>NC_045772.1:72793283-73098285 GCF_008692025.1 Phocoena sinus
TTATGAAAAGGGACTTCTGACGGATCCCTAGCTCCTTCTGCCATATGACCTAGAAGAGAATCCTCACCCAACCATGATCTCAGAATTTCAGCCTCCAGAACTGCGAGAAATAAATTCTGTTGCTTTATAAGGTACCCAGATGTGGTATTTTGTTATAGGAGCCCCAAAGGACTGAGACACTGATTAATACTCCTCAGGATAATAAAACCATAACCTTTAAGGTTATCTTTTCTACTAGAAAGACATCATTTGATTCACTGCCAGACAAAAATAAATTGCAACTTAACAGTCTTTGACAAAATAACATCTAACTTTGCAAAGTCTGGATCCAATTAACAGTAAAAAGTAAGACAAACAACTGCAATCTCTAAAATGCCCTTAAGCAGGCTGATTAGACAATACTTCGGTATGATGATGAAAGCACACTTATGCCTTATTTTTAAGTTTTGGATAATCTTTCTCAACATTATGCATTTTTAAGTAGCCTTTTATAACAATCCAGGTATAAATTATACTTAATTTGGAAAAAACAGTATACACATGTAGAAAAAAAACAAAGGATATTTACAAAGACATATTTAAAAGTTAAACTTGATGAATGAATAAGTAGTTGGAATCAGTTCTAGTTTAATGTAGGTAATCAGAAAAAAAATAAGAAATATGATCTTTACACTTAAAACATTAAACACCAACTTTTAAAAGAGATAGCTTCAAAATGCATACCATGTACTACATATTAAAAACTTCATATTTATTTTATTAAATTCAGAGTTTATTCAAAAATTTTTCTCAATTTAAATTCAGTAATTATACTAAGCTAGTAATTTTTACATTCCCTCTTCTTTTCTGCCTCTTCCTCCTATAGAACAAAAGCACCAGAAAAGCCTGGCTTTTCTATGAAGAGGTAAAATTCATATGCAAGTATAGTGTATTAAAGAATACATATTTCATAGTAATCTTTTATTTTTTGTTTATTCTACTGAAAGAAATACCTTTGCAAATATACATTTCAATACTGTAATAACATGCAGGTAAAATAAGCAATTCTGGTTTTGGAAAAAATTTCTTAAAAATTCCTTTTCAAAATAGCCACACTTTTTTTTTTTGTTTGTAAATCTGTGCTTAAATAAAGAAGGGAATGTCTGAAAAGATTGCAAAAGATTACCATACCTACTCTACCTTATTAGTAGAAAACATAAATGAGTTAAAAATCTTATAAAAGATCTAAGGCAAATCAATAAGAAAACACAAAGACACCCAACAGTAAGAAGGCTAAGGATATGAAAAGAAAACTAAACAGAGGAACTACTGCTCAGCAGTCTTATGGGAATATGTTCTTAGCACTCAAAGAATGCAAATTAAAACAAAATACCAGTATTCATCTTAATTAGTACACTAGCTTTCTAGGACTGCCTTAACAAATTACCATAAACTGAATAGTTTAAAACAACAGAAAGTTATTCTCTCTCAGTTCTGGAGGCTAGAAATATGAAATTAAGGTGTCAACAGAGTCATGCTCTCTCTGAAGTCTCCTCCCTTGCCTCTTCCTAGCTTCTGATGGTAGCCAGCAATTCTTGACTTGCAGCTGCATCACTCTAATCTCTGCCTTCATCTCCACATTGCCTTCTCCCCTCTGTATATATGTCTCTGTGTCCAAATTCCCTCTTCTATAAGGACATGTCATTGGATTAGGGCCCATCCTAATCCAGTGTGACCTCATCATAACTTGGTTACATCTACAAAGACCCTATTTCCAAATAAGGACACATTCTGAAGTTCCAGATGGCATGAATTGTTGGGGGACACTATTCAACCCAGTATAATGCACGAGGATTTTTACCTAATGGTACATCCAGTACTTGGAGTCAACTGAGACTTGTCTCTGTCTCTCATCCCACATGTGATCATCAGCAAGCATATTTAAATATCTTCTAAATCTGACTTCTCAGGATCATCTCTCCATCTGGACTATTGCAGCAGTCACCTACTTGGTTTCCTGCTTCTGCCCTTGCCTCCCTACATTTTCTTCTCCACATCGTGCCAGGGTAAGCCTTCAAAACCTCAATCATGAAATATCACCTCTTTCTTCAAACTATGTCAGGAATCATCACATTTAGAATGGAGTAGAAAGTCCTCATCAGATTGTACAAGGCCAAATGCTCCAGACCCTGATTCCCTCTCTGGTCTCATTTCTAACCCTTCTTCCCGTTGTTCATGTCTCTCAGGTTGCTCTGACCTTCATATAGGGCATCTATGTATGTTCTCATTTGCAGCCATTTTTGCTTGTTATTCCCTCTGTTTGGAATGGTTTTCCTCAATATCCTACCAAGGCTGTTAATTCATTGTATTCAGCTCTCTGCTCAAATGTCTCTTTCTCCATGAATCATTCCTTATTCACTTTTTCTGAATGGTACTCCTTAAGCATTCTCTATAGTCTTTCTCTGATTTATTGTTCTTCATAGCATTTATCACTACCTGGTGTTACCTAGTCATGTGTATACATAAATGTATTTGTAATATATATGTATTGTGTATATAATAAACAATAGACCTGTGTATTATATATATCTAATTTTACATATGTGTGTTTCATTTTGTTCTCTTTACTCAAGTGAGTTCTCTACCCACATGAGACACTCTCCAAACATAACTCTTGTCTTTCCTCTCTAGAAGTCTTAATCCCTGTGTATGTAAGGCTGATCAAGTACACCATGAAATAGATTTTCAGGTGGCTATCCTGTTATCTTAGAGTTTCTAGAGAAGAGATGCCAGAGAAATAAGACAGAAACCAACTACATATTGAGTACTGGAATATGCACAGGATCACAACCTAAACGGGGAATGAAGTATAACTTGATTAAACTGGATGTGCATGCTTTAATCCCTCTAAATTTGGTGTTTCTGGTAATCTGTGTTGGACAATGCAGTTTAGATCTGAAGCTAAAGTGACGCTTTCTATTCTCTTCCCTCAGAATCGAAGGCAGCTGATTCTACAGTGTAGGCCCCACCTGAATAACCTACCCAGTTGCAGGAAAAGTTGTAACTGAGTCAGAGAAGAGAGATTCTGCCTCTTGTGTGGGTAGGCCTATTAGGTATAAATACCCCTCAGCCAAACAAAGCCATATACACCTGGATGCAGAAAATAAATGAGCATGGTATATTTTTAAGCCCCAACCTTAAGGCAAAAAGAACCTGTCCACTATTAAATGTTCATCAACGAATGGCAAGATCTAAGGAAGCACAATTACCATCTCCTTGCTTTGGAAGTGTTGTGGGTTGAATTGTGCCTCCCCCCCAAGAAAAAGATGCGTTCAATTCTTAACCCTCCCACCACTCCCCAGTTCCTGTGAATGTGATCTTATTTGGAAATAGGGGTTTTGCAGATGTGATCAATTTAAGATGAAATCATACTGGTTTAGGGCATGCCCTAATCCAATGACTAGTGTCCTTATAAGAAGAGGGAAATTTGGTCACAGACACACACACACACACACACACACACACACACACACACGCATACATAGAGAGAAGGTCATGTGAACATGTGAAGATGGAGGCGGAGGTCGAGACTAGAGCTGTGCAGCTGCAAGTCAAGAGAGCAAGGTTTGCCAGCAGCCACCAGAAGCTAGGAAGAAGAATGAAAGGATGTTTCTCTACAGACTTCAAAAGGGAGCATGACCCTACCAACTCCTTGATTTCAGAATTCTAGCCTCCAGAACTGAGAGAGAAAAACTTCCTATTGTTGTAAGCCACTCAGTGTGTGGTACTTTGTATGGCAGAATTAACAAACTAACACAGGGAGGAATAAGAAATGGGTTGTAAAGAAGGTCTGGAAGTGTTCCTTATTTTCAACTCTCCCTCAAGTGGAGGAAAAAAGCTTTTGCCCAATGGGATAGAGAGGATAAAACTTCTCCAAAAACTTTCCTTTGTGTCTCCCTGGACCAGTGAACTGGGGAATTCAGCAATGGGCCCCAGTGATCTCTGAAATTGGTCAGAATGAAATATTAATTAACTCTACAAGCATAGTATACCCTAAGCAAAAAATTCATTTTCTTTTCTATTTCCTAGGTCAAAATATGCTCAACCACTAGTCTTCAAATACCAGAGATTCATTATGAACTAGAATATCCTCAGCTCCAATTTTGAAAATGAAAGTACTGATTCCATTATTAAATTCCCAGAAAAAAATTAAAATCCAAAGTTAAAGTCTCCTTCAGTTGGTAAACTTAAGTTCAACAAAGTTAAAGCTCAATATTCTTCCCTTTCTAATTCTGTTTCTCTTCCGTATCAGTATAGGTGGCTCTCTGGTGCCCTTGGCTTGGGCTATCATTCTTTGCAACGGGTTAGCTCCCTTAGTCCCCCAGGAGTTGATTTAACCCAACACTAAATCTTTCATGTGTACTACCATGAGAGGACAACTCTCAACACGTTTTTTTTTTTTTTTTGGATTTTAGAAAAAAATATATTTTTTCTCTTTTATTTATTTATTTTTAATTTTTTTACATCTTTATTGGAGTATAATTGCTTTACAATGGTGTGTTAGTTTCTGCTTTATAACAAAGTGAATCAGTTATACATATACATATGTTCCCATATCTCTTCCCTCTTGCGTCTCCCTGCCTCCCACCCTCCCTATCCCACCCCTCTAGGTGGTCACAAAGCACTGAGCTGACCTCCCTGTGCTATGTGGCTGCTTCCCACTAACTATCTACTTTATGTTTGGTAGTGTATATATATCCATGCCATTCTCTCACTTTCTAACAGCTTACCCTTCCCCCTCCCCATATGCTCAAATCCATTCTCTAGTAGGTCTGTGTCTTTATTCCTTTCTTACCTCTAGGTTCTTCATGACATTTTTTTTTCTTAAATTCCGTATATATGTGTTAGCATATGGTATTTGTCTTTCTCTTTCTGACTTATTTCACTCTGTATGACATACTCTAGGTCCATCCACCTCACTACAAATAACTCAATTTTGTTTCTTTTTATGGCAGAGTAATATTCCATTGTATATATGTGCAACATCTTTATCCATTCATTTGATGATGGACACTTAGGTTGTTTCCATCTCCTGGCTATTGTAAATAGAGCTGAAATGAACATTTTGTTACATGACTCTTCTTGAATTATGGTTTTCTCAGGGTATATGCCCAGTAATGGCATTGCTGGGTCATATGATAGTTCTATTTGCAGTTTTTTAAGGAACCTCCATACTGTTCTCAATAGTGATTGTACCAATTCACATTCCCGCCAGCAGTGCAAGAGTGTTCCCTTTTCTCCACACTCTTTCCAGCATTTATTATTTCTAGATTTTTTGATGATGGCTTTCTTTGTGACATCCTTGTCTGGTTTTGGTATCAGGGTGATGATGGTCTCGTAGAATGAGTTTGGGAGTGTTCCTCCCTCTGCTATATTTTGGAGGAGTTTGAGAACGATAGGTGTTAGCTCTTCTCTAAATGTCTGAAAGAATTCACCTGTGAAGCCATCTGGTCCTGGGCTTTTGTTTGTTGGAAGATTTTTAATCACAGTTTCAATTTCAGTGCTTATGATTGGTCTGTTCATATTTTCTATTTATTCCTGATTCAGGCTTGGCAGGTTGTGCATTTCTAAGAATTTGTCCATTTCTTCCAGATTGTCCATTTTATTGGCATAGAGTTGCTTGTAGTAATCTCTCATGATCTTTTGTATTTCTGCAGTGTCTGTTGTTACTTCTCCTTTTTCATTTCTAATTCTATTGATTTGAGTCTTCTCCCTCTTTTTCTTCGTAAGTCTGGCTAATGGTTTATCAATTTTATCTTTTCAAAGAACCAGCTTTTAGTTTTATTGATCTTTGCTATTGTTTCCTTCATTTCTTTTTCATTTATTTCTGATGTGATCTTTATGATTTCTTTCCTTCTGCTAACTTTGGGGGTTTTTTTGTTCTTCTTTCTCTAATTGCTTTAGGTGCAAGGTTAGTTTGTTTATTCGAGATTTTTCCTGTTTCTTCAGGTAGGATTGTATTGCTATAAACTTCCCTCTTAGAACTGCTTTTGCTGCATCCATAGGTTTTGGATCATTGTGTCTCCATTGTCATTTGTTTCTAGATATTTTTTGATTTCCTCTTTGATTTCTTTAGTGATCACTTCGTTATTAAGTAGTGTATTGTTTAGCCTCCATGTGTTTGGTATTTTTTATAGATCTTTTCCTGTAATTGATATCTAGTCTTATAGCATTCTGGTCGGAAAAGATACTTGATACAATTTCAATTTTCTTAAATTTACCAAGGCTTGATTTGTGACACAAGGTATGATCTATCCTGGAGAACGTTCCATGAGCACTTGAGAAAAATGTGTATTCTGTTGTTTTTGAATGGAATGTCCTATAAATATAAATTAAGTCCATTTTGTTTAATGTATCATTTAAAGCTTGTGTTTCTTTATTTATTTTCATTTTGGGTGATCTGTCCATTGGTGAAAGTGGAGTGTTAAAGTCCCATACTATGAATGTGTTACTGTCGATTTCCCCTTTTATGGCTGTTAGTATTTGCCTTATGTATTGAGGTGCTCCTATGTTGGGTTCATAAATATTTACAATTGTTATATCTTCTTCTTGGATGGATCCCTTGATCATTATGTAGTGTCCTTCTTTGTCTCTTCTAATAGTCTTTATTTTAAAGTCTATTTTGTCTGATATGAGAATTGCTACTCCAGCTTTCTTTTGGTTTCTATTTGCATGGAATATTTTTTTCCATCTCCTCACTTTCAGTCTGTATGTGTCTCTAGGTCTGAAGTGGGTCTCTTGTAGACAGCATATATAAGGGTCTTGTTTTTGTATCCATTCAGCCAGTCTGTGTCTTTTGATGGGAGCATTTAATCCATTTACATTTAAGGTAATTATCGATATGTATGTTCCTATTCCCATTTTCTTAATTATTTTGGGTTTGTTATTATAGGTGTTTTCCTTCTCTTGTGTTTCTTGCCTAGAGAAGATCCTTTAGCATTTGTTGTAAAGCTGGTTTGGTGGTGCTGAACTCTCTCAGCTTTTGCTTGTCTGTGAAGATTTTAATTTCTCCATCAAATCTGAATGAGATCCTTGCTGGGTAGAGTAATCTTGGTTGTAGGTTTTTCTCCTTCATCACTTTAAATATGTCCTGTCAGTCCCTTCTGGCTTGCAGAGTTTCTGCTGAAAGATCAGCTGTTAACTTTATGGGGATTCCCTTGTGTGTTATTTGTTGTTTTTCCCTTACTGCTTTTAATATGTTTTCTTTATATTTAATTTTTGACAGTTTGATTAATATGTGTCTTGTAGTGTTTCACCTTGGATTTATCCTGTATGGGACTCTGTGCACTTCCTGGACTTGATTAACTATTTCCTTTCCCATATTAGGGAAGTTTTCAACTATAATCTCTTCAAATATTTTCTCAGTCCCTTTCTTTTTCTCTTCTTCTTCTGGAACCCCTATAATTTGAATGTTGCTGCATACAATGTTGCCCCAGAGGTCTCTGAGACTGTCCTCGTTCTTTTCATTCTTTTATCTTTATTCTGCTCTGCAGTAGTTATTTCCACTACTTTATCTTCCAGGTCACTTATCCGTTCTTCTGCCTCAGTTTTTTCTGCTATTGATCCCATCTAGAGTATTTTTAATTTCATTTATTGTGTTGTTCATCATTGCTTGTTTCACCTTTAGTTCTTCTAGGTCCTTGTTAAATGTTTCTTGCATTTTGTCTCTTCTATTTCCAAGATTTTGGATCATCTTTACTATCATTATTCTGAATTCTTTTTCAGGTAGACTGCCTATTTCCTCTTCATTTGTTAGGTCTGGTGGGGTTTTATCTTGCTCCTTCATCTGCTGTGTGTTTTTCTGTCTTCTCATTTTGCTTATCTTACTGTGTGTGGGGTCTCCTTTTTGCAGGCTGCAAGCTCGTAGTTCCTGTTGTTTTTGGTGTCTGTCCCCAGTGGCTAAAGTTGGTTCAGTGGGTTGTGTAGGCTTCCTGGTGGAGGGGACTAGTGCCTGTGTTGTGCTGGATGAGGCTGGATCTTGTCTTTCTGGTGGACAGGTCCACATCTGGTGGTGTGTTTTGGGGTGTCTGTGGACTTATTATGATTTTAGGCAGTCTCTCTGCTAACGTGTGGGGTTGTGTTCCTGTCTTGCTAGTTGTTTGGCATAGCGTGTCCAGCACTGTAGCTTGCTGGTCGTTGAGTGAAGCTGGGTGCTGGTGTTGAGATGGATATCTCTTGGAGATTTTTGCCGTTTGATACTACGTGGAGCTGGGAGGTCTCTTGTGGACCAGTGTCCTGAAGTTGGCTCTCCCACCTCAGAGGCACAGCACTGACTCCTGGCTATAGCACCAAGAGCCTTTCATCCATGCAGCTCAGAATAAAAGGGAGAAAAAGTAGAAAGAAAAAAAGAAACAAAGAAAGATAAAGGAAAATAAAATAAAGTTATTAAAACAAAAAATAACTATTAAGAAAGAAATTTTTTTAAAAAGTAAGAAAAAAATAATATGGATGGATTGAACCCTAGGACAAATGGTGAAAGCAAAGCTATACAGACAAAATCTCACACAGAAGCATACACATACACACTCACAAAAAGAGGAAAAGGGGAAAAAATAAAAAATCTTGCTCTCAAAGTCCACCTCCTCAATTTGGGATGATTCGTTGTCTCTTCAGGTATTCCACAGATGCAGGGTACATCAAGTTGATTGTGGAGATATAATCCACTGCTCCTGAGGCTGCTGGAGAGATTTCCCTTTCTCTTCTTTGTTCTCACAGCTCCCGGGGTTCAGCTTTGGATTTGACCCCACCTCTGCATGTAGATCGCCGGAAGGTGTCTGCTCAGACAGGACAGGGTTAAAGGAGCCGCTGATTCGGGGGATCTGGCTCACTCAGGCCAGGGGAAGGAGGGGTACGGAGTGCGGAGCGAGCCTGTGGCAGCAGAGGCCGGCGTGATTTTGCACCAGCCTGAGGTGCACCATGCGTTCTCCCGGGGAAGTTGTCCCTGGATCCCGGGACCCTAGCAGTGGCGGGCTGCACAGGCTCCCAGGATGGGAAGTGTGGAGCGTGACTTGTGCTCGCACACAGGCTTCTTGGTGGCGGCAGCAGTGGCCTTAGCGTCTCATGCCCGTCTCTGGAGTCCGTGCTGTTAGCAGTGGCTCACGCCCGTCTCTGGAGCTCCTTTAAGCAGCGCTCTTAATCCCCTCTCCTCGCGCACCAGGAAACAAGGAGGGAAGAAAAAGTCTCTTGCCTCTTCGGCAGGTCCAAACTTTTTCCCGGACTCCCTCCCGGCTAGCCATGGTGCACTAACCCCTTCAGGCCGTGTTCACACTGCCAACCCCAATCCTTTCCCCGTGCTCCATTGAAGCCCAAGCCTCAGCTCCCAGCCCCGCCCTCCCCGGTGGGGGAGCAGACAAGCCTCTCGGGCTGGTGAGTGCTGGTCGGCACCGATCCTCTGTGTGGAAATCTCTCCACTTTGCCTTCTGCAACCCTGTTGCTGGGCTCTCCTCCGAGACTCCGAAGCTGCTCCCTTCCACCACCTGCAGTCTCCGCCCGCGAAGGGGCTTCTAGTGTTTGGTAACCTTTCCTCCTTCACGGCTCCCTCCCACTGGTGCAGGTCCTGTCCCTATTCTTTTGTCTCTGTTTTTTCTTTTGCCCTACCCAGGTACATGGGGAGTTTTTTGCCTTTTGGGAGTTCTGAGGTCTTCTGCCAGCATTCAGTAGGTGTTCTGTAGGAGTTGTTCCACGTCTAGATGTATTTCTGATGTGTCTGTGGGGAGGACGGTTATCTCCGCGTCTTACTCTTCCACCATCTTCCCCCTCTGGCACAAGGTGACCATCCCTGGTTTCACATCAACATGTTCTCAGGCACAAGCCTCCTTGTTTTTCCATTTTGTCTTTAAGTTACTTGTTGAAACAACCAGCCCGCGGTCCCCAGGACTGTCGCGGCTTCTGCTGCCGGGGCCCCTCCAGAGCCGGCAGCCTCAGTGAGGCCGCCCTCCCCTCGGGCCCCAAGTTCCACGATGGCGGAGGGAAGAGACCCCGATCCAGGAGTTCCAGCTCTGTGGAAACGTGGCTCCGTTCTCTCAATAGGTTTTTTGATCTGGGTTCCTTCAGGGAAGTCATTCTACTTTGTTCCTTGAGAGCTTGCCTCTTATTTTTATTAGTGTTGTTAATATCCATAATAATGTAATAATATCTCATATTATAGAGTGCTTACTATATGTTTAAATGCTGTTCTAAAGTCTTTATCAATTTTTATCACACTTAATCCTTTCAAGAATCCTATGAGATTTTATTACTCCTGTTTTATAGAGCAGAAAACTAAGGCACAGAGACAAAAAATAAGAACAACAGCTAAGGTTCACACCCTGGTACTGTGGCTCAAAAGGCCACAGTCTTAACCATTACACAATATTGCCTTTACAAAACTTGTTTGATTTGGGGACGTCCAGTCAAACTTTCTGATCTAGGCACAAATAAATTTGTCTCCTCTTTTGAGCTCCATCCATTAAAACAAGCAGATATGTGCATCTTGTATCTTTTTCTTTTCTCCCAGCTTGCCATCTAAACTATCAACATTTCTCCTAAGGAATGCTTGTACTTTTTTTATCACCATCAATAAGGCTTCCTTCATTTTTGCTTCATGCTGCTACTCTTTCTAGAATGACTACCTGTCTTTCAAATCTGACTTGTCTTTGGTCTTGTGACTGTGATATATACATATGCATATATATTTATATAAAATTATTTAAATTATCAGGGAATAATGATCTAAATAAAATTGTCACAAGTTTCAAGCAACATTTTTTTAATGTAGGTATTGCAACTAGTTGTTCTTTAATGTCATACTTTTCTAACAAGTGCTTTTATAATGTACTTAAAACCTCTTCAGAAAACTCTTTTAAAATCTTTGTGGAAATCCCAAGTAAAAAAGTATATTTGCCCAGTATTCTGTTGAAAATATAACAAATAACCACATGCATAGGTATGTGCCATTTCTCAGATCAAAGAAATTCTTGAAAGCACTTTATTGTACAAATGTCCCTTTCAAAGAAAATTCCATGTACTTTATTACAAAACTGAATCTGGTCATTGTCCAAGTCCTTCAGAAAACCACCAGGTCCTGGCAATTGTCCATATTCTGATATTTCCTTATTCACCAATGTACACTATGCAGTTTTTCTTAGTTGGGAAGAGGCAGATTACGAAGACCCTAATTTTGGAATCAAGCTTCTACTTATACCTTTAAAGTTATTTGTAAGGAAACTTACACAAATTCTAATTATTCAAACAATTATATTTCATAGTAGGTGTATTGTACAAATGTAAATAAGTCTATCCACTGTGCAATGTCAGAACTCTTTTATGGCAGTTGTTTTCTGAAGTACCTTTTAGTTAGCACCCTAATAATCTTATGAGGATAAATTAACATAAACTAACAAAGAAGTTGTGAGAAGGTGCTCAGAATAAATTATACAGTCCAGTTTTATCTAAAACCTATAATAAAACTATGCTTTTTAAATGAAAATTATATATCTCTTTCATTAACACTTGAGTTTTTCCACAAGCAATTTTGCACAGGAAAAAATAATGAAGGAATTAAATTATGATGTGAAAAGTAACTAGTATCACAAGCTTTTGGAATTGCTGTCTGGATACTAGAATTTAATTTTTTTTTTTTTTTTTTTAGAATTTAATTTTTATTTCTTTCTTTCAGTTTCTGATTTAACAAACCTCAATTTATATACAGTTATTTATTGCAGCACAACAAATTAGCCACAAACTAAGTAACTTAAAACGGTAAACATTTATTATCTTCCAGTTTCTGTGGGTGAGGAAATTGGGGAACAGATTAGTTGGGCAGTCTTGCCTAGGGTCTCTCACAAGGTTGCAATCAGAGATGACAGGGGCCGCAGTCATCTGAAGGCCTGACTGGACTGGAGATGCCACTTCCAGTTTCTTGGCTTCCAAGGTGTTGATGGTTTTTGGCAGGAGTCCTCAGTTCCTCACCATGTGAGCCTCTCCACAGGCTGTCTGAGGGTTCCCATGACACAGCCAGTGGCTGGCTTCCTCCAGAGCAAACGATCTAAGAGAAAGCAAAGTCATATCCAAAATGTCACACACTGTCACTTCTGCCACTTTCTAGTTGTTAGAAGCCAGTCAGAGTCCAGCTCATGTTCAAGGGAAGGGAAGTTGGGCTCCATCTTTTGAAGTGAGGTGTATCAAAATACAGTGTGGACATGTTTTTAAACCACAATAGTATTTCTTACTTTATCTCTTATTATAAAGAAAGTTTAACAAAAACCTAAAATTATAGTAACAGATAATTTATCTCATTCTCAAATATTTCCCCCAATTTTTTCAACAAACTTACTTAACAGCCCTGTATATCTTGAAATTTTTTTTCTCACAATTTTATTGCTGTTCAGCATATAAGCCTGTTCTTACCTTCACCATTAGTACAATAGTGGTTAAACATGAATGCTTTGATGTACTAGATTAAGAGGTTCTTATTAGGCTTTGAGATTTGAAACTTTCTGTTGTTGTTCATTTATCCCTGCAGTCTCAGAGTTTGCATTGTGTATGTAACTTGGTTGGCACTCAAAAGTATGGTGAATAAATAAATGAAGCATCTATATTCCTTTTTTGTTTGTTTGTTTAGGATTCTTGGATCTAGCATTTCCCATCATGTTCATAAGGTAAAGTCAGAGATTTTGTAAAAATATTACACTTTGTGCCCTGAAAAGTTATGGCAAAAATATATATCATGAATTATTTTTACAAGAAAATGAAGTAAACTATGAAGCAAATGAAAATCCATAGGGCAATAAAAGTATTGAGTAGAAGAGACCGATATATCCATCTGGTGCTCCCCCCCACCCCTCCCCTTCTCACATGTGTGTGCGCACAAGATCTCAGAAGAAATGGAAGAGAAGGTTTCCAAAGAATAAAACCCCACAGTCCTGGGACTTCCCTGGTAGCACAATGGTTAAGAATCCACCTGCCAGCGCAGGGGACACGGGTTCGAGCCCTGGTCTGGGAAGATCCCACATGCTGTGGAACAACTAAGCCTGTGCACCACAACTACTGAGCCTGCACTCTAGAGCCTGCGGACCACAACTACTGAGCCCGTGTGCCTAGGGCCCATGCTCTGCAATAAGAGAAGCCACCACAATGAGAAGCCCGCAAACCACAGCAAAGAGTAGCCCCCAAAGAATAACCCCCACTCGCCACAACTAGAGAAAGCCTGCGTGCAGCAATGAAGACCCAATGCAGTAAAAAACAAACAAACAAAAACACAGCACTCCTGAAAATTAGGAGGAAAGTGTCATCAGCATAGTCACCACCTGAAAGTGGGGCCAACAAATAGAATTGAAGGTTTATAAAGAGAAACAAAGGAGTGAAAGAGTTGTTTTGGAGAGTGGAAGAGTGGGGGGGTCATTGACTAGGGAAATATAGTAGACTGCAGAGTCACACAGAGGCCCTCTTAGTGGTCATGAATTTAAAGTGACAGCCACATTCAGCTGTTAAGGGACAGGCAATGAATAGAAAGTGAGTTCAGTTTGACCTATAGTTGGGGTTTTGCCAGAGTAACTGGAGGGAAAGCAAGACAAGAGATATGTTATGATAAACCATGGAATCTAAAATGGGTAATAAAATGCAAGGACAAGACAGAAATGATGAACAGTAGAAAGGTGGTAGAATCAATGGATTAGAGGTCCATTAGGATTTAGGAATTTGGGGTGCAGATTTTTAGCTGGGAAGACAGTGGTGGTGGGAGAGTGGGATGTCTGAGATTATGATAGGGTAGAGTTGGCACTGACAATGTCTAAGCCAAGACCGTGGAAGTGAGTGATTGGCATGATGTGGAGGACAAGATCATTAAGGAAGTAAAAGAACTAAGAAACCAGGATAAGTATACCTCATCAGATAGGTTCTGAGAAAGATTATTTAAACTTAGAATTCTCTATTCATCCAAATTATCGATCCAATATGCAAAAATTGAAGAGTTTTTTACATACAAAAACTTAGAGAACATAACACCCATATACTATAAATGAAAAGACTCCAGAGTGGACTACAGAAAAATAAAATCTATAACCCCAAAACAAAGCAAAGTGGTGCCTAAGAAATGCCAGCCCCTGTGCGTGAAAATGAAGAAAGCTAGAAAATATTAAAACAGGACCTGTTATATTCAGACGCTTGCAGATTTTCCTTCAAATGGAAAAATTTAAATGATAAAAATATATATTAAGTGATATTATATTTTCTCTTTTCTTTGACTCTAATCACACCTCACTATGAGTATTACAGTGAATTAATTCTTCCACACTTTGTACATAAATTGATTATATAAATTGAAGCCAAATAGGCAATACTTATAATGTGAGTATATGAATAATGATTACAGTTAAAGTGTAAACATTATAATTTTTCACAACTAAAATAATAATATAACTAAAAGATAAAGAAGAGAACTGGAAGGAAGGGCAAGGTGTGTTCATTTCTTCATCTTTAATGGCAAAAGGTGGTAGGTATTGCATAAATCAATATAAATAGGGAGTTCAAGTGTGTTATTTCAAGGAGAATTAATATTGATGTTATAAATAACAATTTGGAAAGTGAAAGTGAACTAAATTCCTCATACCTCATAACAGATAAATGCAGCAAGAAATTGAGGTAAATGACTACCATATGTAAGTATAAACATAACCACAAAAGAACAAAAACAAATTGTTGATTGTGGTTGCCTCCAGGAAATTAAACAGCCTGGTGCTTGGGAAGAGGAATTACTGGTTTTCATTTTCTGCCTTTTAAATACTTTGACTTGAAAAAATATTATTTCTGTGTTTTAAAAATGTTAGCTCTAAAGAAAAATGGAGAGTGGGGCAGGGTTTGGGGTGAGGAATAAGTCACACAAAATTAATTTCAAGTCTACTTTTTTTATGTGTCATCTTAGGATACAGGTAATTATAAATTTACTTAGATTTATAAGGATTTAAATTACTTTACCCTATAAAGACAAAAATGAATAAATATCACAAGTTTTTAATTTAAAAATTACCTACAGATGTCACTTTTTCTTCTGTTTTTCATCCTTATTGTTAGTGTTACAGTATCCTTTTCCTAAAAATAGGAGGGGTAAGGAGGAAGAGAGGAGTGAGAGAAACACAAAGTTCAAGCAGAAGTTTGAAAGAAGCTGATCTGAGAGTTAATCATACAGAATAGAGATAAGATGAACCATAGCTGCATCCATTGCCACAGATAACAAAGCTTGTATTTGTAAATAGTTTTGCTGACTAAGTGCTATATTTTTCACAGATCTCATTGGGGTGTGCATAAAGAGATTTACCAAACACTGCCAAATAAGTTTTATATATCAGATGATTCTTCACATTATATTTAATGATAGATTATGAATAATTCAATAAATGTAGTAATTGATTATGTCCCATGTAATTGCTCAGATGAAAGATTACTGATACATTCAGTAAATTATGAACATTTTTACTAAATGTATTAGTTCTAATGGTTCACAGCTCTAATTTCAAGCAATTTATTCTGCTTTTTTGAATTAAGTTCAAGTAGGGGGAAAAAGTAGAAAAAAATCTTCCCTTTATTCTTGATCCTGTACCCCACCACCTCTCTTTTTCTTTTTGTTAATTCTTTTAACTGAATCAGCAGTTTAAGGCCAAGGGTCCTTTCAAGTAAAATAACAAGCATGTGAGAGCTACAACATGGTTGAAATAAATAGAAATTCCATTTTCTTTACTTTCCTTATTTGTTTATACCCTTCCTTCTTTCACGTGTGACAACTTTTTTTTTTTTTTTTTTTTTTTTTGCGGTACGCGGGCCTCTCACTGTTGTGGCTTCTCCCGTTGCGAAGCACAGGCTCCGGACGTGCAGGATCAGCAGCCATGGCTCACGGGCCCAGCCGCTCCTCAGCATGTGGGATCCTCCCAGACTGGGGCACGAACCTGTGTCTCTTGCATCGGCAGGCAGACTCTCAACCACTGCGCCACCAGAGAAGGCCGTGACAACTTTTTTTTAAAGATAATTTCCTTCATCACCAATATGAGATAATTCTTCTAAAAAATATGACTTTGTAAGTTCATATAAATATTTCCATAATTTGTTATTACAATTCTGGCTTTTTATCTTTATATCCTTAGAATAAGCTTTTTTGTGTCCTTAAAGAAATGTTTTCTCTCTCTTTTTTTTTTTTAGGAAATGTTTTCTCTTAATATTCTGGCCATTTTTTCAAAATTTCATATATTCACTCATACATTATAAATCTAGAAAGAATGACTAGCTGCTCTCCAATTTCTGTCTTCATGTGAAAAACTCCAACATCATGTGTAGAAACCAGCTAAGAATATACTGGTCTTATGATCACTTCATCAGAGGTTAATTTATGATATATAAGCTGTAATGAAAGAGAAAATCAATGTGTTAAATTGGTTGTCCTAGAGTAAATTTACTGCTAATGAATATTTATTTTGAAGAAAATTTTGTATTCTTGAATGAATAAAAAGTCTCATTTTAATTTTATATTTCAACACTAATCCTTTCTTGTTTGCTTTTATCAACACAAACTTTAATCAATTTAGCTTGAATTTTGTGGGTGATGTAGGAGAGATTGATGTAAAGTAAAGCACTGAAACTTAAGACTGAATCTCTTTGTGTTGGTATTAGTAAGACCTAAAAATATAGACCTCTGAGGGAAGGGAGAGTGAATGCAGCTATATAAGAAAGAGTAGTAAGAAAATTTTGCCATTTGCAACAACATGGATGGACCTTGAGGGCATTATGCTTAGTGAAATAATTCAGAGAAAGACATATACTATATGATTTTACTTTTATGTGAAATTAAAAAAAAAAAGAACTGAACCCATGGATACAGAAAACAGATTGGTGATTGTCAGAGGTGGGGGGGCAGGAGAGGGGGTGTGAGGAGTGGGCAAAATGGGTAAAGGAGATCAAAGATACAAACTTCCAGTCTACAATAAATAAGTCATGAGGATGTAATATACATCACAATGACTATAGTTAATAACACTATATTGTATATTTGAAAGTTGCTAAGAGAGATCCTAAAGTCCTCATCAAAAGAAAAAAAAATTGTAACTGTGTGCATTACAATTATTAAAAAATTATTGTAGGGCTTCCCTGATGATGCAGTGGTTGAGAGTCCACCTGCCGATGCAGGGGACATGGGTTCGTGCCCCAGTCCGGGAAGATCCCACATGCCGCAGAACAGCTAGGCCCATGAGCCATGGCCGCTGAGGCTGTGTGTCTGGAACCTGTGCTCCACAACGGGAGAGGCCACAACAGTGAGAGACCTGCGTACTGCAAAAAAGAAAAAAAAAAAAATTATTGTGGTGATCATTTCACAATATGTATCAAATCATTGTGTTGTACCCCTGAAACTAATATAATGTTACATGCCAATTATATCTCAATTAAAAAAGAAAGATTGATTAAAATACTTATCTATTAAAAGAAAGGGAAAAGTAATAGAGAAAACTAAAGCAGCACCATGAGATAAAAAAAGTAATAGAATGAGAAGAAATAGGAAGGTGAACACAATAGGATGAAAAAGAAAAATGCTGAGTGTTATGGACTGAATGTTTGTGGCCTCCCCAAAATCATATGTTGAAGCCCTAACCCCCATATAGCTGTATGTGGAGATGGGGCCTCTAAGGAAGTAATTAAGGTTAACTGAGGTCATAAGCATGGTGCCCTGATCCAATAGAATTAGTGTCCTTATAAGAAGAAATATCAGAGAGCTTGCTCTCACTGTCTGTGCATGTGTACAGAAGAAAGACTATGTGAGGACACAGTGAGAAGGAGGCCACCAGCCAGAAAGAGTGGGCCTCATCAGAAACCAACCATGCTGGCACCTTGAACTTAGATTTCTAGCCTCCATAACTTTGAGAAAATACACTTCTGTTATTTAACTAATACCCATTCTGTGGCATTTTGTTACAGGGGCTCAGGCAGACTAAGTGCTGAGATTAGAAAGTTTCTGCAAGGAAGCACAAAATATAATGACTAAATTAAAATCTATACTGAAGACCAGAAAAAGCAGGATTTACATTGAAGAAAATGTATCAGTGTTATAGAGTGTGTTTCTCACACTTCAGTGAGTATGGGAATCACCTGAGGTTCTTGTTAAAATGCAGAGTCTGGGGTCTGAGATTGTGACTTTCTAACAAGCTCCACTATGGTTGGTCTAAACACAACATACTGCGTGACATGGCTGTAGAGGACATTCTTGAGGAGTTCAGAAGATGATAGATATGGATGACAATGAATATATTGACGTTCGTAATTCTAAAGGAAAGATCAGAACAAATGCAACAGCAGAAATAATTAAATGTACAACTGAAGAAAACTTTACTGAGATTCAGAGAGAACCATGAGTGCAGAAAAAAGGCACTAATGCTTTATGTGCAAAATTCAGTGACATGTTCTTATACCTATTCCAGGAAACTAAAGAAAAAAAAAAACAGAACAAAAACAAGACCAAAAAAATTTACTACAAACATAATTAGGAAAAGGAAGAAAAACAGAAGAGGCAGATTTTAAAGTAAAACAAAAAATAAGCTGCCCTTAGAGCTCTCAGCAATTTTACTTAGCTGGAAAAATATTTATCATAAATGAGTTCATAATAGGGTAAAATACAAACAATCCAAATGTCCAACAATAAGTTGTCTAAAATTTTGGTACATTCATAAAGTAGACACTATGCTACAATTAAAATTACATAGCAGAAAAACACGTAATAAAAATAGAAAATATTCACAAAGTATTGTAAAGTGAAAAAAGAAAGTTGCAAAGCAGCATATGACTTCACTCCTGTAAAAATGTGTACTAATGAATATGTGAGTATATGCACAGAAAAACTGGACGTATATACTCCTGCTCCCTCATGTGGGATTCCAGGTGATTTTTTATTTTCTTCTTCCTTTTTTTCCTCATTTTTAAAAAATATTTATTTAGTATTTATTTGGCTGCACCGGGTCTTAGTTGCAGATCTTCGTTGCAACATATGGGATATTTAGTTGTGGCAAGTGGGATCTAGTTCCCTGATCAGGGATTGAACCGAGGCCCCCTGCATTGGGAGCACAGAGTCTTAACCACTGGACCACAAGGGAAGTCCCTATTTTCTTCTTTCTTGCTGATATTTTCTAAATTCTCTACAGTAAATATAAAATGGGTCTATAAAAATGTCTAAGAGATATAAATCACTAAGAATGCCTATCACTGGGCACGTTATGTCCAATAAAGTCCTTCATATTTTATAATAAATACCTAAATGGTTTTTTTAAATTAAATAGACATCACCGGTGTTCAGGGAAGGTTAATTATGACATAATTTCAAGAAAATTAGCAAGGCAACCAGGGACAGTATTGCCATAACTTGACTTCTCTTGTTTGAGGAAATAGTTTTCCTGTCCCATTTCTGATTTTTCTATCTTATGAAAATTTCAAATATTCAAAAAAGACTAAATAAATTATATTTGAGATGGTTTTATTCTATGTCTTCTTTAAATTATTTTTTAAATCAAAATTCACTTCAATAAAATTAAGAATAAAAAATATTCTCAATTCCACTATAAAATCATTACATTATAATATCTACGTTACTCAGTAACAGATTTTTAAAGCAAAAATGAGAAAAAGTAGGTAGTAGAACAGATGTATTTCTTTATGTACAAGTGATTATAGAAACAGTTTTTCTTTATAGTTAGAAGGAGAAAAGGGCCACACAGTGTTTTGGAAATAGATTTTGTAATGTTTTTTTCCCTAGATGCACTTTAATTTTGCTTTCTATATGCATTTCCTAAGCATAGTTGGAGATTCTGAACCACATATTATAAGGATATTCCCACATGTACCCAATATGTAATTTCAGTGTTCTATTAAAAGAGCTAATAAGCTGAACACAATGTAATTTATATTCATTCTTAGATCCAACATCAGCTGTTCTTTCAAAAATAACAATAACAAAACAAAATAAAGCAAAACGTCATCTCTTCTATTATTTTGGATATTAAAATAAACTTATTACATTCAAATTATTTTTAAGTTCAAAATATCACTTTAGGCATTTTCCAAAATTGAAACAGGGCATTTGAACTCTTCTATGTCATTTCAGATAACTCATAAATAATTACTTTTGGAAATGAAGAACTCAAGTTGATTCCTAACCATAATTCTCACTTTTTTTTTCACTATGTGGTGATTTTTCAAAATGACAGAAATGTAGTCTTCTCACGGCCTTTAACTATTTTATGAATTTATCCTTATATCCATGTCCTTTTGTACTCTGATGCTAGGCTTAGACCTCTGACTGGCTTTGGGCCATGGGAGGTTAGATAAGATGATGCAAACAGATCTTGAAAAGCACCTGCACCGGCCTGTTCTTGCTGTCTTCCATTGCCATGAAAACATGTGCCAGCTAGCCTGCTGGAACAAGAGGCATGTAAAACACAGGCAAGCCTCCACAACTGTCATAGGCAAGGTCTTACCAAATTGGATGACAGCCAGTTGACTCCTGGACATGAGAACAAGCCCAAATGAGATCAGCAAAAGCACCTAGCTAACCACCTACCACATATGGGCAAAACATATATATTGTTGTATGTCACTAAGGTTTGTAGTTTTTGTTGCATATCATTATTGTGGTAATGTGTAACTGATACAAAAATAACATTGGTATTCTGTTGGCACTGTTTTATAATACAGTGAATTGAAGAGATTTGGAATATCTTGTAGAAGCAAAAATGAATGTCAGAAGTGATTGACTAAAGAAACTTCAGCAAGAGTTAGGAAAAACTGATAGATGTTCATCAAGACATTGAAATTTTCCCTGTGAATTTTCAGAAATGTTGTGGGTATGTCAATAGTCAAAAGTCACTTAGCTAAAAAAAAAAATTATATTTGGTCATTACTTTTTAAAGAGGGGAATTCTACCGAGTGGGTGTGTGGCCAAGATGACAGAGCAGGAAGACCCTGGGTTCAACCCCTCCCATAGGCACATATAATTACAACTATTTACAGAGCAACAATCTATTATGAGAAACACCTGAAAACTAAAAGAAAATATTTCCCACAGCTAAAGATATAAGAAAGGAACCACAGTGAGATGTGTAGGAGGGGCACAGAAGTGGTATAGTCAAGACCCCAAAATGGGAAGATAATCACAATTAGAGAGGTTCTCCCCAGGGAGCAAGGGGTCTGAACCCCATATCCCACATCCTGGTAGGTCCTGCACCAGAAATATGAGCCCACAGAATGTCTGGCTTTGAAGGCCAGCAGGGTTTGTGTATGGGAGAGCTGGAAGGCAATAAGAAAGAGAGACTGCAATATTAATGGGCGAGTGCAAAATCTCATGCGCTCTGGTCCCAGCCATGATGCAGTAATTTGAAAAGAGCCTTGGCTATACCCACCTGCTGATCTTGTAGAGCTCCCTCAGAGAGGTAAGGGGCAACGAGGAATCCTCCTGGGGATGGAGAAGCTGGCAGCAAACATTTTTGGGATCTCCTTCTACCATGAGGACATTGGTGCTGGCAAGGCCCATTTTGGGGTCCTCCCTCTAAGCTATTAGCACCAGTGTCTTACCTGCCTACCAGCAGTCCAGCACTAACCCTGAGACCACCAGCCCCAGGACCCCCAGGCCCACAGTGGACCTGGCACTGAACTGTCAGGACCCAACCACACCCAGCTGCATGCCCACAGTAGTTGGCCTTGCCACAACAGAAGGGCTCAAGGAACCCACATAGGAGGAACCCCTAGAGCTTATAGCTCTAGTGACCAGAGGGGAGTGTGCTGCTGGACCCCACAGAACATTTCCTACATAAGGACACTTCTGCAAGATTAGGAAATATAAAGGACCTACACAATACATCGAAATAAGCACAGAGAATTAAGCAAAATGAATAGACATAGGACTAGGTTCCAAACAAAGGAATAAGGCAACATTTCAGAAGAACTAAATAAAATGGAAATAAGGAATCTACTTAATAGAGTTCAAGATAATGATCATAAAGATGCTCAGGGAGGGAGACGCAAGAGGGAAGACACATGGGAGCATATGTATATGTATAGCTGATTCACTTTGTTATAAAGCGGAAACTAACACACCATTGTAAAGCAATTATACCCCAATAAAGATGTTAAAAAAATAAATAAATAAATAAATAAAGATGCTCAAAAATCTCAGGGGAAGAATTGAAGAACACAATGAAAAGTTTAACAAAGAGTTAGGAAATATAAAAATGAAATAAACAGAGATAAAAGATATAATAACTGAAATAAAAAATACACTAGAATCAACTGATCAACTGTAGATTAGAGGTACAGAATAATAGATCAACAAACCAGAAGCAGAATAGTGGAAATCACCCAAGCTGACAAAAACAAAAAAGATAAAACAACAACAAAAAACAAAAAGAGAAATAGAGAAAATGAGGGTAGCTTAAGTGACCTCTGAGACAACATCAAACATACTGATATTCACATTATAGGGATCCCAGGAAAAGAAGAAAGAGAAACAGCAGAGAATTTGTTTGAAGAAATAATAGCTGAAAACTTCTCTAACCCAGGAAAGGAAACAGACATGCAGGTTCAGGAAGCACAGAGAGTCCCAAGCAAGATGAACCCAAAGAGGCCCACACTAAGGCGCACTTTAATTAAAATGGCTAAAACCTAGAGAGAATATTAAAAGCAGCAAAGGAAAAGCAACTATTTATATGCAAGGAAACTACATAAGATTGTCAGCTGACTTCTCAGCAGAAACTTTGCAAGTCAGAAGGAAGAGGCACTATATATTCAAAGAAATGAAAGTAAAAAACCTACAACCAAGAATACTCTACCAGACAACACTACCATTCAGATTTGAAGGAGAGATAAAGGGTTTCACAGACAAGCAAAAGCTAAAAGAATCCAGCACCACTAAACCAGCTTTACAAGAAATGTTAAAGGGACCTCTCTAAGCAGAATAGAAAAAACTACAGCTAGAAATATGAATATTACAAAAAGAAAATGTCATTGGTAAAGGCAAATGTACAGTAAAGGTAGTAGATCAGCTACCTAAAGTTAGTAGAAAGGTTGAAAGGCAAAAGTAGTAAAACCATCTATATTCACAATAAGTAGTTAAGGGATATGTGAAACAAAAAGATGTAAAAAATGATGTCAAAAACATTAAACATGAAGGTGGGAGATAAAAATGCAGGGTTATTAGAATGCATTTGAATTTAAAAGATCATCAACTTAAATAATAAAGTATATATATACATATATACTTACAAGTATATATATTTATATAAATATAGATAAAATTTATGTTTATACATATAAGTATGCATACTCAAAACAAAATATAATATATATAAACAAAACCAAACAAAATATATATTTCTTATATATAAACCTCATGGTAACAACAATGAAAAATCTTTAATAGACACAAACACAAAAAAGAGAAAGGAATCCAAACAAAAACTAAAGATAGCCATCAAATCACAAGAAAAGAGAGAAAAAAAGAAACAAAAAGAACTACAAAACAACCCCAAAATAACTACAAAATGCCCATAAGTACCTACCTATCAATAATTACTTTAAACATAAATGGATTAATGCTCCAATCAAAAGACATAGAGTGGCTGCATGGATAAAAAAACAAGACCCATATGTGCTGCTGCCTACAAAAGACTCACTTCAGATATGAAGACATACACATACTGAAAGTGAGGAGATGGAAAATGTATTCCATTTAAATGTAAATGAAGAGAAACCTGCGTAGCAATACTTGTATCAGACAAAATAAACTTTAAAACAAAGTCTGTAACAAAAGACAAAGAAGGACATTATATGATGATACAGGGCTCAATCCAACAAGAACATATAATACATAAATATATATGAATCCAATATAGCAGCACCTAAATAAATACAGAAAATATTAACAGACATGAAGGGAAAAATTGACATTAACATAATAATAGTAAAGAATTTTAACACCCCACTTACATCAGTGGATAGATCATCTAGATGGAAATCAATAAGGAAACATTGGCCTTAAACAACATTACATCAGATGAACTTAATAGATATATATTGAATATTCCACTCAAAAAGCAGCAGAATACACTATCTTTTCAAGTGCACATGAAATATTCTCCAGGATAGATCACAAGCTAGGCCATGAAACAAGTCTCAATAAATTCAAGATTGAAATCAATATCAGGCATCTTTTCTGACCAAATGGTATGAGACTAGAAGTCACCTACAAGAAAAAAACTGCAAAAAACACAAACACATGGAAGCTAAACAATATGCTACTAAACAATCAATGGGTCACTGAAGAAATCTTCTAAAAAAATTAAAAATTATCTGAAGACAAATGAAAATGGACCAAAAGGATCCAAAATCTATGGGACACAGCAAAACAATTTTAAGAGGGAAGTTTACAGCAATAAAAACCTATTTCAGGAAACAAGAAAAATCTCAAATAAGCTACTTAATATTACACCAAATGAACTAGAAAAAGAACAAATAAAACCCAAAGTTAGTGAAAGAAGGGAAATATTAAACATCAGAGCAGAAATAAATGAAATAGAGACTAAAAAACACTGAAAAAGATCAGTGAAACCAAGAACTGGTTCTTTTAAAAGGTAAACAAAATTAATAAGCATTTAGCCAGACTCATCAAGAAAAAAAGAGAGGGCCCAAATCAAGAAAATCAGAAATGAAAAAGGAGAAGTTACAACCAGCATTACAGAAATACAAAAGACCATAAGAGATTACAATGAACAATAATGTACAATAAAATGAACAATCCAGAAGAAATAAATTCCTAGAAATGTACAATTTCCCAAGACTGAATCAGGAAGAAGCATAAATTATGAACAAACCAATTACAAGTAATAATATTGAATCAGTTAAAAAAAAAAAAAAAAAAACTCCCAACAAATGAAAGTCCAGGAACAGATGGCTTCACAGGGGAATTTCATCAAACATTTAAAGAAGAGTTAATGCCTATCCTTCTCAAACTATTGCCAAAAATTGAAGAGGAAACAATGCTTCCAAACTCATTCTAAAGCACCAACATCACCCTGATACCAAAACCAGACAGACACCACAAGCAAAACAAAAATCCTTAACTAACATAGATGCAAAAATCCTCAACAAAATATTAGCAAGCTGAATACAACAATACATTAAAAGGATCATACACAAGTGGGATTTACCCTACAAATACAAGGATGGTTCAATAACCACAAATCAATCAATATGATATACCACCTTAACTACCTGAAGACTAAAAATTATACAATCATCATCTCAATTTTTTTGACAAAATTCAACACCCATTCATGATAAAAACTCTCAACAAAGTGAATAAAGAGGGAATATACCTCAATATAATCAAGGTCATATATGACAAACCTATAGCCAACATCATACTTGATGGGAAAAAACTGAAAACATTTCCTCTAAGAACAGGAACAAGGCAAAGATGCCCACTCTCACCACTTTTATTCAATATAGTATTGAAAGTCCTAGCCACATCAATTAGGCAAGAAAAGGAAATAAAAGGCATCCGAACTGGAAAGAAAGAAGTAAAACTGTTACTGTTTGCAGATGATATGGTAGATAGATAGATAGATAGATAATCCTAAAGATGCCACCAAAAAAACTATTAGAACTAATAAATGAATTCAATAAAGTTGCAGAATACAAAATTAATATACAGAAATCTGTTGCTTTTCTCTACACTAACAACTATTGGAAAGTGTAATTAAGAAAATAATCCCATTTACAACTACATCAAAAAGAATAAAATGCCTAGGAATAAATCTAGCCAAGGAGGTAAAAAACTTATACTCAGAAAACAATAAGACATTGATGAAAGAAATTGAAGGTGACACAAAGGGAAAGATATACCGTGTTCATAGATTGGAAGAATTTATATTGTTACAGTAACCATACTACCCAAGGCAATCTACGGATTCAATGCAATTCCATCAAAATAACAACGGCATTTTTCACAGAACTACAACAAAGAATTATTTTCCAAAGAAGAATACAAATGGCCAACAGGTACATGAAAAAATGCTTAACACTACTAATCATCAGGGAAATGCAAATAAAATCATAATGAGGTATCCTGAACACTGTCATAATGGTTATTATCAAAAAGGCAAGAAATAACAAGTGTTGGCAAAGATGTAGAGAAAAGGGAACCCCTTTGCACTGTTGGTGTGAATGTAAATCGGTACAGGCACTATGGAAAATAGTATGGAGGTTCCTCAAAAATTAAAAATAGAACTACCATATGATCCAGCAATTCCACTTCTTGACTTTTTTGAAGAAAACAAAAACACTAATTCAATAAGATATATGCATCCCTATGTTCATAGCAGCATTATGTGAAATAGTCAAGATATGGAAGCAACCTAAGTGTCCACCTATAGATGAATGGATAAAGAAGATGTGATATATATATATATAATGTTTATATGTATATATGTGTGTATATATATATATGCACACTATATATACACACAATATTACTCAGCCATAAAAAAATGAAATCTTGCCATTTGGGATAGCATAAATGGACCTAGAGGGTATTATGCTAAGTGAAATAAATCAGACAGAGATCGACAAATACCATATGATTTCACACATGTGGAATATAAAAAGCAAAACAAACATAACAAAAAAGAAACAGACTCATAGATACAGAGAACAAACTGGTGGTTGCCAGAGAGAAAGTGGTTGAAGGATGAGTGAAATAGGAGAGGGAGGTACAAACCTCCCATTACAAAAAAATAAGCCACAGGGATATAATACACAGCATAGGGAATATATATAGTCAATAATACTGTAATTACTTTGTACAGTGACAGATTGTAACTAGACTTATCATGGTGATCATTTCGTAATGTATAAAAAATATTGAATCACTGTGTTATAAACCTGAAGCTAATATAATATTGCAAGTCAACTAAACGTCAATATAAATAAATAAATAGTGGAAACCTTAGAAACCTGAAGGATTGGGGATCTTATTTTATTTTATTTTATTTTATACTTATTTAAAGTACATTACTGTGAGTTTCTTGAATCCTTAATGGAACAATAGACAGAATAAAAAATAAAGAATAGTGTTTTTTCCCCATAATTAATAAACCACTGATGGGTAGAGACAATATTTTATTTTATTATTTTACCTCCCACAGTACCTATTCTGTGATTTGCACATAAATTGTCACTCAGTATGCGTTTTGGGGTGCTCAGTTGGACAACTGTGGAATAATTACTTCGTAAGTCCTTTGAGCTCTGTGAGAGAATTCTCACCCAAGATTTTGCTGAAAGATGTGTTCAAGTGTTTGAAATTGATGCAGAAATCTATGTTTATTTGCATATCGTTCATTTAAAAAACATAACCTACTTCACCGAATTTCAGGTAACTATAAATTTACTATCATTGGCCCAAGTTCCCTACAACAAAATTAAAAAGAATTTCTGGGAGAGGTAAGTTGCAGATGAGAAATGAGAATGAAGATGTTTTTAACACCAATGATTCTAACAGCAAAGGGACAAGGAAAGATCAGAAGATAAAGCTGACTGCTGATTCACCCTCTTGCATCCATGTGACCTCAGGTAAGCCACCTAATGTCTCTAAGCCTCGCTCTTTTTGATTGTTTGAATTTTCTATAAAATGGGGGAAAGTGGAGGATATGCTCTGCTTGCCTCACTGGGTGATAGTGATAATGAACTGTTGGGGTATGTGAAAGCCATACAGACATTATACAATATATAAACCATCATCCTTATTATTATTGTGACACGAGATTAGAATACACTACGCTTCATGTAACATTGCACTTATCTAGCTCTAACTCTATGATGTTAAATAATCACTCTACTTTTATTCTAACTCCAGAGAACATAATACAACACCTTCCAAAAGAAATCTCACATGCCCTCAGTCAGGCTATACAGAGACACACCAAGAACTCCTTCAGTGGGGCCATGCCATCTTGGCCTTCAATCTGTGAGTCAGAAATTGAACTGGCTAAATTGTAAAGACCACTTTAAGTAACTTGTAATTGTCTTTTTCCTTGACTATGCACAATTTCCCAATTTAAATTATTGTGATACTTTGAGGAAATTCTTTATGAACGCAATATTTGCAATAAAATTAGTATGTAGCTTGTTCTGGAATTCAGTAAGCTCACCAGGAAGGGTCAGAGTTAAATCCCTCATATTTAGTAAAAATACAAAGAAAATTCACAACAGAATAGTCTTCCTCTGTTGAAATCATAAAAGAGAATACTGATAATATGAAAGAAACAATAAGTGTGAATGATCACCTACCAGGTATAATATAATGATAAAAATACTGGACTTAAACTACTGAACATCTCTTAAGTCTCCATTTTCTCACTTATGCAATGAAATTAGTACCACTTACCTTACCAAATTGCTGTAAGGATTAAATTAGGCAAGGCTTATTAAATAAGAGCAGAGCATAGCATACTCTTTGTTTCCTTTCTTTTTCTTTTTTTTTTTTAAATCTTCCCTGAAATTTGGTTAAAGCAAATCCTTCTTCAAAGGACCATATGTTTGTCTCCATTTCTTGAAGCTAAGGCCATTTCTGGTGAGCTTCTGCCCATCCAGCTATGTAATATAAGCTCCATATTCTTGCTCTCAATAGAGACCTCTGTAATTTGCCGCATTTCTTTCTTACCTATAGATTCTCCAATTCCAGATCTCAGACTCTAGCTCTGTCACATGAGAAATATCTTCTGTGTGCTCACTGCTTGCGCATGCTTTATCACTCCCTATGTATCACCTGTGTACATAGAAACGGTAAGGTTGCACGGTAACTACATTATCAAGCATCTTCATTCTACCTCTATCCATCTTAAACGACCAAAAAACTAGTAGAACATTTTCAGCTAACAACAGAAAGAGAAGAGATATAATTTAACCAGAAAGAGAAAAGATATAATTTCAGGTTGTTAATTCAGGTTTTTAAAAATTCACCTTTATTTTTATATTCACCAGGCTTGTGCATAAAATAAAGACTGAAGTGCTCATGGATGAGGTGGCAATTAGCATCTAAACATACCATATGCTGTTGTTGCACCTATCCAAAGCTATCTAGGTTATCACTGACAAATAGCTTCCCCCAGAACACAAGAAATCGACACCACCTGCTCCTTCTTGGCTTGTGGAGTGAAACAGACTTTATCCTCTACTGCCTCTGCTAAACTGAGCATTACAGGTGAGCCAAAACCACTCTGCCAACCAATCAAAGAAAAATGACTTCACTCAACAGGAGTACTCTCCCTTGCCAAAAGAAAGGAAAAGAGACCTGAAAAATCATTTAATCCAAGACCCTCATTGTATAGATCAGAATGCAGGTCAAATGCTTTGCCAAAGTCATAAAAGTTAGTTAGTTGCAAAACTAGGATGTGTAAAAACCTTTCTGCTTAAATTAAGGATTCCTTCAGGGAGGGAGCAGGATGTACTGTGGTAAAATACACATAATATGACATAAATATACATAACATGTGTATTTTAAGAGCACAGAACCAGTATTGAGTGAGACTGCCTTGGCTTGTATTATAATTCTTCAATTATATACAAACTACCAAGTTAATCTGTAGGGTCTTCAGTTTTCTCGAAACTATCTTGCAGGATCATTGTGAAGAGTACATGAGACAATGCACATAATATCCATGTAATTGCACCACACATAGATTAAACACATGATAGCAATTATTATTATTATTCAATGGTCCAGAAAATCTAAACCTATTAATAGATTAAATCTATTAAGTCCCAAAATAACTTAATATCTTCAAAAGAAGGGAACACCCTACTTCAATGGAACTGTAAAGTCAAACTTCCAAATTTTAAAACTTTATCTAGATCACCAACTATTCAGTCCCTTTAAAATTCTCTTTTCTTTATCTTTGGAATGGCTGTCCTAAGCTTTCAGTAAATTCACCTGTCCCAGAACATAACCACATATTATATAGAGATTAAGAAATAAAGGTTTTTATTTCCATTGAAAACTCTCATTTGAGCCTTTAAACCAGTTCTAGCTATTATGTAGTATAAAAGATTAAGGAAACAAAATAAAAATTTATGAAGTATGAGGAACTCTGCCTAATTTGAGCTTTGAGCCATGGTTTAAATATTCTTTTAAGGAAAAGCCTCTTAAACCATTTATCTATTGATGGGTATTTAGATTGCTTCCGTATCTTGGCTATTTTAAATAATACTGCAATGCCATAGGGGTGAATATATCTTTTTGAAATAGTTAAATACTCAGGAATGAAATTGCTGGATTTTAATTTTTTTTTTTTTTTTTTTTTTTGCAGTACGCAGGCCTCTCACTGTTGTGGCCTCTCCCGTTGCGGAGCACAGGCTCTGGACGTGCAGGCTCAGCGGCCATGGCTCACGGACCCAGCCGCCGCACGGCATGTGGGATCTTCCCGGACCAGGGCACAAACCAGTGTCCCCTGCATCAGCAGGTGGACTCTCAACCACTGCGCCACCAGGGAAACCCTGGATTTTAATTAAAAAAAAAAATCTCCACACTGTTTTCCACAGTGGCTGCACCAATTTACATTCCCACAAATGGGGCACAAGGGTTTCCTCTTCTCCATAACCTCTCAAACTCTTATTTGTTGTCATTTTGATGCTAGCCATTCTGACACGTGTGAAGTGTTATTGTGGTTTTGACTCGCATTTCCCTGATGATTAGTGATATTTAGCGTCTTTTCATGTGCTTGTTGGTCATCTGTATGTCTTCTTTGGAAAACTGTCTATTCAGACCCTGTACCCATTTTTTAATTGGGTTGTTTGTTTTTTGATGTTGAATTATATGAATTCTTTGCATATTTTGGATATTAACCTTTCTCTCTCTCTCTCTCTTTTTTTTCAGTGCCATGCAGATTGCAGGATCTTAGTTCCCTGACCAGGGATTGAACCCGGGCCCCAGTAGTGAAAGCTCCATGTCCTAACCACTGGACAACCAGGGAATTCCCTGGGTATTAACCTCTTATGGGGTATATCATTTGCAAATACCTTCTCCCATTCAGTAGATGGCCTTCTCATTTTGTTGACAGTTTCCTTCACTGTGCAAAGCTTTTAGTTTAATGTAATCCAATTTGCCTATTTTTCCTTTTGTTTCCCATGCCTAAGGAGACATATATCCCAAAAATATTGCTAAGAACAATATCAAACTACGTACTGCCAAGAAAGGGATCAAGAGGAAAGAGTAGGAAGATGCTGGGCTCACCTCCCCTCATGAACGCATCAAATCTACCACTGTATATTGACGCTTGCTGAAATCAACCTGGGGACTAGCAGGACGGCTTTTCAGCAACCAAGGCTGTAAAGAAAGATCCACACAGAGTCTGGTAGGAAGGGATGAGAAGGGCTCTGGTTGAGACCTGCACTGTGTCTTTTAGGTAACACAGAAGTGGAGGGGGGATATCACAGCCTCATGGATCCTCCCCGGGGAGCAGCGGGTTCAAGCCACATATTAGGCACCCTAGCCCTGGGGTCAGACACCAGGAAAACAAGCCTCCTTATCTTGCTTCAAAACCGGTGGGGCACAATCCCACTACTGGGCATATACCCTGAGAAAACCAGAATTCAAAAAGAGTCATGTACCAAAATGTTCGTTGCAGCTCTATTTACAATAGCCAGGACATGGAAGCAACCTAAGTATCCATCAACAGATGAATGGATAAAGAAGATGTGGCACATATATACAATGGAATATCTACTCAGCCATAAAAAGAAACGAAATTGAGTTATTTGTTGTGAGGTGGATGGACCTAGAGTCTGTCATACAGAGTGAAGTAAGTCAGAAGGAGAAAAAGAAATACTGTATACTAACACATATATGGAATCTAAGAAAAAAAAAATGTCATGAAGAACCCAGGGGCAAGACGAGAATAAAGACACAGACCTACTAGAGAATGGACTTGAGGATATGGGGAGGGGGAAGGGTAAGCTGTGACAAAGTGAGAGAGTGGCATGGACATATATACACTACCAAACGTAAAATAGATAGCCAGTGGGAAGCAGCCGCATAGCACAGGGAGATCAGCTCAGTGCTTTGTGACCACCTAGAGGGGTGGGATAGGGAGGGTGGGAGGGAGGGAGACGCAAGAGGGAATAGATATGGGAACATATATATATATGTATAACTGATTCACTTTGTCATAAAGCAGAAACTAACGCACCATTGTAAAGCAATTATACTCCAATAAAGATGTTAAAAAAAAAACAAAAAACGGTGTGGCTTACTGGAGGACTGTAAGAGAACCAAGGCTCTATGATTAAAGCATGCAAGCATAGACTTGCTTACTCCCAGTCACAGCATGGAGGCAGCAGATTGAAAACTACTTGAAGCCCTGGCTGGCTTGCCAGAACTGACCTTGTACAGAAGTTGCAACTACGTTCACCTGCAAATGTGGGATGACAAGTCCTTTAAATGAGAATTAAATATCACAGTAAAGCATGAATTTCTATGATGAATTTAGTAAAGAAGGTTGTTCTGAATTTGACTCACCAAATAATATTGAGTCAGGAAGTTGAGGGATACGGACAAACAAAAAAAATTGGTAACCGATTGATACAATCTGGCACAAACACAGAAGTGCCAATGACATATGCCTCATTTAACAGTTTTTGGTAAAGCTTTGGTACTTAGTAAGGTTAGAGACAGACCGTTTAAGAATCATCTAGAACATGTATGAACTTCAAAGAATTATGCAAGGTGAAATACATGAGTCACAAAGGGACAAATGCTATATGAGTCCCCTTATACGTGAAATACCCAGAGTAGTCAAATTTGTAGACAGAAAGTCTGGTAGTAGCCAGGGGTTAGAGAGAGAGGGAAGTGGACCTGTTTAATATGTACAGAGTTTCAGTTTAGAAAGATGAAGAAGTTATGCATATGGATGGTGATGATGGTTGCACAACAATGTGAATGTACTTAATGCTACTGAACTGTACACTTTAAAATGGTTAAAATGGCAAATTTTATGTTATGCGTATTTCACCACAGTTAAAAAAAAGAATCACCTGGAGAAACATAGCAAAGGAAGAAACTGACTAGAATAATGCAACTGAAATAACCATGAGAAACTAAACGTGCATATCTATTTATTGGTACCAAATTTCCTTATCATAAAATCTGTTTTTACCTTAAAATGTGTAGAAAATTTCAGCAAAAGAGTGCCCCCTTGTGGACCTTTGTGAAGTGGCAAAATTCATAATGAATAAGTTCTCTAAAATTGCACAGCTCTTCTGAATCATATATTCCAGTTCCTGCACATAAGCCTTGTGCTTGCATTCCTTGATATCAAAGGACTCAGACACCTCCAAAAAGTTAATCCAGAATCAGAGACTAAAAGAAGGATGCTGATATATTTTGGAGAGATTCTTTTCTCAATTTCTTGGCTGACATTCAAAAGACTATTCTTTTCTTGAAAGTTTTAAAGGTTTAAGCTCAGTGGCTTTTATGCTAATTGTAACCTAGTATGTTCAAATTCATACTGGGTTTCTGGAAGAAGCTTCTCTACATGAAGAAAGAAAACATTTTGAGTGGATCTTTTTGGGGGGAGGTGGTTTAAGATTAACTTTATTTCATTCATCACTGCATTTTGTTCTGTTTCTCAGTAGAAATGACACCTTTTTTGTTACTGCCATCCAACTTTGCTGTTAATAAATAGGAAACTGAGGAAAATAAATATCTCTTTGATCACCACAAAGTGGTATGATATCTTTCCACAACAGATATCTTTATTTAACACTTTTATTTTAAGTTGCTTTTTGATGATTATGTAATTGTTTCTCCTGTTTTTGTTTTTTAACCTAGAGAATTTCATTAACCTCATTTGGTGGCCAAGGAACATGTTAAGTAAACTTTTAAAGGTCATTGAAAGAATGAGTGGCAAAGCAAGATTAAATTCTGATGTACTGATTTCCTATGCTAATCTTAGCTGATTGCCAAAGCTGCTGCTCTAAAAATGTATGTTCTTAAGTAGAAGCAATTTTTTTTGAATGGGATTTTTCAAGGTAATTCTATTTTGTGGGGGAAAATAATTTATAGGATTTGATAAAAATTTCTTTTATAAACATAAGTTCCTAATCATGAATATGTTAATTTTGAAGAAGACAATAGAAAGATAAATTGCACCTGCTGGCAGCTTTCACTTGACCTTGGAAAGGTTAGAGTCATCCAGAGATCTCCTTAGAAATACTTTTTAGTGAAAAGTTCAAATTAAATGTCTTTTTACACTTTGGCTTCTGTTTCCTTAGCATCTGGAACTTGAACCAGTCTGGTATTAATGCATTAACTGTAAGTATCTTAAGCAATTTGTGGTTACCCATCATGAGATGCTTTGAAGATCATTAGTTATAAGTTGATGATGTCACATTGTCTCATTAGTAGGCTATTGTCATTTCCAATTGTAACTATGTGAGGATATTTAAAAACTTCTTATTTTAGAATAATTTTAGATTTACAGAAGAACTGCAAAGATAGTATAGAGAATTTTTATATACCCTTCACCCAGTTTCCCCTCATGTTAACATCTTACATTACCATGCCACATTTGGCAAAATTTAGACACTAATATTGGCACATTACTGTTAACTAAACCCCTAAATTTATTCCATTTTTCCACTAATGTTTTTCTCTATCCCAGATTTTCATCCAGGATATCACTTTGCATTTAGTGGTCATACCTCCTTAGTCTTCTCTGATCTATGACAGTCTCTCAGATTTTCCCTGTTTTTCATGACCTTGACAGTTTTGAGGAATATGTATTTTGTAGATTGTCCTTCAAATTTGGTTTTTTTATGATGTTTTTCTCATGATTAGACTGGAGTTAGGGTTCCTGTGTGTCTGTGTGTGTGTGTGTGGGTGTGTAGAATACTGAAAATGTGGCAGTGTCCTTTTCATAACATCAAATCAGAGGTGCATATCAGCATGACTTATCACTGGTAAGATAATCTTGATCACTAGGTTAAGATTGTGCTTGCCAAGTTTTTCCATTATAACATTTCTGGTTTTTCCATTTTTTCTTTTCACAATTCTTTGGAAGGGATCATTATGTCCAGCCCACACTGAAGGTGGGGAGAATTAAGCTCTACCTCCTGAAGGGGGGAGTATTTGCATATGTTATTTGGAATTTTCTATAAGGAAGGTTTGTCTCTTCTTTTCCATTTATTTGTTTATTCAGTTATTTCTTTATATCAGTATGGACTAATGTATATTTTATACTTTGGGTTATAATCCAATACTATCTATTTTGTTGCCCACATTTTCCAGCTTTGGCCATTGGGATCTCTTTCAGATTTGTTCCCGTGACCTTTTGACATGCCCCCATTCTTTTGTTTTCTTAAGCACCTCCTTACTTTCTGGCATTATAAGATGCTCCAGGTTCACCTAGGATTTACTAGTATTTCTATTGCCTCAGCCCTAGAATCAACCATTTTTCCAAGGAGCTCTGATTGCTTTTATTGGCAAATGGTATTTAGAAACCAAGATCTGGGCACTCAGTGTGCTCATTATTACTAGGTTTCACTCCTTCTAGGCCCTCTCAGTAAATAGAACTAGGAAACATATGTATGTATAAACATATGTATATAATTATTTCTGTATCTCTCCATCTGTAGACAGACGATAGATGAATGGTTAGGTAGATAGATATAGGAATTCATACTAAAGTCTCTGACACTAACCCAATACCAAATGGTTTATTCTAGCCTGTTGTGAGAATTTTTTTTAAATCTTACTTCCTCTTAATCACTGAATCTTTTTTGGTAACATGTTTTATATTACTAAAGAATGTTTGCCTTTTAGGCTGCTACCAGTGTACTTTGGTGACATAATGATGTTGCAGTATCATTTTCCATAAGTCAGGTCAAGTTTTTTGACCCATATGGCAGATCCTGCTGATTACCTACTTAATATTTATTCAAGTCTTCTTTATTCTTCAAAGTTTAGGGGTAGCAGTGTGCCCAGTTTAAAAATTCTTCTCCCCAGACTTTCTTTAACTTAGGTAAACCTGCAATCTAGATTTACAAGATATAAGAGGGAGCTTCCTGGGTAGAGTATATGGGAAGGCTATTGTTTTCCCAATAAAACACATATTTTGCTCTTCATTCTGTTCTCTTCCATCTGAGACACGTGATATCTGGAGGCGGAGCAGCTATCTTGTGAACAAGTGGATAATAACCATATACGAAAGACGGCAGAGCAGGATGATTAGAAGGATCCTGGTTTAATGAGTTCTCTAAGCAACTGCACCAGCTTTAGACTGCCTACCTCCAGATTTCTTGTTCTGTGGGGGAAGTGGGCTCCTATTAAGTTAATCTACTGCAGTCTGTTATATGAAGTTGAACAGAATTAATTGGTACAACCAATTTGGAAGAATGGAACAATAATTCTTTTCTGTCTAAATTGGATGACCTGTTATTGTAATATGTGCCATGAAATACCAGCCAGAGCTGTTTTGTTGTATCACATTTAGGTGTTGAAAAGCATAGTTCAGTTTTTAACCTGTTGATATGCAAAATTTTAATGGTATTAGGCCAGCAAGTTTCAGGATTAGCCAAAAGTTCCTCCATACATACCATGTAAAGGAAAAAACTTTGGGGAGAAAAAGGAAATTGTATACGGGCTCTGAGGTTATAAATTAATTTCATAAGAGATTGATTTGCAGGATGTGAGTCAGTATCTTAAGAGTACAGTCCAAAGATTCTTGGGATAGCAGGAGGGGAATATGGGGAAGGGAGAGGGGGAAACAGGGGAGTGTCAGAGTTCAAGGGAGAATGTGCAATTTGAAAAACTCATATTAGAGTTATAATGACTTTTGATTAATATATTTAATTTTCTTTGAAAATTAATAATGATAATAATAGATATTTTTTATGTTCCAGGCTATATACTAAGCCTCATAAAAGTATTATAACATTAACTTGTCACAATAATACTTTGCAGTAGCTACTCTTAGTATCTTCATTTAAAAGATTAGGAAACAAGTGTAGAAGTGTCAGCTCACATATCTAACGAGCTCTGACATTTAAAACCAAGTATGTCTGGTTCCAGGATCTATGTTCCTACTCACCTCACTGAACTGTTTCCTTGCTAAATAACATTAAAGGAAATTATAGGGCTCTTATTTCATCAAGTGGCACTTTACAAAAGGGATTTTTAAAAAGTTGAGTAGGGCTTCCCTGGTGGCACAGTGGTTGAGAGTCCACCTGCCAATGCAGGGGACATGGGTTCGTGCCCCGGGAAGATCCCACATGCCGTGGAGCGGCAAGGCCCATGAGCCATGGCCGCTGAGCCTGCACGTCTGGAGCCTGTGCTCTGCAATGGAAAGCTGAGTAATATTGCTATACTCAGTGAAAAATGAAAAGATGTTTTCCTACCTACTGATAGGAGTAAATCACATTGCCAAATGACATATTTCTAGATGAATATAACAATTTAAATTGACAGTTGACTTGTATGAATCTATGACCTGAGTTTATTGCAATTTCACTAAGAAATCTTTTCTCAATTAAAACATAAAAAATGAGGTATATTTGTTTCACATAAATTATTTGCAAGAGGAATATGTATAGCCCTACTGTATACTTGCTCATAATTCACTTTTATATGAGATATTTTGAATCATGCTAGAAATGACAGGCAGCTTTAACTGTCATTCTGATTTAGAAAATGCTAGGTATCTGTGAACTTAATTGGCATGAATAAAATATGATTTATGAAAGATATTGGAAGGATTTTTGTCAATTTTTCTATTCATAGTAGATGTATGTGATTGTATTCTTGAAAATTATTGTTTAATAAATTATGAAGTAGAAATTTCTACCAGAATAAGAAGAAGTACATTTTCCAACATTTATAGTCCTTTTAGTAGGTATACTTTTTTTTTTTAACCCTACCTATAACAGATTTTCACACTGATTATAATAGATTAGCATGGAACAACCAACTATTACCTTATGAACATAAAGATTTTCATGAAGAGCTTATGGCATCCCTAATAAAACTGAGCACAGGACTGAATAAGTTGTCTCAAATAGCAATTCCCATGTATTGACAGTCATAGTAACAAAATCTCATAACTGAAGTAGCATCCATAATAATTTAATTCTAATATCAATACATAGTTCCATAAATTATTGATTAAAGAAAATAAATGTACCTTCTTTTTTTCAGAAAAAAGACTTCTGCATATAAATGCATAAAAAGAGACAGCTAAAAATCAATATCACTGCAGTACTAGCCTCTGTGAGGGACACTGCCTGATGAAGTATATATTATCTGTACCCTAGATGTCAGGTGGGATTGCCAGTCCCCTTAATGTCTGAATAAAATTTCCTCCATCATCCCATTCCATGACTTGTGTCAGCACAAAACTTTTCTCAAGTTTTCTGAAAATTATCTAGGTCTTACATTTTCTTTGTTCTTCTGGCTTCTAGCTTTCTGCTCTTTGAATTAGTTTACCTTTTCACCTTTTCAACTATCCTTTCTGTTCCAGGTCATGTTAACCCAGATATGAAACTCAGTCATTTATTATAGTACCACAAAATTTAAAAAATAATAAGACATATTATGTAATATAATGTACTAAATTTGGGGGAGAAAAGGGATAGGAGAGAATTTACCTGGAAGAAATATCATCATCTTAAATTGAATAATAGACATCCTAGTTTAAAATACTTCAGCCATCCCACCCACTGCCAGGGATTTTTCATTGCTACCTCACTGCGTATAGACCCTCAGCTTTATACCATCTCTTTGGCTCCTTATTCATCTTCCCACTTCTATCTAGTCTCTTCCCTGCCCTCGCCTTCCTGAATTGCCACGGATAACTCCAAATTCAGCAGAGAAATTCATTTTGTCTTCCTCTGAGTACCTTAAAACACCAAAAACCAAACACCAAACAAACAGAAACACACAGAGCCTGAATAAAGCTTCCCTGCTGTTTTATCAGGAAGTGAAATTCCAGGGAAGTAAGAATGAGGTAAAAAGGAAAGTGAAGCAAGGAAGAAAAGAAAATATAAGGGGATGGAGCTTCCCTGGCGGCGCAGTGGTTGGGAGTCCGCCTGCCTATGCAGGGGATGAGGGTTCGTCCCTCGGTCCAGGAGGATCCCATATGCCGCGGAGCGGCTGGGCCCGTGAGCCATGGCCACTGAGCCTGTGCGTCCGGAGCCTGTGCTCCGCAATGGGAGAGGCCACAACAGTGAGAGGCCCGCATACCATAAAATATATATATATATATATATATATATATATATATATATATAGGTGTATTACTGACCTGGCTGTAGTTTCACAAGAAAACATAACTTAGTATTGCAGGACATGTGGAACTTTTTGCATCTCCAAATAGGGGCTGGAAGAGATCAAAATATATCTGCGGGACCCTTTCCATCTCCTGCCTCTCATTGATCAGTTTCCTTCTAGTGGAGTTTTAACTTCACAGCACCTGTGATTTTAAATAAGATTCCTCATCAGATACATATATTACATTACTTGATTTTCTGGATACACATAAATGGTAAACTCTGCTTCAGAAGTTTAATTAGCAATCAGACTCACCGGCAACCGTAGTCTGTCATTTCAAACAACCTCTTATCACTGTCCTAAATTATTCAACAAAATGTTATCCTTTTGTCACCACCTGCTAGGGAAAAAAACCCTAGAACAATATATCTGCACTATGGAATGCTGGTGAAAATTGTACAGCTGGGAATTCTGGCTACAAATTCAATAACCTTAACTGGATTTTCAACAGTGCCCAATTCAACTGCTTTATTTCCTTCATTAGTTTGCTCTCCTGTTTCCACACAATTTAAAATCTTCACTCTCCTTAAATCTCAAGCCCCAAGTTTTTCCCTCACCCTTAGGAAATGACCCTCCACCCCATATTCAGATAGAAAAAGAAAGCTTTTATACAGACTTTCCATCAAATACCTATGACCCAATTCTCAAAGCTACCTTCATCCTTTGTATCAACAGGCCCTGGCATAGAGTGGGTACACAATAAGTATTTTTAAATAAATACATACTCACTCTTAACTGCTCCCCCATGTCTAATGAAGAAATGTCCGTTCCACCTGTCTCTTCTATGTCTTCAGCCTCCCACTCCTTACTAATGGACATTTAAATTTGCTATAGTGTCTCTAGTTTGTTTGTTTGTTTGGTTGTTTTTCAATCTTCCTTCAGTCTTACACTTTCAGCCTTACCCACCCACAGCTGAATAGGATTCCACTGTATAAATGTCATTTCTGTATCCATTCTACTGTTGGTCATTTGAGTTGTTTCCAGTTTTTTTTGCTATTACAGCAATTCCACAAAGATACTTGTGCATGTTTCCTGGTGCGTATATGTAAGATTTTCTCTAGAAGAGAAATTTCTGGGTCACTATGTATACACATTCTCAACTATAGTATATAATGCCAAATTATGATCCAGAATGGTTGGACACTTTACACTTCTGCCAGCCATACGTAAGGGTTTCCCGTAGCTCCACATCATCATAAATTGATAAACTCATTATTTCTTAGTTTTTACAAATCAAATGGGCATGTAATGACATCACACTTTGGCTATAATTTGCAGTTTCTTGATTACTAATGAAACTGATTATATTTTAATGTTTTTAGACCATCCTTTTTTCTGTGAGGAGCTTTCTCAAATATTTTGCCCATTTTTCTTTTGGGTAACTTTTTAGTGTCGGTTTGCCGTTCTTTGTATATTCTGGATATTAATAATTTTAAATTAAATTTCTTTCAAATATCTTCTATTTTGATTTTTCACTTTCTATATGCTCTTTTGATAAATAGATGTTTTATTTTTAACATAATTGAATTTATCAGTCCTTTCCTTTATAATTTGAGTAGTTTGTTTCTTACTTGAGAATCTTTGCTGTGAGATACTAAAGATTCTCATAGATTGTCTTACAAAAGTATTATAGAATTCTCTAATTCACCTATAATTTTTGTGTGTGTATGTGGTAGCCAGGTTCCAAGATGGCCTCCAATAATCCCTGCCTCTGTTATTCTTACCCTTGTGTATTATCTCCCCACAATGAATAAGGCTAACCTGTGTAATAAATAGTAGATGTGGAAATAATGGTTTCTGACCTCTGAGTCTAGATAATAAAAGGCTTGCAGTTTCCATTTTGCTCTCTCTTATATCACTAACTATGGGAGAAAACAGCTGCCATGTTGTGAGGATGCTCAGGCAGCCCAGTGGAGTAGTCCATGTAGGTAGGGGCTGAACTCTCCCTAGCCAAGAGCCAGTAAGAAACTGGTTGACAACAGCCATATGAATAAGTCATCTCTGAAGTGGGTCCTCCTGTCTCAGTCTTGCCTTCAGAAGACTGAAGCACCTGGTTAACATTTTGACTGCAACCTCATGACAGACTCTGAGACAGAACTACCAAATAAGCTGCTCTTGAACTTCTAACCTGCAGAAGCTGTGTGAATTAAATGTGTTATTTATTAGCCCTAAGTGTTGGGCTAGTATGTTGCGCAGTACAGATAATTAACAATTATATACGTAAGATAGCATTTACATTTCAATATTTTTCACTTGCATAATCAGTTTTTCCAGCATAATTTATTTGAAAAGTCCTTTTTATCTACAGTTATCTGCAAGAGTAGTTCTTCCATAAATAAATTTTCCACTTATATGTGGATCTGATTCTGGACTCCTTATTCTATTTTATTGGTCAATTTGTACACACTTGAGTTAATTCTTCATTAGTTACTAAGCTATATAACTTCTTATATTTGGAAGGCAGCTACAATAACCACTAACCAACACACACTAACTTCTTATATTTGATAAAACATGCTTCCAATATTCTTCAGGAAACTCTTACCTGCTTTTAACCTTTTGATCTTCTATGTGTATATTTAGAATCATCTTATCATTCTCTGTAGGAAAACCTGTTGAGTCTTTTAGTATTTTAGCATTTTGAATATTTTAGTCTATGTGTATCCATTTGGAGTTGTCTTTAACAAGTATCATAATTTTCTTCAAAAAGACCACGTAAATTTTTTATTAGATTTATACCTAGGTATTTCATTTTTATAAACCAACATGGAGTATTATAAAATGGAATTTTAAAGAAGATATAATCTAAAATAGCAAAAAATATAACAAATTGCTCAAGCCAGAAACTGGCCTATAGTAAGCACTCCATAATATTTTAAAGAAGATTTATGAATGAATAAATGGATAAATGGTAAATAACTAAATGGATGACCATCTACCATTTATTTTTGAAGTGAATGGTATGCCTACCTCTAATATCTATTTCAGATACCATTTTAATTAGGTACTCTGTATTCTCGGGGGATTTTTCCCCCACAATAAGAAACCCTGATGTTTCTAGTTCTCATCTCAGTATGCCACTGATCCAGTGATACAGGATCTAAAGGAATACTTCAAAGGGGCATAAGACAGCATCTTATATCAACTCGTCTTTTCTTTTTCCATGATACCCTTTTCTTCTTTATAACGTTTGACATGTGTTACTGAGCTCTCCTGCTAAGTATATTCAGTTCAACTTATTGTACTTCACTGAGGCCTTTACAAACCTTTTCATGTGTAAGGATAATAGTTACATATTTTTCTATACCTCATTTTGTTGCTGATTTTGTTGTTGTTTTCTTTCATTTGTTATAAAGATTAGACTCTTATTCAATGGAAAAACTTTCAAAAATTATATCACTATTATCCTCATTCCTCACTGTATATGGAATTTATAAATATTTCCAAATTCTCAATCCTGGACATCTTTCAGTGATATTTTTTAAGTCTCTTAAGTTATTCAGCAATTTAATAACTCCTTTTTGCTATTTTTTTCAAAGCCTGGGGAAGAAACTGCATATTGGACTTGGGCCAACAATATGTGTTTCTCTCTGTGGTTAAGCAAAATTTCATAAGAACTAAGATAATTCAAGCAGATGTTCATGATGTAACTGCCAGAAAAAGCACTCAGAGGCACAAAGATAAATTCAAATTCAGTGTTTGGAAATTTCCCCACTATACCCAAGCATCTTTTGAAGAAATTATTTTGTGGGTTTTAGTTACTTTTAAAGACCTTCCATAATTTCATCTAAAAATCACTTTTGAAATTTGAACTACTATTCCTGGAAATATATCTTAGATGGATTTTGGATGGAAGTGAGGGAGTAGATATGGGTCTTTATCTTTTAGTGCCTCACTCACTTACAAATATATGGGGCTCTCCATGATCAAGCCACAGCTTATTTCTTGTCACTTCCTATTTTCAAATCTTCTTCCAATTATATGGAAATTCCAGCATCTCCTAAAGCATGTCATGCTATTTCACACCTGTGTGGCTTTGCTCATTTTGTTGTCTTTCCTTAGAATGCTCTACTCTAAGCCCCACTGCCATTATCCACCAGGCAAATACATACTGTGTTTTCAGGTACAGCCCAACATCACCTGTTCTAGGAAACCTCCTCTGACTGCCATTCATCTCCCACAGGCAAATTAACTACTTTATCTTTCGTACTTTCTCTCTCTCTATTCTAGACCTTTCTATCATGGTATCTATATCATTGTATTGGCTTATTTGAATTTTTGGCTCTCCCTGAGCAGCCATAAATTATTCGGAGGTAAACATTTTATCGTCCAGTTTTGGATTACTAGCACATAGTAGTACCTGACTCAGTACGAACTCAGTGAATTCATCTCAAAGGAATGAATGAATGTCTCTATTTCCATCAGTGATTTAATACTTGATAGTAAACGTTTGAAATTTTATTCTCCCACATTTTGAGATTTTGGCTTTAATGAAATCTCTTGCATACGTTAGACATTACTTTGTCCTTTTGATTTGTCCCTAACACATATGAGATAAATAATCTCCATAAATGTTAAGAGAACATATTGTAATATGTCATAGCATAGAAAATGCATACCTAAAACACCATAGTGCAGACACTGTGTTCCAATGTTTGACAGAATGCTGGACTAAAACTTAAAGGATCTTGAAAAAAAGGAATACTTAAATAAGGATAACTTTATAATGTTTCATTTATATCCTTAGAACTGTAATGTGTTCCCTGAATAAGTTGCCTCATTTAACTTAATGTGCACAAAAAGCCTACAAGATTTGTGGGTATTTTCCTCATAGCAGATAAGGAAACTGAGAGATTAAATAAATCTCAGAAAGAGAGATTTGACATAAATTGCAGCAATATTTTTTTCAGGTTAAATAAATCTGAAATAAATAAATAAATCTCAGACAGATTAAATAAATCTCCCAAGGACACACAAAGTGACTTTGACTCTGGTATTTCTAACACAAAAGCCCATGATTTTTGTTTTCTTTTCTTTTCTTTTTTACAGTGGTAAGAACACTTAACATGAGATCAACCCTCAACACATTTTTAAGCATGCAATGCTGTATTGTTACTATAGGCACAATGTTTTACAACAGAGCTCTAGAACTTAATCACCTTGAGTAACTGAAACATTATACCAGTTGATTAGCAGCTCTCCATTGCTACACACACCCCCACACCCCACCCCTGGCAACGCCATTGCACTCTCTACTTCTATGTGTCTGACTATTTTATTTTATTTTTAATTGAAGTAGAGCTGCTGTACAATATTACATAAGCTACAGATGTACAATATAGTGATTCACTATTTTTAAAGGTTATATTCTATTTATAGTTATTATAAAATATTGGCTACAATCCCCATGTTGTACAATATAACCTTGTAGGTTATTTTATACCCAATAGTTTGTATCTCTTAATCCCCTAGCCTAGAGTCCCTCCCCCTTTCCTCTCCCCACTGGTAATGACTAGTTTGTTCTCTATATCTGTGAGTATTCTTCTTTTTTGTTATATTCACTAATTTATTATATTTTAGATTCCACATATAAGTGATATCATACAGTGTTTGTCTTTCTCTGTCTGACTTATTTCACTTAGCATGATGCCCTCCATGTCTTTTCATGTGCCTGTTGGCCATCTGCATTTCCTCTTTGGAAAAAGGTCTATTCAGTAATGCTCATTTTTTAATTAGGCTTTTTGTTTTCTTGATGTTGAGTTGTATGAGCTGTTTTTATATGCTGAATATTAATCCCTTATCAGTCATATCATTTGCAAATATCATCTCCCATTCAGTACGTTGTCCTTTTGTTTAGTCCATGGTTTCCTTTGCTGTTAAAAAGCTTTGAAGTTTAATTATGTCCCATTTCTTTGTTTTGCTTTTATTTCATTTATTTAGGAGACAGATCCAAAAAATTATTGCTGCAATTTATGTCAAAGAGTGTTCTGCCTATATTTTCCTCTAGGAGTTTTATAGTATCTGGTCTTACATTTAGGTCTTTAATTCATTTAGGTTTTTTATATGGTGTTAGACAATGAATTTGGTAAAGTTGCAGGATACAAAATTAAGACACAGAAATCTGTTGCATTTCTATACACTAACAATGAAATATCAGAAAGAGAAATTAAGGAAACAATCCCATAACATCAAAAAGAATAAAATACCTGGAATAAATCTACCGAAAGAAGTAAAAGATCTGTACTCAAAATCTATAAGACACTGATGAAAGAAACTGAAGATGACATAAACAGATGGAAAGATATACTGAGTTCTTGGATTGGAAAAATTAATATTGTTAAATGACTATACTACTCAGGTCAAGCTACAGATTCAATGCAATCCCTATCAAAATACCAATGGCATTTTTTTGCAGAACTAAAACAAATAATTTTAAATTTTGTATAGAAACACAAAAGACCTCCAATAGCCAAAACAATCATGAGAAGGAAGAATAGAGCTTGAGGAATCATGCTCCTTGACTTTAGATTATAGTACAAAGCTACAGTAATAAAAACCGTATGGTACTGACACAAAAGCAGACATATAGCTCAATGGAACAGTATAGAGGGCCCAGAAATAAACCCACACAACTACAGTCAGTCAAGTTACAACAAAGGAAGCAAGCATATACAATGGAGAAAAGACAGTCTCTTCAATAAGTGGTATTGGGAAAACTGGACAACCACATGTAAAAGAATGAAAGCGTTTGACTATTTTAGAGTCATGATATAGGTTGAATCATACAATATTTGTCTTTCTGAAAGCCTATGTTTTAATTTATTAGCCCTTTGAAAAATAACAATAATAAATTGTAACATGTTAACAAAAGATTTATGAATGGTATTTGCTATTGAAGAATTAATTTACAATGTTGTTTTAGTTTCTAGTGTACAGAAAAGTGATTCTAATACATATATATGTATTTTTATATATTTTTTTTCTGATTCTTTTCCATTGTAGGTTATTACAAGGTATTGAATATAGTTCCCTGTGCTATACGGTAGGAATTTGCTGTTAATTTTATATGTATTAGTGTGTATCTGTTAATCCAAAGCTCCTAATTTATTCCTCCTCCTCCCTTTCCCCATTGGTAACAATAAGTTTTTTCTATGGCTGTGAGTTTCTTTCTGTTTTGTAGATAGGTTCATTTGTGCCGTACTTTAGATTCCCCACATAAGTGATATCATATGATATTTGTCTTTCTCTGACTGACTTACTTCACTTAAGATGATAATCTCTCATCCATGTTGCTGCGAATGGCATTATTTCATTCTTTTTTATAGCTGAGTAGGATTCCATTATATATATATACCACATCTTTATCCATTCATCTGTCAATGGACATTTAGGTTGCTGCCATGTCTTGGCTATTGTAAATAGTGCTACTACAAACATTACAATGAATGTAACTTTTCAAATTAGACTTTTCTCCAGACATAGGCCCAGGAGTGGGATCACTGGATCATATGGTAATTCTATTTTTAGGTTTCTGAGGAACCTCCACAATGTTTTCCATAGCAGCTACACCAACTTATATTCCCACCAACAGTGTAGAAGTGTTCCCTTTTCTCCACAGCCTGTCCAGCATTTGTTATTTGTAGACTTTTTAATGATGGCCATTCTGACAGGTGTGAGGTGGTATCTCATTGTAGTTTTGATTTGCATTTCTGTAATAGTTAGTGATGTTGAGCATCTTTTCACGTGTTTGTTGACCATCTGTGTGTCTTCTTTGGAGAAATGTCTATTGAGGCCTTCTGCCCATTTTTTGATTGGGTTGTTTGTTTTTTTTTTTGATATTGAGTTGTATGAGCTGTTTGTTTATTTTGGATATTAACTCCTTGACAGTTGTATCATTTGCAAATATTTCTCCCATTCCATAGTTTTTGTTTTGTTTTGTTGATTGTTTCCTTCACTATGCAGAAGATTTAAATTTAATTATGTTCCATTTGCTTATTTTCACTTTCATTCCTGTCACCTTGGAAGAGTGACCTAAGAAAATATTGCTATGATTTATATCCAAAAATATTTTGTCTATGTTCTAGTCTATGAGTTTTATGATGTCATATAATATTTACATCAGTCATTTTGAGTTTACTTTTGTGTATGGTGCAAGGGAGTGTTCTAACTTCACTGATTTACATGTGGCTGTCCAGCTTTCCCAGCACTACTTGCCAGAGAGACTGTCTTTTTTTCCATTGTATATTCTTGCCTCCTTTGTTAAACATTAATTGACCATAGTTGTGTGGGTATATTTCTGGGTCTTCTCTTCTGTTCCATTGATCCATATGTCAGTTTTTGTGCCAATACCACGCAGTTTTGATTACTGTAGCTTTGTAGTATTGTCTGAAGTCTGGGTGGGTTATGCTTACTGCTTTGTTGGGGTTTTTTTCCCTTAGGATTGCTTTGGTAATTCTGGGTCTTTTGTGGTTCCATATAAATTTTAGGATTATTTGTTCTAGTTCTTTGAAAAATGTCATGGGTAATTTGATAGGGATCACATTAAATCTGTAGATTGCTTTGGGTAGTATGGCCATTTTAACAATATTAATTCTTTCATTCCAAGAGCATGGGATATCTTTCCATTTCTTTGAATCCCTTTCAATTTCCTTTATCAGTGTTTTATAGTTCTCAGCATATATGTCTTTCACCTTCTTGGTCAGGTTTTTTTCTAAGTATTTTATTTATTTTTTTGGATGCAACTTTAAAAGGGATTTCTTTTTTTACTTTCTCTTTCTGATATTTCATTGTTAATGTAAAGAAATGCACTAGATTTCTGTATATTAATCTTGTATCTTCATAACTTCCTGAATTGTTTATCAGTTCTAGTAGTTTTTGTGTAGAGTCTTTGGGGTTATCTGCATATAATGACAATTTTACCTCTTCCCTTCCAATTTAGATAGATTTTATTTCTTTTTCTTGTCTGATTGCTGTGCCTAGAACTTCCAATACTATGTTGAATAGAGGTGGTGAGAGTGGGCATCTTGGTATTGTTCCAGATTTTAGCAAGAAGGCTTTCAGCCTTTCACTGTTGAGTATTGTGCTGGCTGTGGATTTGTCATAAATAGCTTTTTTTAATTTTATTTTTTTATTGAAGTATAGTTGATTTACCTTGCTGTACCAATCTCTGCTGTACAGCAAAGTGACTCAGTTACACACATAGAGACATTCTCTTTTTTTTAAATATTCTTTTCCATTATGGTTTATCACAGGATATTGAATATAGTTCCCTGTGCTATTCAGTAGAACCTTGCTGTTTATCCATCCTATACATAATAGTTTACATTTGCTAATCTCACACTCCCAGTCCTTCCCTCCTCACACCCCACCCCCTTGGCAACCACAGATCTGTTCTTTATGTCTGTGAGTCTGTTTCTCTTTTGTAGATAGGTTCATTTGTGCCATATTTTAGATTCCACATATAAGTGATATCATGTGGTATTTGTCTTTCTCTTTCTGACTTACTTCAGTTAAGATGATAATCTCTAGTTGCATCCATGTTGCTGCAAATGGCATTATTTCATTTTTTTTTATGGGTGAATAGGATTCCATTGTATTTACATACCACATCTTCTTTATCCATTCATCTGTTGATGGACATTTAAGTTGTTTCCATGTTTTGGCTATTGTGAATAGTGCTGCTATGAACATAGAGGTGCATATATCTTGTTGAATTATAGTTTTGTCTGGGTACAGGCCCAGGAGTGGGATTGCTGGATCATATGGTAATTCTATTTTTAGTTTTCTGAGGAACCTCCACACTGTTTTCCATAGTGGCTGCACCAACTTACATTCCCACCAACAGTGTAGAAATGTTCCCTTTTCTCCACAGACTGTCCAGCATTTGTTATTTGTAGACTTTTTAATGATGGCCATTCTGACTGGTGTGAGGAGGTACCTCATTATAGTTTTGATTTGCATTTCTATAATAATTAGTGATGCTGGACATTGTTTCATGTGCCTCATTGCCATCTGTATGTGTTCTTTGTATAAATGTCTATTAAGGTCTTCTGCCCATTTTTATATTGGGCTGTTTGGTTTTTGCTGTTGTTGTTGTTGAATTGTATTAGCTGTGTGTATATTTTGGAGATTAAGCCCTAGTCTGTCACATCATTTGCAAATATTTTCTCCCCTTTCATAGGCTGTCTTTTCAGTTTTGTTTGTTTCTGTTTCTGCTGTGCAAAAGCTTGTAAGTTTGATTAGGTCCCATTTGTTTATTTTTGTTTTTATTCCTATTGCCTTGGGAGACTGACCTAATAAAACATTGGTATGATTTATGTCAGAGAATGTTTTGCTTATGCTCTCTTCTAGGAGTTCTGTGGTGTCATGTCTTATGTTTAAGTCTTTAAGCCATTTTGAGTTTCTTTTTGTGCATTGTGTGAGGGTGTGTTCTAACTTCATTGATTCACATGTGGCTGTCTAAGTTTCCCAGCATCACTTGCTGGAGACACTGTTTCCCATTTTATATTCTTTCCTCCTTTGTCAAAGATTAATTGACGATAGGTGTGTGGGTTTGTTTTGGGGTTCTCTATTCTGTTCCATTGGTCTGTTTGTCCGTTTTTGTGCCAATAGCACACTGTTTTGATAACTGTAGCTTTGTAGTATTGTCTGAAGTCTGGGAGAGTTATGCTTACTGCTTTGTTCCCCCCACCCCCCAAGATTGCTTTGGAAATTATATGTCTTTTATGGTAGCATGTAAATTTTAGGGTTATTTATTCTAGTTCTGTGAAAAATGTCTTGGGTATTTTGATAGGGATCACATTAAATCTGTAGATTGCTTTGGGTAGTACTGCCATTTTAACAATAATTCTTCTAATCCAAGAGCATGGGCTATCTTTCTATTTCTTTGCAATCTTTTTAATTTCTTTTATTAATGTTTTATAGTTTTCAGCATGTTATTCTTTCACCTACTTGTCAAGTTTATTCTTAGGGTTTTTTTTTTTTGGTGCTATTTTAAAAGGTTTTTTTTTTTTTACATTCCCTTTCTGATATTTCATTTTTAGTGTAAAGAAATGCAACCAATCTTTGAATGTTTATCTTGTATTCTGTTACTTTGCTGAATTTATTTGTTAGTAGTCTTTGTGTGGAGTCCTTAGGGTTTTGTATATATAGTATTATTAAATCTGCATATAGTGACAATTTTACCTCTTCCCTTCTAATTTGGATATGTTTTATTTCTTTTTCTTATCTGATTACTGTGGCTAGGACTTCCAATATTATGTTGAATAGAAGTGGTGAGAGTGGGCATCCTTGTCTTGTTCCAGATTTTATCTGGAAGACTTTTAGCTTTTCACTGTTGAGTATTATATTGGCTGTGGGTTTGTCATAAATGGCTTTCATTATGTTGAAATAAGTTCCCTCTATTCCTGCTTAGGTAAGAATTTTTATCATGAATGAATGTTGAATTTTGTCAAATGCTTTTTCTACATCTATTGAGATGATCATGTGGTTTTTTACTTTTCTTTTTTTAATGTGGTGTATTACATTGATTGATTTGCAAAGTTGAACCATCCTCGTGAACTTGGGATGAATCCCACTTGGTCGTTGTGTGTGATCTTTTTTATATGTTGTTGGATTCAGTTTGCTAATATTTTGTTGAGAATTTTGGCATCTATGTTCATCAAAAATATTGGCCTGTAATTTTATTTTTTGGTGGTGGTGGTGTCTTTTTCTGGTTTTGGTATCAGGGTGACTGTGGCTTCATAGAATGTCTCTGGGAGTGTTCCCTCCTCTTCAATCTTTTGGAAGAGTTTGAGAAGAATCAGTATAAGTTCTTTGTATGTTTGGTAGAATTCACCTGTGAAGCTATCTGGTCATGGACTTTTGTTTGTAGGGAACTTTTTTTTTAATTACAGACTCTAATTTACTTCTAGTGATTGGTCTGTTCAAATCATCTATTTCTTCTTGATTCAATTTTGCTGGGCTGTATGTTTCTAAAAAGTTGTCCATTTCTTCTAGGTTGTCAAATTTGTTGACATATAATTGTTCATACAATTATATATGTCATAAGGTAATACACCATATGTCATAAGGTAATACACCTTATGGTTTTATGCATTTCTGTGGTATCAGTTGAGATTTCTTCTTTTCATTTCTTATTTTGTTATTTGGGTTCTCTCCTTTGTCTTCTTGGTGAGCGTGGCCAGAAGTTTGTCAATTTTGTTTACCTTTTCAAAGAGAGAGCTCTTGGTTTTATTAAGTTTTTTCTATTGTTTTTTAATCTCTATTTTATTTAGTTCCTTCCTGATCTTTATTATTTCCTTCCTTCTACTGACTTTAGGTTTTGCTTGTTCTTCTTTTTCTAATTCTTTTAGGTGGTGGGTTAGGTTGTTGACTTGAGATTTTTCTTGTTTTTTGAGGAAGCCTGTATGGCTATGAACTTCCCTCTAAGTACTGCTTTTTCTGCATCCCATAGATTTTGTAATTATTTTCATTGTTGTTTGTCTCAAGGTATTTTTTTTTTTTTTTTTTTTTTTTATGCGTTACGCGGGCCTCTCACTGCTGTGGCCTCTCCCGTTGTGGAGGACAGGCTCCGGACGCGCAGGCTCAGCGGCCATGGCTCACGGGCCCAGCCGCTCGGCGGCATGTGGGACCCCCCCAGACCGGGGCACGAACCCGTGTCCCCTGCATCGGCAGGCAGACTCCCAACCACTGCGCCACCAGGGAAGCCCTCAAGGTATTTTTTAATTTCCTTTGTGATTTCCTCACTGACCCACTGGTTTTTTAGTAGTATGTTGTTTAGTCTCCATGTAGTCATTTTTTTCTCTTTTCTTTTCCTGTGGTTGATTTCTAGTTTCATGCCATTGTGGTCAGAGAAGATGCTTGAAATAATTTCTGTACTCTTAAATTTGTTGAGGTTAGTTTTGTGCCCTAGTATGTGGTCAATCCTAGAGAATGTTCCATGTGAGCTTGAAAAGAATGTGTATTCTGTTTTTTATGGATGTAATGTCCTGAAAATATCAAGTCTAACTGTTCTATCGTATCATTTAGGATCTCTGTTGCCTTATTGATTCTCTGTCTGAAAGATCTGTCCATTGATGTGAGTGGGGTGTTAAAGTCTCCTACTATTATTCTATTTTCATTGATTTCTCCTTTCATGTCTGTTAGTATTTGTTTTATGTATTTAGGTGTTCCTATATTAAGTGCATATAAGTTGATGAGTGTAATATCTTTTTCCTGAATTGATTCTTTTATCATTATATAGTGTCCTTCTTTATTTTTCTTTATATTATTTACCTTGAAGTCTATTTTGTCTGATATGAGTATTACAACTCCTGCTTTCTTGTCATCTCCATTTGCCTGGAATATCTTTTTCCATCCTCTCACTTTCAATCTATGTGTGTCATTTGTGCTAAGGTGGGTCTCTTGTAGGCCGCATATTGTAGGCTCTTGTTTTTTTAATCCAGTCTGCCCCTCTATGTCTTTGATTGGAGCGTTCAGTCCACTGACATTTAAGGTAATTATTGATACATAAGTAGTTATTGTCATTTCAAACCTTGTTTTCAACTGGAAATGTTGGAAATCAACTGGAAATGTCTTCTATATTCCATTCTTTCTCTTTTTGTTTTTCTTTTTGTGGTTTGATGGTTTCCTTTTATTTTATGCTTGTGTTCTCTTCTTTTTGGTTTTTATAAATCTATTTTATGTTTTTGATTTGTGGTTACCCTGTTTTTCAAGTATGTTAACCCCTTCCTATATCTGCTTGCTTTAGACTGATAGTCATATAAGCTCAAAAACATTCTAAAAAAAAGAATCTGCATTTTCTTACTCTTCTTCCCCACATTTTATGATTTTGATGTCCCTCTTTACATCTTCATGTTTATCCTTTTGCTGTTCCATGTGTTTATCATTGTTTTCACAGATAGGTGTTTTTTTTTTTTATCTGTATACTTGTTTATTTAACTGATTTACTTTCCAATTTTGATTTCCTCCTTCCTATATCTTCTTGCTTATTTTCTATTTAGAGATGAGCTTTCAATATTTCTTTTAGGATAGGTTTACTATTGCTGTATTCTTTTAGTTTTTGCTTGTCTGAGAAATTCTTTATTTCTCCTCATTCTAAATGATAATCTTGCTGGATAGAGTTTCTAGATTGCAGATTTTTCTCTTTCAAGACTTTGAATATATTTTGCCACTCCCTTCTGGCCTGCAGTATTTCTTTAGAGAAATCAGCTGATAGCCTTATGGGGGTTCCCTTGTAATTAACTCTTTGTTTTTCTCTTGCTGCCTTTAGAAACCTCCCTTTATCTTTAACTTTTGCCATTTTTTAGTATAATATGTCTTGGTGTAGGTCTGTTTGGGTTCATCTTGTTTTGGACCCTCTGTGCTTCCTATATCTGGATATCAGTTTCCTTTTTAGGTTTGGGAAGTTTTCAGCCATAATTTCTTCAGATACATTTTTAATCCTCTTTTCTCTTTCTTCTCCTTCTGGAATCCCTATTATACATAGATTGGCTCACTTTATATTATCCTATATGTCTCTTATATTGCTTTCATGTTTTTTTCATTTGGCTTTCTGCCTGCTCTTTTGATTGGGTAATTTCCATTATTCTATCTTCCAGGTCACTTATTCTTTTTTTCTGCATTGTTCATTCTGCTATTCATTGCCTTGAGCTCAGCTTTCACCTCAGCAAATGAGTTTTCTAATTTTTCTTGACTCTTCCTTACAGTTTCTAGTTCCTTTTTACATCAATCCGCATTTCTGTCAATAGCCTTTCTTCAGTATTTTCATTACCTCCTTTTTGAGCTCGGTGTCTGTAAGACTGAAGAGGTCTGTTTCATTGTTTGTTCCTTCAGGGGAATTCTCTTGGTCTTTTAACTGAGAGTGGTTCCTCTGATTCTTCATTCTGCTTATACTTCTCTTACTCTGTGAGTTTAGGAGAAACAAATATCTACTGTAGTCTTGGAGAACTATTTATATGTGGGAGCATCCCTGTGTAGCTTGTGTGGGTTTAATTTTTTTTTGGCATGAGGGATGTTTTTGGTTTGGATGCTTGCCATCTCTTTCCTCAGCATGTGCTGTTGGTTATCCCATTGATAGGGGGTGTGCAGGTGCATGGCTCACATGCATGCTCCCAGAAAGGAAGGTGCAGTGGTTGGCTCCAAGTTGTGGGTTCCTTGGCGGAGGTGACTGGCTGCATGTACTCCCAGGGTGGTGGGGGTAGTGACCTGCACTCACCACAGGACCCTCAGTGAGACCAGTTCACGCATGCCTCTGGAGTCTGAGATGGCGGCGGCAGCTCACACCTGCCCCCATAGTTCATGCAGGCAGTGCCCTGTCACCTGAGAGTGCATAGAGAAAGAAGCTCCTATGGTGGGTCCACTCATCTCCTCGTGTGTCCCCCAACAATGGAATCTTGCCTCTCTGATGGGCCCAGGCTTCTTCCCATACTCCCTAGTTGTGGCACACCACATCCTAGCCCTCTCAGGCTGTCTTCATGCAGCCAACCCCCATCCTCTACTCAGGGTCTGATCTCTGAAGCCTGACCCTCAGCACCAAGCCCCCAGCAACCCCAACAGACAAACATCTCAGGCTAGGGTGTGCTGGTTGGCACAAATCATTTGTGTAGATTTCTCTCTGCTTTGTCCTCTGCAAACCTGTTGCTGTCTTCTCTGGGCTCTGAAACTCCCCCTCTGTCCTGGCTGATCTCCCTGCCAGAAAGGGGACTTTCCTGTGTGTGGAAACCTTTCCTCTTTCACAGCTCCCTCCCAGGGGTGCAGGTCCCATCCCATTCCTTTCTCTCTTTTTTTTCTTTTGTCCTACCCAGTTACATGGAGATTTTCTTGCCCTTTTGGAGGTCTGAAGTCTTCTTCCACTGTTCAGTAGATGTTCTGTGAGAGATGTTCCACATGTAGATGCATTTTTGATGCATCTGTGGGGAGAAGATGAACTCCACGTCCTACCCTCCACCATCTTGATCGTCTCTCATAAATAGCTTTTATTTTGCTGAGACATGTTCCATCTCTCCACTTTGGTGAGAGTTTTTTTTATCATGAATGTATTCTGAATTTTATCAAATGCTTTTTCTGCATCTATTGAGGTGATCATGTGGTTTTTGTCTTTTCTTTTGTTGCTGTGGTATATCACATTGATTGATTTGTGTATGCTGAACCATCCTTGTGAATCTGGGATAATCCAACTTGATCATGGTTTATGATCCTCCTTATGTGTTGTTGGATTTGGTTTGCTAATATTTTGTTGAGGATTTTTACACCTACATTCATCAAAGATATTGAACTTGTAATTTTCTTTTCTGGTAGTATCTTTGCCTGGTTTTGGTATCAGGGTGATGTTGGCTTTGTAGAATGAATTTGGGAGTGTTCCTTCCTCTTCAATCTTTTGGAAGAGTTTGGGAAGAATTGGTATAAGTTCTTCTTTGTATATTTGGTAGAATTCCCCAGTGAATCCATCTGATCCTGGACTTCTGTTTGCAGGGAGATTTTTTAATTACAGATTCTATTTCACTTCTAGTGATTGTTGTCTTCAAATCATCTATTTCTTCTTGATTCAGTTTTGATGGGCCATTTATTTCTAGAAACTTGTCCATTTCTTCTAGGTTGTCAAATTCGTTGGTGTATAATTGTTCATAGTAGTGTCTTATGGTTTTTTATATTTCTGTGGTATCAGTTGTTATTTCTCCCCTTTCATTTCTTATTTTGTATTTGGGTCCTCTTTCTTTTCTTCTTGGTGAGCCTGGCCAGATGTTTGTCAGTTTTTTTTATCCTTTCAAAAGAACAGTTCTTGGTTTTATTGACCTTTTCTATTTTTTTTTTTTTTTTTTTGGATCTTTTGTCTATTGTTTTTTAATCTCTATCTTATTTATCTCTGCTCTGATCTTATTGTTTCCTTCCTTCTGCTGACTTTAACTTTTGTTTGTTCTTCTCTTTCTAATTCTTTTGCAAAGTAGGTTACATTGTTTATTTGAGATTTTTCTTGTTTTTGAGGAAGCCTGTATTAGTATACACGTCCCTCTTAGGACTGATTTTGCTGCATCACATAGATTTTGTAATTGTTTTCATTGTCATTTTTCTCAAGGTATTTAAAATTTTCCTATTTGATTTCATCTTTGGCTCATTGGTTATTTAGTATCATGTTGTTTAGTCTCCATGTAATCATTTTTTTCTCATATCTCTTTCTGTGGTTGATTTCTAGTTTAATATCACTGTGGTCAGAAAAGATGCTTGAAATAATTTCTATACTCTTAAATTTGTTGAAGTTTTTTTGTGTCCTAGTATGTGGTCTATCTGAGACAATGTTCCTTGTGCCCTTGAAAAGACTGTGTATTCTCGAGTTTTTTTGGCTGTAATGTCCTGAAAATATCAATTAAGTCTAAATGTTCTATTGTATCATTTAGGATCTCTGTTGCCATATTAATTTTTTGTCTGGAAGATCTGTCCATTGATGTGAGTGAGGTATTAATGCCTCCTACTATTATTATATTCTCATCAGTTTCTCCCTTTATGTCTGTTAGTATTTGTTTTATATTTAGGTGCTCCTATATTGGGTGCATATGTATTAACGAGTGTAATATCCTCTTCTTGTATTGATCCTTATATCATTATATAGTGTCATTCTTTATCTTTCTTTATGGCCTTTGTTTTAAGTCTATTTTGTCTCATGTGAGTATCACTACTACCACATTCCTGTCATTTCTGTTTGCATGAAATACCTTTTTTCAATTTCCTCACTTGCAATCTGTGTGTCCTTCACCCTAAAATGGGTCTCTTATAGGCAGCATATTGTTGGCTCTTGTTTTATTATCCAATCTGCTGCTCTATGTCTTTTGACTGGAGCATTTAGTCCATTGACATTTAAGCTAATTATTGATAGGTATGTATTTATTGTCATTGCAAACTTTTTTTTCCAGTTGCTTTCATATTTCTTTTTTGTTCCTTTCTTTTTTTTTTTTTTTTTCACGGTATGCGGGTCTCTCACTGTTGTGGCCTCTCCCATTGCAGAGCACAGGCTCCGGACCTGCAGGCTCAGCAGCCATGGCTAATAGGCCCAGCCCCTCCACAGCATGTGGGATCTTCCCGAACTGGGGCACGAACCCGTGTCCCCTGCATCAGCAGGCAGACTCACAACCACTGCACCACCAGGGAAGCCCTGTTCCTTTCTTTTTCTGTTTCTTTTTCCTTTGTGGTTTAATGGTTTTCTTTTGTATTATTTATGCTTGAGTTCTCTTCTTTTTGGTTTTTGTGAATCTATTGTATATTTTGATTTGTGGTTACCCTGGTTTTGAGAAGACCTTTCAATATTTCTTTAGGTTAGATTTAGTACTGCTGTATTCTTGTAGTTTTTTGTTTCTCTGTGGAATTCCTTCTCTCTCCTTATATTCTAAATGATAATCTTGCTGGGTAGAGTACCCTGGGTTGTAGGTTTTTCCCTTTCAGGACTTTGAAGATATCATGACACTCCCTTCTGGCCTGCAAATTTTCTTTAGAGAAATCAGCTGATAGTCTCATTGGGGTTCCCTTGTAACTGGCTCTTTGGTTTTCTCTTGCTGCTTTTAGAAGCCTCTCTTAATCTTTAAATTTTTCAATTTTATTTATGATATGTCTTAGTGTGGGTCTGTTTGGGTTCATTTTGTTTGGGACCCTCTGTGTTTCCTGTACCTGGATATCTGTTTCCTTCTTTAGGTTTAGGAAATTTTGGGCCATAATTTCTTCAAATACATTTCCAATCACCTTCTCTCTAGCTTCTCCTTCTGGATTCCCTTTATACATAGATTGGCACACTTTATATTATCCCATAAGTCTCCTATATTGCTTTCATTTTTTTTTCATTTGGCTTTCTGTCTGTTGTTCTGATTAATTTCCACTATTCTATCTTCTAGATTACTTATTCACTCCTATTATTATTATCTAGTTTGCTGTTCATCACCTTTAGCTCAGTTTTCATCTCAACAAGTGAGTTGTCCAACTTTGATTGGCTCTTATTTACAGTTTCTAGTCCCTTGTTACTGTTATCTGCATTTCAACTGATAACCTTTCTTAATTCATCAGTATTTTTATTACCTCCTTTTTGAACTTGGGGTCTAATAGACTGAAGAGGTCTGTTTCACTATTTGTTCTTTGAGGAGGATTTTGTTGTTTTTTAAACTGGGAGTGGTTCCCTTTTCTTCATTTTATTTCTATTTCCCTGACTTTATAAATTTAGGAGAAACAGTTATCCACTGTGGTCTTGAAGAGCAGTTTTTATGTGGGAGCATCCCTGAGGAGACTGTGTGAATCCAATATTTTTGGTTGCTTTTGGTATGGATGACTGCCACATCTCTCATTAGGATGTTCTGGCTGTTATTGCCTTGATTGGGGTTGTGATTGGTGTTGTGGGGACCAGAGCCTGCACTTTATGTTGAACAGGGCCTCTTCTTTGCTCTATTGGATTGTATTTTTGGTGTTTTTGTGAAGGTGGGCTCTACATCTTTCAATTTCACCATCATGGTCTCCACCAAATAACTATATTATTTAAAAATTGGAAGAATGACATAGTTCTATTTTTTATTTTTTCTAACATATTTATTGGACTATAATTGCTTTACAATGGTGTGTTAGTTTCTGCTTTATAGCAATGTGAATCAGCTATACATATACATATATCCCCATATCTCCTCCCTCTTGCGTCGCCCTCCCACCCTCCTTACCTCACCCCTCTAGGTGGTCACAAAGCACCTAGGTAACCACCCTGTGTTATGCAGCTGCTTCCCAGTAGCTATCTATTTTACATTTGGTAGTATATATACGTCCATGCCACTCTTTCACTTCGTCCCATCTTCCCCTTCCCCTTCCCCATGTCCTCAAGTCCATTCTCTAATCTGTATCTTTATTACTGCCCTGCCCCTAGGTTCTTTAGAACCATTTTCTTTCCTTTTCTTTTTTAGATTCCACATATATGTGTTAGTATATGGTATTTGTTTTTCTCTTTCTGACTTACTTCACCCTCACCCTGTATGACAGTCTCTAGGTCCATCCACCTTACTACAAATAACTCAATTTTGTTTCTTTTTATGGCTGAGCAATATTCCACTGTATGTATGTGCCACATCTTCTTTATCCATTCATCTGGCGATGGACACTTAGGTTGCTTCCATGTCCTGGCTATTGTAAATAGAACTGCAATGAACATTGCGGTACGTGGCTCTTTTTGAATTAGTTTTCTCAGGGTATATGCCCAGTAACGGGATTGCTGGGTCATATGGTAGTTCTATTTTTAGTTTTCCAAGGAAGCTCCATACTGTTTTATAGTAGCTGAATCAATTTACATTCCCACCAACAGTGCAAGAGGGTTCCCTTTTCTCCACACACTCTCCAGCATTTGTTTGTAGATTTTTTGATGATGGCCATTCTGACTGGTGTGAGGTGAAATCTCGTTGTAGTTTTGATTTGTATTTCTCTAATGATTAATGATGTTGAGCATTCTTTCATGTGTTTGTTGGCAACATGTATATCTTCTTTGGAGAAATGTCTATTTAGGTCTTCTGCCCATTTTTGGATTGGGATGTTTGTTTTTTTGATATTGAGCTGCATGTGCTGCTTGTATATTCAGTTGTTTCACTTGCAAATATTTTCTCCCATTCTGAGGGTTGTCTTTTTGTCTTGTTTATGGTTTCCTTTGCTGTGCAAAAGCTTTTACGTTTCATTAAGTCCCATTTGTTTATTTTTGTTTTTATTTCCATTTCTCTAGGGGTTGGGTGAAAAAGGATCTTGCTGTGATGTATGTCATAGAGTGTTCTGCCTATGTTTTCCTCTCAGAGTTTGATCGTGTCTGGCCTTACATTTAGGTCTTTAATCCATTTTCAGTTTATTTTTGTGTATGGTGTTAAGGAGTGTTCTAATTTCATTCTTTTACATGTAGCTGTCCACTTTTCCCAGCACCACTTGTTGAAGAGGCTGTCTTTTCTCCATTCTATATTCTTGCCTTTTTTATCAAAAATAAGGTGACCATATATGAATGGGTTTATCTCTGAGCTTCCTATCCTGTTCCATTGATCTATATTTCTGTTTTTGTGCCAGTACCGTACTGTCTTGATTACTGTAGCTTTGTAGTATAGTCTGAAGTCAGGGAGCCTAAGTTCTCCAGCTCCGTTTTTCTTTCTAAAGATTGCTGTGGCTCTTCAGTGTCTTTTGTGTTTCCGTATAAATTGTGCAATTTTCTGTTCTAATTCTGTGAAAAATGTCAGTGGTAGTTTGATAGGGATTGCATTGAATCTGTAGATTGCTTTGCACAGTATAGTTTTTTTTACAATGTTGATTCTTCCAGTCCAAGAACATGGTATATCTCTCTGTTTGTATCGTCTTTAATTTCTTTCATCAGTATCTTATAGTCTTCTGCATACAGGCTTATTGCCTCCTTAGGTAAGTTTATTCCTAGGTATTTTATTCTTTCTGTTGGAATGGTAAATGGGAGTGTTTCCTTAATTTCACTTTCAGATTTTTCATCGTTAGTGTATAGGAATTCCAGAGATTTCTGTGTATTAAATTTGTATCCTGCTACTTTACCAAATTCATTGATTAGCTCTAGTAGTTTTCTGATAGCATCTTTAGGATTCTCTATGTATAGTATCATGTCATCTGCAAACAGAGACAGCTTTTACTTCTTCTTTTCTGATTTGGATTCCTTTTATTTCTTTTTCTTCCCTGATTGCTGTGGCTAACACTTCCAAACCAATGTTGAATAATAGTGGTGAAAGTGGGCGACCTTGTCTTGTTCCTGATCTTAGAGGAAATGGTTTCAGTTTTTCACCATTGAGAACGATGTTGGCTGTGGATATGTCATATATGGCCTTTATTATGTTTAGGGAAGTTCCCTCTATGCCTCCATTCTGGATGGTTTTATCATAAATGTGTGTGTTTAATTTTGTCGAAAGCTTTTTCTGCATCTATTAAGATGATCATATGGTTTTTCTCCTTCAATTTTTAATATGGAGTATCACATTGATTGATTTGCATATATTGAAGAATCCTTGCATTCCTGGGATAAACCCCATTTGATCATGGTGTATGACCCTTTTATGTGCTGTTGGATTCTCTTTGCTAGTGTATTGTTGAGGATTTTTGTATCTATGTTCATCAGTGATATTGGCCTGTAGTTTTCTTTCTTTGTGACATATTTGTCTGTTTTGGTATCAGAGTGACAGTGGCCTCATAGAATGAGTTTTGGAGTGTTCCTACCTCTGGTATATTTTGGAAGAGGTGTTAGCTCTTAGAAGAATAGGTGTTAGCTCTTCTCTAAATGTTTGATAGAATTCAACTGTGAAGCCATCTGGTCCTGGATTCTTGTTTGTTGGAAGATTTTTAATCACAGTTAAAATTTCATTGCTTGTGATTGGTCTCTTTATATTTTCTATTTCTTCCTGGTTCAGTCTCAGAAGGTTGTGTTTTTCTAAGAATTTGCCCATTTCTTCCAGGTTGTCCACTTTTTTGGCATACGGTTGCTTGTAGTAATATCTCCTGATCCTTTGTATTTCTGCAGTGTCAGTTGTTACTTCTCCTTTTTCCTTTCTAATTCTATTGATTTGAGTCTTCTCCCTTTTTTTCTTGATGAGTCTGGCTAGTGGTTTTTCAATTTTGTTCATCTTCTCAAAGAACCAGCTTTTAGGTTCATTTATCTGTGCTATTGTTTCCTTCTTTTATTTTTCATTTTTTCTGATCTGATCTTTATGATTTATTTCCTTCTGCTAACTTTGGGGATTTTTGTTATTCTTTCTCTAATTGCTTTAGGTGTAAGGTTAGATTGTTTATTTGAGATGTTTCTTTTTACTTGAGGTAGGATTGTGTTGCTATAAACTTCCCTCTTAGAACTAACTGCTTTTCTGCATACCATAGGTTTTGGGTCGTCATGTTTTAATTGTCATTTCTTTCTAGGTATTTTTTGAATTCCTCTTTGATTTCTTCAGTGATCTCTTGGTTATTTAGTAGCATATTGTTTAGCCCCCATGTATTTGTATTTTTTACAGAGATTTTACTGTAATTGATGTCTAGTCTCATAGCATTGTGGTTGGAACAGATACTTGATATGATTTCAATTTTCTTAAATTTACCAAAGCTTGATTTGTGACCAAAGATATGATCTATCTTAGAGAAATTTCCATGAGCACTTGAGAAGAAAGTGTATTCTGTTGCTTTTGAATGGAATGTCCTATAAATATCAATAAAGTGCAACTTGTTTAATGTATCATTTAAAGCTTGTGTTTCCTCATTTATTTTCTGTTTGGATGATCTGTCCATGGGTGAAGCTGGGGTGTTAACGTCCCCTACTATGATTGTGTTACTTTCGATTTCCCCTTTTATGGCTGTTAGTATTTGCCTTATGTATTGAGGTGCCCTTATCTGGGTACATAAATATTTACAATTGTTATATCCTCTTCTTGGATTGATCCCTTGATCATTATGTAGTGTCCTTCTTTGTCTCTTGTGATAGTTTTTATTTTAAAGCCTATTTTGTCTGATATGAGAATTGCTACTCCAGCTTTCTTTTGATTTCCATTTGCATGGAATATCTTTTCCATCCCCTCACTTTCAGCCTGTATGTGTCCCTAGGTCTGAAGTGGGTCTCTTGTAGACAGCATATATATGGGTCTTATTTTTGTATCCATTCAGCCAGTCTATATGTTTTGGTTGGAGCATTTAATCCATTTACATTTAAGGTAGTTATCAATACGTATGTTCGTATTACCATTTTCTTAAATGTTTTGGATTTATTTTCGTAGGTCTTTTCCTTCACTTGTGTTTCCTGCCTTGAGAAGATCCTTTAGCATTTGTTGGAAAGCTGGTTTGGTGGTGCTGAATTCTCTTAACTTTTGCTTGTCTGTGAAGTTTTTAATTTCTCCATAGAATCTGAATGAGATTCTTGCTGGGTGGCGTAATCTTGGTTATAGGTTTTTCCCTTTCATCACTTTAAATATATCCTGCCAGTCCCTTCTGGCTTGCAGAGTTTCTGTTGAAAGATCAGCTGATAACCTTATGGGGTTTCCCTTGTGTGTTATTTGTTGTTTTTCCCTTGCTGCTTTTAATGTTTTTTCTGTAAATTTAATTTTTGATAGTTTGAATAATATGTGTCTTGGCAAGTTTCTTTTTGGATTTATCCTGTATGGGACTCTGTGTACTTCCTGGACTTGATTGACTATTTCCACTCCCATATTAGCAAAGTTTTCAACTATAATCTCTTCAAATATTTTCTCAGTCCCTTTCTTTTTCTCTTCTTCTTGGACCTCTATAATTAGAATGTTGGTGCATTTAATGTTGTCCCTGAGGTCTCTAAGGCTGTCCTCAATTCTTTTCATTCTTTTTTCTTTATTCTGCTTTGCAGTAGTTATTTCCACTATTTTATCTTCCAGGTCACTATCCGTTCTTCTTCCTCAGTTATTCTGCCATTGATTCCTTCTAGAGAATTTTTAATTTCATTGTGTTGTTCATCATTATTTGTTTGCTCTTTAGTTCTTCTAGGTCCTTTTGAAACATTTCTTGTATTTCCTTCATTCTATTTCCAAGATTTGGATCATCTTTACTATCATTACTCTTAATTCTTTTTCAGGTAGATGGCCTGTTTCCTCCTCATTTGTTTGGCCTGGTGGGGTTTTACCTTGCTCCTTCATCTGCTGTGTGTTTCTCTGTCTTCTCATTTTGCTTAACTTACTGTGTTTGGTGTCTCCTTTTTGCAGGCTGCAGGTTCGTAACTCCCATTGTTTTTGGTGTCTGTCCCCAGTGGGTAAGGTTGGTTCAGTGGGTTGTGTAGGCTTCCTGGTGGAGGGATCTAGTGCTTGTGTTCTGGTGGATGAGGCTGCATCCTGTCTTTCCGGTGGGAAGGACCATATCCCGTGGTGTGTTTTGAGGTATCTGTAACCTTATTATGATTTTAGGCAGCCTCTCTGCTAATGGGTGGTGTTGTGTTCCTGTCTTGCTAGTTGTCTGGCATATGATGTCCAGCACTGTATCTTGCTGGTTGTTGAGTGGAGCTGGGTCTTAGCGTTGAGATGGAGATCTGTGGGAGAGCTTTCACCATTTGATAATGTGTGGAGCCAGGAGGTTTCTGGTGGAGTAATGTCCTGAACGCAGCTCTCCCACCTCAAAGGCAGAGGCCTGACACCTGGCCAGAGCAGCAAGACCCTGTCTGCCACGTGGCTCCGAAGGAAAAGGAGAAAATAAGAAAAAGAAAAAATAAAATAAACAAATGTCAAAATTATTAAAAATAAAAAATTTTAAGTAAAACAAAAAGAAAGAAAAAAGAGAGCAACCAAACCAAAAAACAAATCCACCAATGATAACAAGTGCTAAAAACTATACTTAAAAAAAACACACACAGAGAAAAGGACAGATAGAACCCTAGAAAAAATGGTAAGAGCAAAGCTATTCAGACAAAATCACACAAAGAAGCATACACATACACACTCATGAAAAGCAAAAAGGAAATATATTTTAAAATCTATATATAAACAAAAAGGAGGAAGAGAGCAACCATCAATAAATAAATCTACCAATGATAATAAACTCTAAATACTAAACTAAGATAAACATAAAACCAGAAACAAATTAGATACAGAAAACAACCCCAAATCTACAGTTGCTCCCAAAGTCCATTGCCTCAGTTTTGGGATGATTCGTTGTCTATTCAGGTATTCCAGAGATGCAGGGTACATCAAGTTGATTGTGAAGATTTAATCCACTGCTCCTGAGGCTGCTGGGAGAAATTTCCCTTTCTCTTCTTTGTTCACACAGCTCCTGGGGTTCAGCTTTGGATTTGGTCCCGCCTCTGTGTGTAGGTCTCCTGAGGGTGTCTGTTCCTGCCCAGACAGGACAGGGTTAAAGGAGCAGCTGATTAGGGGGCTCTGGCTCATTCAGGTGGGGGGGGATGGAGGGGTACAGAATGCAGGATGAGGCTACAGGCGGCAGAGGCCAGTGTTATGTTGCAACAGCCTGAGGCGCATGGTGTGTTCTCCCAGGAAAGTTGTCCCTGGATCCCGGGACCCTGGCAGTGGCAGGCTGCACAGGCTCCCAGTAGGGGAGGTGTGGATAGTGACCTGTGCTTGCACAAAGGCTTCTTGGTGGCTGCAGCAGCAGTCTTAGTGTTTCATGTCAGTATCTGGTGTCCACGCTGATAACCACTGCTTGCACCCATCTCTGGAGCTCGTTCAGGTGGTGCTCTGAATCCCCTCTCCTCGCACACAGCAAAACAATGGTTTCTTGCCTCTTAGGCAGCTCCAGACTTTTTCCCAGACTCCCTCCTGACTAGCTGTGGCACACTAGAACCTCAGGCTGTGTTCACGCAGCCAACCCCAGTCCTCTCCCTGGGGCCTGACCTCCGAAGCCCGAGCCTCAGCTCCCAACCCCCACCCACCCTGTGGCGTGAGCAGACAAGCCTCTCAGGCTGGTGAGGGCCTCTCGGCACTGATCCTCTGTGTGGGAATCTCTCTGCTTTGCCTCTGCACCCCTGTTGCTGTGCTCTCCTCCGTGGCTCTGAAGCTTTACCCCTGCCACCCCTATCTCTGCCAGTGAGGGGGCTTCCTAGTGTGTGGAAACTTTTCCTCCTTCACAGCTCCCTCCCAGAGGTACAAGTCCCGTCCTTATTCTTTTGTCTCTGTGTTTTCTTTTTCTTTTGCCCTACCCTGGTATGTGGGGAGTTTCTTGTCTTTTGAGACGTCTGAGGTCTTCTGCCAGCGTTCAGTAGGTGTTCTGTAACAGTTGTTCCACATATAGATGGAGAAAGGTGAGCTCCACGTCTTAACTCCTCCGCCATCTTGAAGGTCTCCCGCAACATAGTTTTACATATCACCATCAGTCTCCTTAAAATGTTTGAACTATTGGGGAACATTAACTTCATACGGAGAGACACACATTTTCCAAAATTTAATTCTTCCTTTAAAATTCAAAGTTTATCATTGGCAACCTCTACTGTCAGTTGTTTTCCTTGAAGTCGCAAACCCACTTTATGCATTTTCAAGAAAATATTTGCCCAATACCCAAATCTGAATAGATATAGTTTGTCAACATTCTTTTAATGATCTTCTGTTCCATTAAAAATACAAGTGGCTTGTTCAACTTGCAACTCACTTGCACAAATGCTTTTCTTCAAGAAAACCATTATACCTTCATAAACAGCAGAAGAGCTTTATGTGTGCTTCTCATTTCATCACACAGAATTATTAACAAGACATATTCTCAAAGGTTGAGATTTAATAATATTAATAATTTCTATTACTACATCAAGGATATACAGACTTTTTTTTTTTTGATGTGCACAGTTGTAGTTGTAGAGAATACAGTGACTTTTAGTAGAGTTTGGTGCCACTGTTGATTCATGCTAAGATAACAGCAGTATTACTCATCATTGCTTGTGCACCATCAGAGCATATGTCAACACAGTGAAAAAGGCAAATAATGTCTTACTTATCAAGAAAATAGTTTTAACTTCATGGATTCCTGAAAGGTTCTCAGCATTTCTCTGGAGTTCCTTAGACTACACATTGAGAAGTATACAACAAGACAATTGCCACAGCTTCCTACTAGCCCTTCTATAATCTTTTCTCCCCCTAACACTCTAAATCAGATCATGTTACCCTTCTGTACAAAACTACATGAACTTCTCATCTCATGCAGAATAATGTGGTGTGTTCTGATCTTTCCAATCTCGTTTCTTACTACTTTCTCAGTTGCTCACCTTCCTCAAATCTAGTCGCCTCCTTATTCTTGGACATTTCAAGTAAGGTCCTTCTCAGTGGGTCTTTACACTCTCTATTCTTTCTGCACAGAGCATTTTTTTTCCTTAGAGATTTCTGTGGGTCATTTTCTCCTTTTCATTCAGGTTTCTGTTTCAATATCAACTGATAGGAAGGGCCTCCCTTGACCACACTCTACAATTGTGCTTCTGTCATTCTTTAAACCCCTGGCTTGCTTTTTGCCACTTATTTGTTATTGTCTAACTTCCCCCATGCTAGTATGTCAGCTCCATGTAACCAGGAATTTGATTTTGTTCACTACAGTGGAAAATTTTTGAATGAATTAATAAAAACTACGTGCAAGTAGGCCCATCAAGGTGAATTCACAAGAATGTTTGCCTTATGGAAGCATAATATAGTACTTCTTAAATGCACATTCACAGGTAGACTGCCCCAAATTAACTTAGGATATTAAGTAAAGAATTTAGACTCTTCCCCCAAAATTCTGATTCAGTCAGTCTAAAATAAAAAGAGACAATGTATATTAAAAAATTCCCCAGGTATTTCTCAAGAGCTGTCAGTTTTGGAAACCCTTTTTCTAAATCAACATGCCACTTTCCAATGTAAGGCATTAGTAGATGCTGGATTTATATGGAAGTCAGTTGGGCAATCTGCTAAATCATCATTCAGATCATTCAAATTTCTAAGGATCATGATTATGCAGATGGTCATAAAAACATGTAACTTTATAAAAAAACCTCAAAAAGTAGAATAAACTAAATGTCCTATATTTACTTAGTTACAGTATCAATATACAAAAATCAATTGTATTTCTATATGGTAGCAATGTTCAATATGAAAATTAAACTAACGAGGCAGTTCCATTTACAACGGCCTAAGAAGGAATAAAATGCTTAGAAATAAATTTAATGAAAGAAATGTAAGACTTGTACCTACTGAGGACTACAAAGCATAAATAAATAGGAGGACATCCCATGTTCATGGTTCAGAAAACTTAATATTGTTAAGATGAGAGTAGTCCTCAAACTGATGTACAGATTCAATCAGATTCCTCTCAAAACCCCATCTGGCTTTTTTGCAGAAATCGACAAGCTGATCCTAAAATTCATATAGAAATTTAAGGGACTCAGAGAAGCCAAAATAATATTGAAAAGTAAGAGCTATGCTTGAAAGAAGAGTTTTTTCAACAAATGATACCAGGATATCTGGAGATCTATATACAGAAAATGAAGTTGGATGCCTTCCCCACAATATACACAAAAATAATTCAAAATGGCTCATAGGCCTATGTTTATGTGGTAAAACTATAAAACTCTTAGAAGAAAATATAGGAGTAAATCTTCATGTACCTTGGGTTATGCAGAGTCTTATTAAATATGACAACATAGGCACAAACAACAAAAAAAAATGGGCAAATTAGACTTCATCAACATGAAATATTTTGTGCTTCAAAGGATACCATAAAGAAAGTGAAAAGACAACCCCCAGAATGGGGAGAAATATATGCAAAAAAATATATGGGATAAGGAACTGGTATCTATCTATAAATAAACAATTATTAAAATGCAATAATAATAAAAATAAAATGTAACAATACGACAACCCAATTTAAAATTGACAAATAAATAAATAAATAAAATTGACAAATAATGTAAATAGATATTTCTTCAAAGAAAATGGGCAAATAGCCAGTAAACACATGAAAAGATGCTCAAAATCATCTGCCTTAAAGATATGCAAATCAAAATCACAATGAGATACTACTTCCAGCTGACTAGGATGGCCAAAATAAAGACAAAAAATAACAATTGTTAGCAAGAATGTAGAGGAATTAGAACACTCTCACATTGCTGGTAGTGATATAAAAAGGTGCAACCCCTTTGGCAAAGAGTCTGGCAATTCCTCAAAAAGTTAAACATAGAGTTTAGCATTCCACTCCTAGGAATCACTACACCCCTCACCCAAAGTGAAAACATATATCCATGCAAAAACTTATCCATTAATATTCATGGCAGCATTATTTGTAATAGCCAGAGTAGCAATAACCCAAATTCCTTCAACAGCTTAATGGTTTTAAAAAATGTGGCCTATCCAGAAATGGAACATTATTTAACAATGAAAAGGTATGAAGTATTGATGCATACTACTACACAGATGAACCTTGAAAACATTATACTAAGTGAAAGAGGCCAGTCTGAGTACATATTACATACTATTTGTATGAAATGTCCAGAATCCATCTATAAAAACAGAAAGTAAATCAACATTTTCCTATGTTGACAGGTGGGGGCTTGGAAGAAATGGAGTGACTGCTAATGGGTCTGTATTTATGTAGTTTTTTAGCCAGAATGGACTAAGACAAACTCCATAGCTCAAGTATATGGTTTTCAAATCTTATGTGTGTCAAATGTGTATTCTTGACAAGCAGGTTACCTTCCAGAATAACAAAGACAGAGAAGCTTCCAGGAAAAGGGGTGGAGTGAGTCTCTAGTTTAACTCCTGTGCTTTCTTTCATATCCTCCTTGATTAATTTGTGAAAAACTACACTCTTTTAAAGTTATAGACCTCGTTAGCTACAAGGGGTTTTAGCATAATTTAAAAAATTATTTTCTCAAAGTACAGCAACAGAGGGTAATAGAGGTTGGTAGGGACATTTATTTTTCTCTACCCTTTCCTTTCTCTAATGCACTCAAATACTATTTAACACTCAAATGCCCTTTCACTGCAACATCAAAATATCTAATTCACTATTTATATTTTATTTTCACAATAAAAAATTGTTCAGCCTAAAGAGTATTAAATTGTATAGTAAGTGACTTTTTTATTGTGGTAAAATATACATAACGTAAATTTACCATTTTAACCATTTTTAAGTGTACAGTTCAATGGCATTAACTGTATTCACATCATTGTGAAACCATCATAGCAAGTAACTTTTATATAAATAATTCGATAGAAAATTCAAACATATAACCAAATCTACAAAGTACTTTTCATTATTAAAGTAAAATCACAGTTCTAATAAAGAATGTTATCATGTCTTCAGCTAAACTAGTAATCCTATGGATAAATTCATGACATATGGAATCATATTTAAAATATATTTACACTTGTAATTTCCTTTTTAAAAAAATAATTTATTTATTTATGGCTGCGTTGGGTCTTCATTACTGTGTGCGGGCTTTCTCTAGTTGCAGCGAGTGGGGGCTACTCTTCTCTTCGTTGTGCAGGCTTCTCATTGTGGTGGCCTCTCTTGTTGTGGAGCATGGGCTCTAGGTGCGTGGGCTTCAGTAGTTAGCTGTAGCACGTGGGTTTCGTTGCTCCTGCGGCATGTGGGATCTTCCCCGACCAAGGCTCAAACCTGTGTCCCCTGCATTGACAAGCGGATTCTTAACCACTGCGCCACCAGGGAAGTCCCCTCCTTTTTTTTTTAATATCTTTATTGGAGTATAATTGCTTTACAATGTTGTGTTAGTTTCTGCTGTATAACAAAGTGAATCAGCTATATGTATACGTATATCGCCATATCCCCTCCCTCTTATCTCTCCCTCCCACCGTCCCTATCCCACCCCTCTAGGTGGTCACAATGCACCGAGCTGATCTCCCTGTGCTATGCAGCTGCTTCCCACTAGCTATCTATTTTACATTTGGTAGTGTATATATGTCCATGCCACTCTCTCACTTCATCTCAGCTTACCCTTCCCCCTCCCTGTGTCCTCAAGTCCATTCTCTATGTCTGTGTCTTTTTTCCTGTCCTACCCCTAGGTTCTTCGGAACCATTTTCTTTTCTTTTTCTTTTTTTTGATTCCATATATATATGTGTTAGCATACAGTATTTTTTTCTCTCTTTCTGACTTACTTCACCCTGTATGACAGACTCTAGGTCCATCCACCTCACTACAAATAGTTCAATTTCATTTCTTTTCATGGCTGAATAATATTCCATTGTATATATGTGCCACATCTTCTGTATCCATTCATCTGTCGATGGACACTTAGGTTGCTTCTGTGTCCTGGCTGTTGTAAATAGAGCTGTAATGGGCATTGTGGTACATGCCTCTTTTTGAATTATGGAAAAATGTTCATCTAGATTTCATATTGAAAATAAATTCATTGACGCATCATGAGACAGATTGCATATTAAGTATATTAAATGTCAGGCTTGTTTTTCTAGTTTCATTTGAAAAACAAAGTTTTCCATAAGGCATGGACAGATGTTGATAAGATAATAGCAGCTGTGGTGAGAATAGATTTTTATTAAGGAAAAATGACAGTGTTTTTCTTTAATGGTTAAGATTATTAATAATTCTTTGAAGTATTAGACAGAAGTTGTTACAAGATATTTTAAAATAATCATTAACCTGTGCACTGTTTTTTATTTTGGTACCAGCTGCTACTGTTTCTTCTCTCTTGACAAGACATCAGACTCCAAGGCCATGTTTACCTGACCATATCAGAGAGGTCAAAACATAGCTACCCACTTGACTAAGAGAATTATCCAATTAAGCCAGAATTTCCTCCGTTTTTCCTCTCTTTTCATGTTCTTCCTCCTTTATGCATGGGTCTTTTATCCACCCCCTTTTGGTCCTTAAGGGCTTGCTATCAATGATTTTTTCATCTATGCCTTTATTTTCAAAGTTTATAGGTTCTTTCCCCTCAGTATTTCCACACTTTTTAAAGAAAAAAAAATCCTTTTTCTTATCCCTCATATTCCCACTTGGTTAGTATTTAAGATCTCTACTGCACATTTTAACCAAATTTCTTTAAAGAGAAACTGACATCCCCTCTCCACTTTCTCACCATGATTCCCTCCTTAAACTACTGGAAAGTTGCGTCTACTGAAATTGCCCATGCTGAGGCCACTAAAGCCAATGGATATGTTTTTGTCTTCCTACTTGACCTCTCTTGGCCTTTGATGGTTTCATGGATCTTTACCCTGGAAAACCCCCTGCACTGGCCTGTGTAACACTAGCTCTCACAGTTCTCCACATTTCTCACTCCTTTGCTGTTTCTCTTGTGGATTCTTCCTTCTCTGTCCTCTTAAATACTGATGTTTTCCATGTATCCAATTCCTTACAAAACATCTATAATTGGACAGCATATCTCAAACTCAATTACAAAATTCAATTCCTTATTTTCTCCTCAATATTCCCCCTCCTTAGATGCTTTCTCTCTCAGTGAAGGGTGCCACCATTCACCCAGTTGTTCAAGTCTGAGCACTACCCTTGGCTTCTTCTTCCTCTCCCACATGGCACCAGTTACCAGGTCCCGCCACGTTCTTCCACTACTCTGTTCTCCCTCATCATGCTGCGCTTCATGCTCAGAACTGGCTTACTGCAGTAGCTTCTAACCAGTTGCCTTATCATTCAATTAGATTGTTCACACTGTTTCAGACTCATCTTTCTAGTATTTAAATCTGGTCATGTCATCCCTTTACTTAACTATCCATCAGTACTCCTACATGAAAGAACAGGTTTAAACTTACCTAAAGTTTCTAATACTACCTGATTCCCACTTTTCACTATATCCTTCCATTCCCATTGTTCCAAATAATCAACCTTCACTCTAGCCAAAGGGAATTTATTAGATTTCCTCCAGTGTGTAATGTGGTTTTCCTTTTCTTAAAATACTCTTCTCACTTTTCCCTTTTCCATTAAAAATAATCTAAGCCCATGAAGTCCTTACCCACATCCCCAGGTATAACCTCAGGCCGACTTTGATGCCCCCCATTTGTTCACCTAAAGCTGCCTCTACATGCATCTTTCTAATTTGGCTCATATCAGAGTAAATTGTAATCCTAGATTTGCTTTTATTTCCTCTTTTAAATGTTGACTCTTTTTTTTAATGTTTTCCTTATTAATTTTTAGTAGTTAAAAAAATAATTTATCTATTTATTTTTGGCTGCATTGGGTCTTTGTTGCTGCGCATGGGCTTTCTCTAGATGCGGCGAGCGGGGGCTACTCTTCGTTGCAGTGTGCAGGCTTCTCATTACAGTGGCTTCTCTTGTTGCGGAGCACGGGCTTTAGACGCGCAGGCTTCAGTAGTTGTGGCACGCGGGCTCAGTAGCTGTGGGTCACGGGCTCTAGAGTACAGACTCAGTAGTTGTGGTGCACAGGCTTAGTTGCTCCACAGCATATGGGATCTTCACGGCCCAGGGCTCAAACCCGTGTCCCCTGCAATGGCAGGCGGATTCTTAACCACTGCACCACCACGGAAGTCCCTAAATTGTCAGCTCTTGTGGGAAAGGAATGTGCTACTCTTGCCTCTACAGTCCTAGAACGAAGTAAAGTGTTTGGCTATAGTAGTGAGTAATAAAAGTTTGTTGAATTAATGAATACAGGGATAAATTTAATCAACTAAACTCGTTTTGACTTAAATGTATGGCTGACCATATATTGGTTATTCTTGTAACACAAGAACCCAGAATTATTACCCTGCTACTCAAAATGCTTTGAATTGAACCCACTAAATAATTGGGTTTCAGTTTGGTTGATTCTTAAACAAGAAGGCTTAGTATACTACAGAAGTCACTTAATTAAATTTTATAATTTTATTTTTCCTCATTTTTGCAAACTCATTTATGTATACTCTAGTGGAAAAAATATTTGAGCTTGACTTAACATTCAGTTGGTAGACATTTGTGTGCACATGAATATAAAAATCTCTGGCCACCAGTATATCTTGATCTAAATTGTGAAACAAAAGGACAAGATACTTCCAGAAACATTGATTACACTGTTATAATGACAGGAAGTTCCTGTCAGCCACTCTCAGGCAAGATACAAAAGCTATGGTTGGTTTATCTGTTTGTTTATTTTTTTCCTTGCCTTCAGTGCCTGACAATGCTAAGTACAGAGTAAGACTGAATAATAATTTTACATTCGCATAGCAATTTAAATTTAAAAGTACTTTCAAGTTAATTTTCTCCTGCAAAACATTCGTTGATATGTCTATTTTATTTAATCCTCCTGAATCCTCAATGGTTCTAACAAGAAGCAAAACTGTTTCTGCATTTTACTGTGTCTAAAAATCAAAATCCTATTTTTGTCTGAATATTTAAAAAATATTTTCATTGTGTTTCAGTTTTGTTTTCAATTTTAAAAATGGTCTGTCTTGGGTTTTATAATACTTTCAAATGAGCTTTAAATTATTGTTTTCTATTTTAAAATACATAGGTATCATTCAGGGAAATATGTAGCTCTAATCTGAAGTATTCCAATCACTTCTATGGATGACCTTTAGCTCCAAATTGCTTCTATGAAGTATTTTTCCCAGTTGTTAAGGTAAAATGTCAAGTCACTACTTTATTTTGAAGGTACTCCTTATTCTTGCAATGCATTGCAATGCTCTTATAAATATATCTTTTCTTTAATGGTAGAAAAGCAGTAACTGTTATTTCCAGGCTTTAGAAATAACTTTCTGTCCTATCTTACCCTTGAACCTAAATCTTTGAAACCTACTGAACTTATTTTTACATGCTATCTACTCTCAATGTCTTCATATTTAATTCACAGTAGGACTATACTAAGAATGCATACATAATAGAATTTATGTTTTAAATTGTCTGTATGGCTTACATAGCTTCTGCCGGTCACATATGGAGACTGTGTGACTGAGCATAAATAGTTAAAAAGTCAGCAACTAGTTTTTGATTCCTCCTGTGAGTCAGGTACTGTTATAAGCCCTGGTAAATAGTACTACCGTTGATATGTTACAATCATACAGAATGACCAATTGTGTTTTATATGAAGCATCTTGGTTACCATCATTCAGAGTCACCCCTTAAATTTTATATTTTTTTTCCTACCTTAGTATTCCTTTTGCCCTTAATTCTTTAATACATTATTTTAAAATTCTTGATTTGTATGTAGGTTTGTATAACCCCTCAAGTCATTATGGAATGAGGTATGATGTAAATAACCAAACACAACTCAATGTAGAAATACATTTTCAGTATAGACACAATAAAGAAGTCACTCTTTCCTCCAAGTGAACAGGAAATGAGTTTTCCTTTGCCTCAGCAGATGGAGAATGCAAAGCACTCAAGTCAGAAATCAGAAAAGTCAGCACAAGGAAGCAGAGACAGAAACCATTCCCAGATAATCAGTAACACACATTTTGCAGAGCAAACTTTTTAGAAATGATGCTTACATTTTTAAATAAGGGTTGATATTTAAAGTGAACCTTGAGGAAACAATCAGCCAAACCCAGTACATGGGAAATTCTACAGAACAAATGATCCAATTTTTCAGTAAATAAATGAAAGAATGAAAAGAAAAAAAGAAAGAAGAAAGAAAGAAAGAAGGAAGAAAGAAAAGAAAAGAAAGAAAGGAAGAAAGAAGGAAAGAAGGAAGGAAGGAAGGAAGGAAGAAAGAAAGAAAGAAAGAAAGAAAGAAAGAAAGAAAGAAAGAAAGAAAAGAACTGCTATAGATTAAGAGAGTTGTACGACCTTGTTATAATCCTGACTCCAGTAAACTAACTATAAAAAAGACATTTATTACACAATTAAGGAAAACTAAACACGTATTAGGTATTAGATAATATTAATGTTAATTGTAGGAACGTGATAATGGGACAGTAGTTACAGTTTTTAAAGACCTTATATATGAGATACATATTAATATATTTATAGATGAAATATGTCAGATATTTTCTTTAAAATCGTCCAGATTTATTCATTTTATATGTGAATAAGCAAGTTTATCAGTTTAAAAGTAAGCAAGAAGAATAAAGCATACCTTGACTCACAGTAAGTCTCTAATAGGATTTAAATAAATACAAATTATATTCTTGTCTCAGTCCAGGTTCTTTCAAAAGTAGCAACTGAGAGAAAAGCATATTTGAGAGTATAGTCTGCCTTTTGTATCCACATCCTCTGCATCTGCAGATTTGACCAGCTGTGGATCAAAAATATTTTTTTAAGTTCCAGAAAGTTCCAAAAGAGTAAAACTTGAATTTGCTATGCACTCGCAACTATTTATGTAGCATTTTTCTGTAACATCTTATGGAAAAACTCGAATGAACTTTTTGGCCAACCCAATACATTGTATTAAGTATTAAAAGTAACCTAGAGATGATTTAAAGTATAGGGGAGGATGTAAGTAGATTAAATTCAAATAGTACACCGTTTTATATAAAGGACCTGAACATTTGTGGATCTTGTTATCCACAAGAGTCCTAGAACCAATCCACAACAGATACCTAGGGATAACTGCAATGTTTTAGGAACATGATTCCAGGGAACAGTATTGAGAGTCAGAGAGAGTAAAAATGGAGAAGAGAAAGCCAGCAGATGAATGCACACTGAGCTGGCTACCCACTTTTGGATGACAAGGAGTTCAGTCCCGCATTAGCAAAATGCATCTCAGAACAATTTACTGGGGGAGCAAAAGAGAAAGCATTTATCAATCACCTCCCTTCTCCACTGATCAAGGCTAGACTACAGGGCATTAACACCTCTGGACTTCTTAGTTCACGAGCATGAATGCTGAGAGAATTCTGTGGTATCTAATGACTTGGCTAATAGAAGCCCTCCAGCAGAAAGTAAGAGGTGCTCAGCATTGGCCTGAGGCAATGTGCTGTCCGGTTTCACCTGAATGCATCTGGTTGAAGTCTTCAGAGGAACTAGTCTCCACAGCTAAGATCAGAATAAAAGGATTAGAAGAGATGCACAAGAGTTGTTCCAATAGTCTATTCTCTGTGCCTACCACTCAACATTTCCTTTTTCCTCCCATAAAGTCCAGTCAGTTACAGAATTCCTTTCAATATGGTGGCCAGCTGGAATCTCTGCAAAGACTGAATGTAAGAATGTTAGTGAAACAAGCTGCATCCCCTATGCTACACCTGATTCCAAGGCCACAATAAACATTATTTATCTCCCTCCTCCATTACCAAATTTAGAATTCTCTCAGCTTAGGTCTGGCTGATTTATGTTGTTTTCCTTCTGAGGTGACCCAGATTTTTATCCCCAAAGGGTCTGTGCCCTTGATTTCCTTGTGCTTGGCAGTCTGTGGTTGCTGCAATCTTCCGTCCATAATTTTCACTGGGCATGGTAACACCAAAAGACATCCAGGGGGCATCCCACAGGCACTCTGTAGGTCCCAGTTATTTATTTCCTTGCCTTCATTTTGTAGTCAGAACACTAGCTCCTCATGGTAAAAATCAGAAATAATTACCACTACCAGTACAAAATGGCTTTCTTTGCCTTTTGTTAGATTTCAGGACTATAAGTGTTCAAACATAAAAATGTACAGGTTACCAATAAGATACTCAGAATATACCATTGAATGTGGTAACAGAACAGTGATCAAGGTCAAAAACAGTCTAATTAGCAGCTGGTGATGTGTTATACTTTTGTAAACTCGACTTCAAACCATTACCTTAAAATACAAAAAACAAAACTAAACAAAAACAGGTGGTTGAACATGTCTCAAAATACAAGGTTATTTTACATGATAATTTCTTCCCATGAACCATTCTAGAAAACTCTAATTCCTGTGATTGTTTTTTATTCTATTTAAAATAATTTATACTTTTTCTCATTCAATAAAGATTTGAAGGAAATTTGTTGGATTAATAATTTTTACCTAGTGTGGATAGAAGCGTAAGAAAGCTTATTTAACAGAAAAGTGGAGTCTTATCTACCTCATCAGCTATGTCTATTCTGGATGCATTTGCTTATTCATTAATAATACAAATGCTTCCATTTATTTTGTACATCTATTGTGATCAGCTCTTCTGTGAATTGGCCTTAATCCCCACAATAATCCTGTAAAGTAGGAAACTGAGGAGTTATAGGAAGCAACTTACCCAAAGTCAAACAGTTTCTGAACACCTAAGCCAGAATTCCAGTTCAAACCTGTTGCCTTCAAATCATCATCTGGAATAACAAAAGAAATCATTATTTTATAGGTGTAAATATTGTAGGAAATCTATTTAGATTTGCATTCATTGGATTGTCATTTTTTTATTCCACGTTAAGAACAGAGGTGTAATGAAGAGCTGAGGGGTAATTCACAGACCGTTGCTTTCAAACAGCTGGCTTTTGTATTATTCCATCATTGCCTATTCCATCACAGGCAAAAGCAGAAGTCCACATACAGTCTTTGTGGGTTGAAAATCTGATCTTTGTGGGTAGAAAATCTGATCTACTACCATAGTCAAAGAGTTGTCATTTGACTTAAGTAAGAACAGTCACATTTTCTCTCCTGAGATTTTGATATGTGAGTGAAGTGACACGACATGAAAGAATAGACAAAGCATATTTACTCCAAGGCAGCATTCTTACAACACAGCTAAGCAATTCTGGCATCTTAGCCTGTGGATTCTGTCATTTTATGGGCAGCTCTTTAGTCTTCCTGTAGCTTTTGTAAGGATATCATTATATCTTTCCAATTAAAATTATTTTTTCTTACATTAGGCAGCCAGCTCCTATTGCTAGCCATCAAAGAACCCTAAATTATATGCAATTGCAACCAAAAGTGATCATTTCTTTCTCTAAATACCTATTGAATCAACAGTCCACACCACAAAATTCAGCATCAATGTTCTCTAATCCCACCGGGATTAATCCTGCCTCCTTAGCTGGAGTGTAAACTATTTGGGCATTACTATCATTATTCTTTGGCTTCCCTCACATGACCTAGCACAGGGCTATGTACTAATTGATGGATAGACTTTAAAAACATGCTAGAATGGATACAATGGTAAGGGATAGGAAGTCAGGTAAGCCAGGGGTAGGAAATGAACATAAAGATCAGGGATTGGCAAAACAGAAAGCCAAAGCCGTCTCCTTTTATCCTGCCTCAACCCACTCATGACTATGGCAAAAACACCATTCTCTACTGGACAGCTATTCAGACTAACAATAAGTACATAAAAAACAATCGTGCTGGTCATGTCTGCTTGTGTTTACTAAAACCCACCCTCTTCTATGTGGGGAAAAGAGTTGGGATTATTGCATTCCCATAGAATTATGAATGAGTCATGAACACGTTTTTTGCACAAATATTTTAAAAGTTATATAGAGTGGTATTCTCATCTCTTACCAGCATTACTGATTATTGAAAATATTAAGGAAATTGGCAGGAAGAAAATATAATCTCTTATTAGACACTATAAATGTATTACTTTGTAGAGTTTCTAAAGTTGTAGTAGAATGAACTATTTTCCTAGGCTTCCAGAGTATAAACAATTTATTTCACACACACACACACACACACACACACACACACACAAAAGCCTCAATAGGAAAGGGTGATTACTTTTAGTATACTGAATCGTTGAGGGAGTGCTTGTCATACCTATTAAGTCCTTCTGAGATATGAATTAAGAGCATTTGTTGGTTGTTCACAAAGCATGGTTGTTCTCAGCCTGAATACTGAGAAAACAAAAAGGAAGAAAAACCTTTTAGGAAAAGTTTAGATTTTTAGAAAATAGTTCCGGTTGAATAGCATGACATCTACTGTTTCCTCTTTGCTTTTAGCCATATAAATGCATGCTTTTTAGCAATTACAAAAGGTGATTTCATCTCAGATTGGTCTCATTTACCTTGAGATAAATTAAACATTACCTCCTTATGCCTACCATGCTTTCCTCCCTTCCTATAATTTTCTTTGAAACTCTTCTTAAAGACATGTTATTATGATAAAGTATATACCTGATAACTAAATTAAACATGTTCTTGAAATTTTTCCATAAAGAACACTTTCTGCAACTAACAATAGTCTGTGAAGTCATTCAATTTTGAAGGACGCTCACAAACTCTACCTCCTACAAAACTGCATAAAAAATTATGAGGAGTTAATCCAGGCAGTGTGTAATGAAATACCAAAAAGGGGAAACAGGATATAAGAAACAGGCCAGCTAAGTCTTACCCAGAAGAAGTTAAGAACAAAGTTTGAAAAAAAATAAGAATATCATAAGTGCAAGATGCTTGGAAGATTTCCCTTAGAGTAAGAAAATTTAATGATACAAGGTTACATATATTTGTTTAGGCATTCAACCATACTACTTGGTTCAACAGAAAATATCATTTATATAGTAATATTGTATTACTGTTGATTGGTTTTTGGAATGAATCTACAAACATAATTTTAGTGACTGTCATAAACCTTATCTATCAATATAATAACACAATAACACAACTATAAAAACAAGAAGGTAAGTGGGGGGAAAGAGAAATTGGGAGGTAAGGTAGGTACACTAAATGTCCTCATGCTTCTGAGTAGGTAATCAACAGATACTGTCTAATGTTGTTGGTAAATCCAAAAATGACAACCAGGGACCTACTGACCTTGAAACTAATGAAGCTTAATCCTTGGTCCTTCTGGAATCCTCACCTGCAAGGGCTCCTTGAAAGGCATTGGGGGAGAGCTAGCAATTTTGTATATGTAATTTTGCATTTATTTTCTTACAGATGTGTCTTCCCAAATGTATACATTTTAGGCCCCACATAATCTGGATCCACTTCTGGGCCACTCCCAGGGTGTTGGGAGAGACTTATGCACCTGGAGGACCCTGAAGTTAAAATTTCTTTAGCTGCAAAGTAAATTCAACCTTGATGGTAGCAACCAAAATAAATAAAAGTAGAAACCTCTGCTTCTAGAGGATGGTCCTGGGAGAACTAGGAGGGGAGGAGGGGTGGGGGAGAAGGCAGAGGGACATTTATACTTTTCATTTTATAGCCACTGGTATGGTTTTATTTATTTATTTATTTACCTGTAGATGTATTTTTTAATAGCAATTTATTAGTCAACATGCACTTTCCTCTTTCACATGTACAAAAGCTGAGTTCGGTGATTTATCCTGGGTTCGGTGCTACCTTTCAAGATAATAGGAATTCCACATGTGAAAACAGCAGTGCCTAAGATAGTAGGAAATAAAAACATCTGGCATTAAATTCTTGTTCTTAGGAAGAACAACTGCAGAAAACATCAGTGATTGCCTTTTCTCACCAAATACATAGTGTTATTGATAGAATGCTTAAAATATAGTATTTTCTTCTTATAAAGAGTTTTCTCATGAATGAATTTTGTTCTCTCCTAAGATACTTAAAAAAAGAAATTCATGATTTTCATCATAGAATCTCTGTAGCATTACAACAACAGATGAAGCGTTGCTTTTTTCAGGTAATTAGACTGTTCTTTACCTGCCATGAAGGAAGGCAACAGTGAGCAGACACTAACTCCATGGTAACATGCAGATCAGCATTTTCCTTTTCAACACCTGGGAAACTTCATTTCTGGGAACATCTGCTCGGGCTTTTTTTTCTCGGTAACAGATTAGACAACTAGCAACAAAGAAAATGTTTAAACATGTTTAAACCTGAAAGCATTATTGGGTCATTCAATTACTTAAACAAATGAAGGGAAACAAGAGAAAAAGATATGTGTAGATTTCCTCCCAGCCTTGAGGTAAGAGAAGTTTGGCTAGAGGATCCCAGCTGGTAACTAGGAAAGCCTCACTGCTTTCCTTTTGCTTATCTCCTGGACAGCTTTGCGAAGAATGGCAGAGTATAAAAAGAGAATCTAATTTAATTAAGCAATGTAAATAATTGCCTTTTGATTTATTTTTCATATTGCTTACTTCCAGTTGAATGACTATATTATCAATAACATTTCTATTATTTTATGAATATGAAAGTAAAATTGGTATCAAAGACCTGCAAATGACCTGTAAAACTGTTTACTTAGGAGTTTAGGGATAATTAATCCTGTGTGTGTGTTTAATATTTTATTTTAACTTTTGCTAAGAAAGAGTACATGGACATTTTTAATACCAACTGACCCCTGTAAGGTATTGTGAGAAGTTAGGCCATTTTAAACAAAGAGATATTAAGAAATTAAAGCTGTACATATGGACAATAGGAGTTGGAAGATGGCGGAAGATTAAGACGCGGAGATCGCCTTCCTCCCCACGGATACACCACAAATACATCTACACGTGGAACAACTCCTACAGAACACCTACTGAAGGCTGGCAGAAGACCTCAGACCTCCCAAAAGGCAAGAAACTCCCCACGTACCTGGGTAGGGCAAAAGAAAAAAAAGAAAAAACAGAGACAAAAGAATAAGGACGGCACCTGCACCAGTGGGAGGGAGCTGTGAAGGAGGAAAAGTTTCCACACACTAGGAAGCCCCTCCGTGGGCGGAGACTGCGGGAGGCGGAGGGGGGAGCTTCAGTACCGCGGAGTGGTGCACAGCGACGGGTGCGGAGGGCAAAGCGGGGAGATTACTACACAGACGATCGGTGCCGACCGGCACTCACCAACCCGAGAGGCTTGTCTGCTCACCCGCCGGGGCGGGCGGGGCTGCGAGCTGAGGCTCGGGTTTCGGTTTTGGACGGAGCGCAGGGAGAGGACTGGGGTTGGCGGCTTGAACATAGCCTGAAGGGGTTAGTGCACCACGACTAGCCGGGAGGGAGTTCGGGGAAAAGCCTGCACCTGCCGAAGAGGCAAGAGACTTTTTCTTCCCTCTTTGTTTCCTGGTGCGCGAGGAGAGGGGTTTAAGAGCGCTGCTTAAAGGAACTCCAGAGACAGGCGCGAGCCGCGGCTTAAAGCGCGAACCCCAGAGACGGGCGCGAGACGCGGCTAAAACCGCGGACACCAGAGACGGGCGGGAGACGCTAAGGCTGCTGCTGCCGCCACCAAGGGGCCTGTGTGCGAGCACAGGTCACTCTCCACGCCCCTCTTCCACGGAGCCTGTGCAGCCCGCCACTGCCAGGTTCCCGGGATCCAGGGACAACTTCCCTGGGAGTACGCACGGCGGGTCTCAGGCTGGTGCAATGTCACGCTGGCCTCTGCCGCAACGTCACACCGCCTCTGCCGCCGCAGGCCCGCCCCGCATGCAGTGCCCCTCCTTCCCCCATCCCCCAACCCCCGGCCTGAGTGAGCCGGAGGCCCCGAATCAGCAGCTCCTTTAACCCCGTCCTGTCTGAGCAAAAAACAGACGCTCTCCAGTGACCTACACGCAGAGGCGGGGCCAAATCCAAAGCTGAGCTCCTGTGAGCTGTGAGAACAAAGAAGAGAAAGGGAAATCTCTCCCAGAAGCCACAGAAGCAGCGGATTAAAGCTCCACAATCAACTTGATATACCCTGCATCTGTGGAATACCTGAATAGACAAGGAATGATCCCAAATTGAAGAGGTGGAATTTAGGAGCGAGATCTATGATTTTTTTCCCTTTTCCACTTTTTGTGAATGTGTACGTGTATGCTTCTGTGTATGATCTTGTCTGTATACTCTTGCTTCCATCATTTGTCCTAGGGCTCTATCCGTCCATGGTTTTTTAAAAAAATTTTTTTCTTAATAAGTAATTTTAATTGTAATAACTTTATTATACTTTACCTTCTTTCTTTCTTTCTTTCCTTCCTTCCTTCCCTCCTTTAGACAACGAATCACCCCAAATTGAGGAGGTGGTCTCTGAGAGCAAGATTTATGATTTTTCCCCCTTTACCTCTTTTTGTGAAGGTGTATGTGTATGCTTCTGTGTAAGACTTTCTCTGTATAGCTTTGCTTCCAACATTTGTCCTAAGGTTCTATCCGTCCCTTTTTTTTTTTCTATATATTTTTTAATTCAATAAGTATATTATACTTTATTTTATTTTTACTGTATCTTCTTTCTTTCTGTCTTTTTTCCTTCTTTCCCTCCTTCCTTCCTTCCTTCCTCCTTCCCTCCCTCCCTCCTTTCTTTCCTTCTTTGCTTCTTTCTTCCTTCCTTCCTTTCCTCCTTTCCTTCTTTCTTTCCTCATACTTCTACTAATTCTCTCTACTTTTTCTCCCTTTTATTCTGAGCCGTGTGGATGAAAGGCTCTTAGTGCTCCAGCCCAGGAGTCAGGGCTCTGCCTCTGAGGTAGGAGAGCCAACTTCAGGACACTGGTCAACAAGAGACCTCCCAGCTCCACATAATATTAAACGGTGGAAATCTCCCAGAGACCTCCATCTTAACACCAGCACCCAGCTTCACTCAACGACCAGCAAGCCACAGTGCTAGATAACCTATGCCAAACAACTAGCAAAACAGGAACACAACCCCACCCATTAGCAGAGAGGCTGCCTAAAATCATAACAAGGCCACAGACACCCCAAAACACACCACCAGACGTGAACCTGCCCACTAGAGAGACAAGATCCAGCCTCATCCAGCACAACACAGGCACTAGTCCCCTCCACCAGGAAGCCTACACAACCCACTGAAACAACCTTAGCCACTGGAGACAGACATCAAAAACAACGGGAACTACGAATGTGCAGCCTGCAAAAAGGAGACCCCACACACAGTAAGATAAGCAAAATGAGAAGACAGAAAAACACACAGCAGATGAAGGAGCAAGATAAAAACCCACCAGACCTAACAAATGAAGAGGAAATAGGCAATCTACCTGAAAAAGAATTCAGAATAATGATAGTAAGGATGATCCGAAATCTTGGAAGTAGAATGGACAAAATGCAAGAAACAGTTAACAAGGACCTAGAAGACATAAAGATGAAACAAGCAACGATGAACAACGCAATAAATGAAATCAAAAGTACTCTAGATAGGATCAATAGCAGAATAACTGAGGCAGAAGAAAGGATAAGTGACCTGGAAGATAAAGTAGTGGAAATAACTACTGCAGAGCAGAATAAAGAAAAAAGAATGAAAAGAACTGAGGACAGTCTCAGAGAGCTCTGGGACAACATTAAACGCACCAACATTCGAATTATAGGGGTTCCAGAAGAAGAAGAAAAAAAGAAAGGGACTGAGAAAATATTTGAAGAGATTATAGTTGAAAACTTCCCTAATATGGGAAAAAAATTGTTAATCAAGTCCAGGAAGCACAGAGAGTCCCATACAGGATAAATACAAGGAGAAATACACCAAGACACATATTAATCAAACTGTCAAAAATTAAATACAAAGAAAGCATATTAAAAGCAGCAAGGGAAAAACAACAAATAACACACAAGGGAATCCCCATAAGGTTAACAGCTGATCTCTCAGCAGAAACCCTACAAGCCAGAAGGGAGTGGCAGGACATACTGAAAGTGATGAAGGAGAAAAACCTGCAACCAAGACTACTCTACCCAGCAAGGATCTCATTCAGATTTGATGGAGAAATTAAAACCTTTACAGACAAGCAAAAGCTGAGAGAGTTCAGCACCACCAAACCAGCTTTACAACAAATGCTAAAGGAACTTCTCTAGACACGAAACACAAGAGAACGAAACAACCTATAATAACGAACCCAAAACAATATAGAAAATGGGAATAGGAACATACATATCGATAATTACCTTAAATGTAAATGGACTAAATGCTCCCACCAAAAGACACAGATTGGCTGAATGGATACAAAAACAAGACCCTTATATATGCTGTCTACAAGAGACCCACTTCAGACCTAGAGACACATACAGATTGAAAGTAAGGGGATGGGAAAAGATATTCCATGCAAATGGAAACCAAAAGAAAGCTGGAGTAGCAATTCTCATATCAGACAAAATAGACTTTAAAATAAGGACTATTAAAAGGGACAAAGAAGGACACTACATAATGATCAAGGGATCGATCCAAGAAGAAGATATAACAATTGTAAATATTTATGCACCCAACATAGGAGCACCTCAATACATAAGGCAAATACTAACAACCATAAAAGGGGAGATCGGCAGTAACACATTCATAGTAGGGGACTTTAACACCCCACTTTCACCCATGGACAGATCATCCAAAATTAAAATAAATAAGGAAGCACAAACTTTAAATGATACATTAAACAAAATGGACTTAATTGATATTTATAGGACACTCCATCCAAAAACAACAGAATACACATTTTTCTCAAGTGCTCATGGAACATTCTCCAGGATACATCATATATTGGGTCACAAATTAAGCCTTGGTAAATTTAAGAAAACTGAAATTGTATCAAGTATCTTTTCTGACCACAACGCCATGAGACTAGATATCCATTACAGGAAAAGATCTGTAAAAAATACAAACACATGGAGGCTAAACAATACACTACTTAATAATGAAGTGATCACTGAAGAAATCAAAGAGGAAATAAAAAAATACCTAGAAACAAATGACAATGGAGACACAACGACCCAAAACCTATGGGATGCAGCAAAAGCAGTTCTAAGGGGGAAGTTTATAGCAATACAAGCCCACCTTAAGAAGCAGGAAACATCTCAAATAAACAACCTAACCTTGCACCTCAAGCAATTAGAGAAAGAAGAACAAAAAAACCCCAAAGCTAGCAGAAGGAAAGAAATCATAAAAATCAGATCAGAAATAAATGAAAAAGAAATGAAGGAAACAATAGCAAAGATCAATAAAACTAAAAGCTGGTTCTTTGAGAAGATAAACAAAATAGATAAACCACTAGCCAGACTCATCAAGAAAAAAAAGGAGAAGACTCAAATCAATAGAATTAGAAATGAAAAAGGAGAAGTTACAACTGACACTGCAGAAATAAAAAAAATCATGAGAGATTACTACAAGCAACTCTATGCCAATAAAATGGACAATCTGGAAGAAATGGACAAATTCTTAGAAATGCACAACCTGCCAAGACTGAATCAGGAAGAAATAGAAAATATGAACAGACCAATCACAAGCACTGAAATTGAAACTGTGACTAAAAATCTTCCAACAAACAAAAGCCCAGGACCAGATGGCTTCACAGGTGAATTCTATCAAACATTTAGAGAACAGCTAACACCTATCCTTCTCGAACTCTTCCAAAATATAGCAGAGGGAGGAACTCTCCCAACTTCCTTCTACGAGGCCACCATCACCTTGATACCAAAACCAGACAAGGATGTCACAAAGAAAGAAAACTACAGGCCAATATCACTGATGAACATAGATGCAAAAATCCTCAACAAAATACTAGCAAACAGAATCCAACAGCACATTAAAAGGATTATACACCATGATCAAGTGGGGTTTATTCCAGGAATGCAAGGATTCTTCAATATACGCAAATCTAGAAATGTGATAAACCATATTAACAAATTGAAGGAGAAAAACCATATGATCAACTCAATAGATGCAGAGAAAGCTTTCGACAAAATTCAACACCCATTTATGATAAAAACCCTCCAGAAAGTAGGCATAGAGGGAACTTTCCTCAACATAATAAAGGCCATATATGACAAGCCCACAGCAAACATCATCCTCAATGGTGAAAAACTGAAAGCATTTCCACTAAGATCAGGAACAAGACAAGGTTGCCCACTCTCACCACTCTTATTCAACATAGTTTTGGAAGTTTTAGCCACGGCAATCAGAGAAGAAAAGGAAATGAAAGGAATCCAAATCGGAAAAGAAGAAGTAAAGCTGTCACTGTTTGCAGATGACATGATACTATAGATAGAGAATCCTAAAGACGCTACCAGAAAACTACTAGAGCTAATCAATGAATTTGGTAAAGTAGCAGGATACAAAATTAATGCACAGAAATCTCTGGCATTCCTATATACTAATGATGAAAAAATCTGAAAGTGAAATCAAGAAAATACTCCCATTTACCATTGCAACAAAAAGAATAAAATATCTAGGAATAAACCTACCTAAGGAGACGAAAGACCTGTATGCAGAAAATTATAAGACACTGATGAAAGAAATTAAAGATGATACAAATAGATGGAGAGATATACCATGTTCTTGGATGGGAAGAATCAACATTGTGAAAATGACTCTACTATCCAAAGCAATCTACAGATTCAATGCAATCTCTATCAAACTACCACTGGCATTTTTCACAGAACTAGAACAAAAAATTTCGCAATTTGTATGGAAACACAAAAGACCCCGAATAACCAAAGCAATCTTGAGAACGAAAAATGGAGCTGGAGGAATCAGGCTCCCTGACTTCAGACTATACTACAAAGCTACAGTAATCAAGACAGTATGGTACTGGCACAAAAACAGAAAGATAGATCAGTGGAACAGGATAGAAAGCCCAGAGATAAACCCACGCACATATGGATACCTTATCTTTGATAAAGGAGGCAGGAATATACAGTGGAGAAAGGACAGCCTCTTCAATAAATGGTGCTGGGAAAACTGGACAGGTACATGTAAAAGTATGAGATTAGATCACTCCCTAACACCATACACAAAAATAAGCTCAAAATGGATTAAAGACCTAAATGTAAGGCCAGAAACTATCAAACTCTTAGAGGAAAACATAGGAAGAACACTCTATGACATAAATCACAGCAAGATCCTTTCTGACCCACCTCCTAGAGTAATGGAAATAAATACAAAAATAAACAAATGGGACCTAATGAAACTTCAAAGCTTTTGCACAGCAAAGGAAACCATAATCAAGACCAAAAGACAGCCCTCAGAATGGGAGAAAACATTTGCAAATGAAGCAACTGACAAAGGATTAATCTCCAAAATTTACAAGCAGCTCATGCAGCTCAATAACAAAATAAAAAAACCCATCCAAAAATGGGCAGAAGACCTAAATAGACATTTCTCCAAAGAAGATATACAGAATGCCAACAAACACATGAAAGAATGCTCAACATCATTAATCATTAGAGAAATGCAAATCAAAACTACAATGAGATATCATCTCACACCAGTCAGAATGGCCATCATCAAAAAATCTAGAAACAATAAATGCTGGAGAGGGTGTGGAGAAAAGGGGACACTCTTGCACTGCTGGTGGGAATGTGAATTGGTTCAGCTACTATGGAGAACAGTTTGGAGGTTCCTTAAAAAACTACAAATAGAATTACCATATGACCCAGCAATCCCACTACTGGGCATATACTCTGAGAAAACCAAAATTCAAAAAGAGTCATGTACCAAAATGTTCATTGCAGCTCTATTTACAATAGCCCGGAGATGGAAACAACCTAAGCGCCCATCATCGGATGAATGGATAAAGAAGATGTGGCACATATACACAATGGAATATTACTCAGCCTTAAAAAGAAATGAAATTGAGCTATTTGTAATGAGATGGATAGACCTAGAGTCTGTCATACAGAGTGAAGTAAGTCAGAAAGAAAAAGACAAATACCGTATGCTAACACATATATATAGAATTTAAGGGAAAAAAATGTCATGAAGAACCTAGGGGTAAGACAGGAATAAAGACGCAGACCTACTGGAGAACGGACTTGAGGATATGGGGAGGGGGAAGGGTGAGTTTTGACAGGGCGAGAGAGAGTCATGGACATATACACACTAACAAACGTAGTAAGGTAGATAGCTAGGGGGAAGCAGCCGCAAGGCACAGGGATATTAGCTCTGGGCTTTATGACAGCCTGGAGGGGTGGGATGGGGAGAGTGGGAGGGAGGGAGACGTAAGAGGGAAGACATATGGGAACATATGTATATGTATAGCTGATTCACTTTGTTATAAAGCAGAAACTAACACACCATTGTAAAGCAATTATACCCCAATAAAGATGTTTAAAAAAAAAAACTGTACATATGACATTGTTAAACATTGAATAATGAATGATAAATTTAAAAGAGCTTGTTGGTAAAATGAAGGTGAGAGACTAAAGAATCTCCAAGGTTTACTCAAGTCTGTATTTCTTTGAGTATCAAGAAAAGACTACATGAAGAAATTCAAAGGCAAAAATAGAGCATTGAATTTTTTAAAATTCTTAAGTACTCTTGAAAAAAAAACTATAATGCCATGGTAGGCTACTGTTGGCATGAGAGGAAATTGGTAAAAGTAATGGTCTATTTGCAAGAATGAACAAAAAATATATGCCTTAAGGGAAGTTGTGGAACAGAGGAGAAAATGTAAGAATATGTAGGCAAAAATATCTATGTGTGACCCATCATTAGAGGAACTATTTTAGAAGCAGGCATTTAAAAGCCCCAGAGAAGTTGGTGACAGCAGAATTAACAATAAAATTTAAGTTGCATGGGTTATTTTGAAGTAGAAAGAAATGAATATTTGTAATTACTATACAATAACAATTAAAGTGCTAGCAAGAGCAGAATACCATGCAAGAATATTAAAGACTAAATGAATGATCTGGCATCATATTCTAGAATTCAAAAAATCGGGGGAAGAGAGAAAAACATCACAGAGGAGCAACAAAAAATTTATTGAAAGTTTATCAGTAGAGAACACTCATTCTGCAAGACCCTATGGATCTTGTCCCTGTTACTTCTCCCAAATCATCTTATTCCCCATCACCTTCCCCCTACCATACCATGTGTTCTGGTCATATGATCTTTCATTTATTTGAACATGACAAACTCTGCTTAACTTCAGATCCTCTGATCATCCTGTTTCTTCTGCTACGAATCTTCCTTTTACTCTGCATGACCAGTTCTCTCTCATCCTTTAGTCTTAGCTTAAAATATTATCTTGCAGGGCTTCCCTGGTGGCACAGTGGTTGAGAGTCTGCCTGCCAATGCAGGGGACACAGGTTCATGCCCCGGTCCGGGGGGATCCCACATGCCATGGAGCGGCTGGGCCTGTGAGCCATGGCCGCTGAGGCTGTGCGTCCAGAGCCTGTGCTCCGCAACGGGAGAGGCCACAACAGTGAGAGGCCCGCGTACCGCAAAAAAAAAAAAATTATCTTGGCCCTTTATGATCCCTAGTAAAGATCCTTAAAAAAGAAATTAAAGTCTAAGCGCCCCACTGCTTAGACTTATGGCTACTGACTTCCACTATTTTCTAAGTCAGCTATCCTTATATTTGTTTTCTGCAGAGTGCATTTCGAAACTGGCCATTATTTTACTTTTAAGACTAGAAATTCATTTCAAAACTAGAAATTAAGCACAATGAGGGAAAGGACTGTGTCTTTCCTTTTTACTGTTGTGAGCCCAAGACCTACTATGGTACTTAGCATGCAGTAAGCACAAAATAAAGTAGGGTTGAATGAATGACTTAATTGATTAATGAATTAATAAGCCATACATATAAAGAATATGATGTAAAATACAGTGGGATAGGTAAACAAACAGCTGTTCTAAGATTGTCTTTTGCAAACATGTTATGTTTTCCCCAATGTTTTGGAAATTCTGGCTTAGCTTAGACCACAAGCCCGATGGTAAAGCTGTCAGCAATCTGGCCTTTTTGGTTTCTGTAGTTAGAGGCCTCCACCAAGACTAGCAGAGTAGCAGATTTTCCAAACACCAAAGGAAGAGTCAGCACCCTGTGGCCTCTGGGATCGAGCCTCTGAACTTCAGGACTTCCTGCACCTGGAAGCCAGTGGCTTTAGGAGACTCCTCTCTATCTGCCCTTCTGCAGAGACTTAGGCTTTGAAGCCGGGTATGATTGCTTCTTGCTTGGTGAAGTCCTCACTAGATCATTAGATCCATAAGAGCAGAGCCCTTGTGCAGTGAATTTGCCGCTTTCCCAGACCAGGCCAGGGACACATATAGGTGAAACCGAAACCTAGGAAATACTTATGACTAAGGTCTCTGGTCTCATGGAGTTTATATTCTAGGCTGAGATTATGTAGGAAATAAAAACTGAACTATAGTTTTGTCCGAGAAAAAAAAAAAAAAAACAGGAAGAGTCAGGTGCTAAGCAGCCAAAAGACTCCCAAGAAATGTTCATAACAAGAGCCAAGGGTCCTCATATTGGGATTAATTGTGTACAAGCGTTGAGGAAGAGCTCTATTTAAGAAAAACAAGTGAGTTTGTTCAACAGTTATTACTGAACTCCTGTTGAGTACCTATTGAGAAACAATTGAGTGCCAAGCTTACTACCAAGTCCACAGAAGATAAAGAATAAGAAGCAATCCTTGCTTTGATGAAATTCAGAGTCTAATAGAAGAAACACACAGGTATATATATAGGACAGTTTTCTACAATTTTGAGAATTATGTCCTTGAAAACTCTGTGACTGGATAATTTGTAAGCTAAAAATGTAAGAATTTAAGAGGCAGTAGGAATGTGGGACAAAGTTCAAAAAAAAAAAAAAAAAACCAGGAAGGTCTTATTAAATGTGAGATTTGTATACCCTTAAAAACAGTTTTTCAGTGCAAGAGATCATCCAAGGATTTCTTTTTATATTAAAATTTGATATTCAATTTAGCAAGGTTCTTCTTTAAAATTTTAAGTTGAACATACAAACCTACTTATAGTTTAGTTTAGCAGTTCCTGAATAATGTTTGATTGGTCCCATTTAATATTTTAAAGTATTTTAAGCTATACCTATAAATACACAATATTCAATTTCCTTCTTAAGTCCTTTGATTTATGACTTAAAATCCTCTGAAGTATAAAATTAATTCTTATAAAGATATTAAACTTCTGAATAATTTGGTTCTTAAGTTCTCTTAAGTGTTTCAATGTATGCATTTAATAAAGGCTTAGTTTAAAATCAAAATTCTAAATGAATCACTAAATTACTCATTTTAAATTGAATGAAATGCTTGACATATGTTGCTCTAAAAGGCTTATTCCTTTTTTTCATTAGAACGACAATCCTAATATCCTCAGATTCTGTAACATAGAAATGTTAATATGATGCTTCTGATTCTTTTTAACTTTTCTGTATTTAGTTCTAAATCTTTTAATAGTTGAGAGATGCTTACTTGATAAGGAAATAATTATGTCATCCCACTTAAATTTCAGCCCAACTTCTGTTTGGTTTCGCAATCAGAGCTTTTGGCTCTGATGCTGACTGGATTGTTATCAGAGGGACAGGTTTAGCATTACTTGTACTCCTATATCAATGTGATTTACAATAAATCACATCACTGGGTTCCATTTACAGATATCTGATTCTTCTGCCTACTGTTAGAAATGTCATAGCCCTACCTGGGTTGTTTATATCACAGGATTGGGTTTCATAATTTGTAAACACTTAAAATATGTACTTGTATTTTCTGGCTACCTTTGATCTGGAAGGAGTCCTACATTTAAAATATAGATTTCCTAATTTACAGGACACACAACTCTTATAGGTGTTATATACAATTCAATTTTTAATGTTTTAATGGCTTAGTATGACTATTCAGGTACAACTTCTTAGGATTTGAGTTAAACTGCTTGTAACAACAACAACAACAAAATTTTTAAGATGAGTAGTTTTTGAAACATTGTTGCTTTTAATGTTTTCGTTTATGAGGAACACATAGCTGGGCAGAAAATGGCTGATATGGCATCTTCATGATGACATCAGACACCCAAGCCCTTTCCATCTTTTCCCTATCCTTCCCATTCTCATGTACAAAATATTTTACATGCTTAAAAAATAATAATAAACTCAGCATATAAAATAGAAAAAATATTTTCTTTTTTTTACCAAGACATGTAAATGTAAGCTCTTAAAATATAAGCTCTTAAAAAGATATTTATTAAGGTGTAATTGACACTCAAAAAACTATATATATTTAAGCTGTATAATTTGATAAGTTTTGACATACGTATACACCTGAAAAACTATCACCACAGTCAAGGTAATGAACATAACCATCCATTCTAACTGCTTCCTACAGCACCTGTGAAATCTCTTCCTACTCTTCCCTTACCCCCAATGCCATTCTAAGACAACCAGTATCTGCTTTCATTTACTATAGATTAGTTTGCATTTAATATGACATTATATAAATGAAAATTTACAGGGTATACTGTTTTGTCTGGCTTGTTTCACTCAGCAAAATTATTTTGAGATCACCTATGTTGCTACATGTACCAATAGTTCATTACTTTTTATTTCTGATTAGTTTTCCATGTATAGATATACCACAGTTTGTCTAATCATCTGTGATGGAGATTTGGATTGTTTTCATTTTTTTGTCTACTACTAGTAAAGCTTCTATGAACATTAACAAAATGTTGTATGTACATATGCTTTCATCTTCAAAGAAATACCTAGGAGTGGAATGACTGGATTGTATACTAAGTGTATTTTTAACTTTTTAAAGAAAATGTCACACTATTTTCAAAAGTGGTTGTATCATTATACATTCTCACCTGCAGATGAATGTACCAGTCCTCCCACATCCTTGTCAACTCTTGATATGATCAGTAGGTTTACTTTTAGCCATTCTATTACGTACGTAGTAATACCTCATCAGGGTTTTAATGTACATTTCCCTAATGACCAGTGGGTATCAAGCATCACTTCATATGCATATTTGCTATCTGCACATATAGTCTTTGGTGAATGTTTTTCAGGTTATTTTGTTCACCTTTTAGTTGAGTTGTTTATTATTTAATTTCAAGAGTGTTCTATTTATTCTGGGTATGAGTCTTCTATCAGACATAAAATTTTCAAATATTTTCTAGTCTGTAACTTAATCTTCTTATACTCTTAAAGTTGCCTTTCGATAAAAGAACATTAACTTCAGCAAGGTTACATGATAAAAAATAAAAATACAAAGAATCAATTATATTTCTATATACTAGTGATAAAAATGTTAACGCCAAAATTGTAAATATATACCATTTACAATCTCCAGAATGTTAATGAAAGAAATCAAAGAAGTTAAACAAATGGAAAGACAGACTGTTCCTGGATATGAACACTCAACATACTCAACACTGTAAAGACATCAATTCTCTCTAAACTGATATACAAGTTTAACACAATTCTTATCAAACTCTCAGCATTTTTGTAGATATATACAAGAGTGTCCTAAATTTTAAAAGGAAATGAAAGGAACTAGAATAGCTAAAACAATTTCAAAAAAGAAACATAAATTGGGAAGAATCTGTTTACCCAATTTTGACACGTTAGATAGTGGCAATAGTTAAGACTGTGTGGTACTGGGGGATGGATAGACACCCAGACACCACAAATAGCCCAATTAATTTTTGACAAAAGAGCAAAAGTAATTCAGTGGAAGAAAGATGCCTTGTCAACAAAATGATGCTGGAGTAAGTGGACATCCATGAGCAAAAAAATCAATATTGACATAAGTCACACATCTTATACACACGTTGACTTAAAATGGGTCACTGGATTAAGTGTAACACTTTATGTTTTATTCCATAACACTTTTAGAAAAAAAACTAAGAGAAAATCTTTGGGGTCTAGGACCAGGAAAAAATTATTAGACTCAAAACCAAACACATAATCCTTAGAAGACAAAATAAATAAATCCGATTTGACCAAAACTGAAAACTTTGCTTTGCCAAACTCTCTGTTAAAAGGATAAAAAAATCAAGCTACAGACTTGGAGAAAATATTTGCTCTCCACATATCCAACAACAACAAAACAGACTATTATCTAGAAGATATAAAGAATTCTCAAGAGTAAAAACAGCAATCCATTAGAAAACGGGCAAAGAACATGAAGAGATATTTCACTGAAGATGATATAGAGATGGCAAATTAGGACACAAAAGGAGTTGAACGTCAATAGCCTTTAAGAAAATGCTAATTGTGAGCAGAGGGCTGGTGATGGCAGTTGTTGGGGCGCAGTGACTGCTGGCAGTGAGAGGTTTGGTCTGAGCAGGGAGAGCACCAAGCAGCAGGTCCTGTGGTGATCCATCAGTCAGACCGCCAGCCTCAGCTTCACTGGCTTCTGGCACATACATCATCACGTCAAGAGCTTCTTTAGAGCCAAGAAGCTGGTGTAGTGTCTTCTCTGTTGACCCTTCTTTTTCACCTCAATTACTTGGTATTCCCCCAACTCAACACCTTGTCTACTAGTATTGAGAGGGGAAAATGAAAAAAAAGAATATAAGCCACACTAATTTCATGGCAACAAAGCTTTCGGATCAACCACTTGTTAACACTGGTCCTCAAGGATGTGGGACACTGGTCCAAGTTTTCAAAAATCTGTCTTAGCTTTTGTGAGGAGTTGGAACAAACTCAGGACTAAAAGTTTTGCTTCTTTCACCTCCAGGCAATTCCCTCCATCCTATCACAAAATGAGCAAATGAAAAATCTCCTCTTCTACTCCTTGGATGTCTCCTTTTCTGTTTATGCAGTACATGACTCAAATGGCCCATCAAGGAGGCACCACCTCACTGCTCCCCTGTCAGCCCTGGGCTTATTCAGTGGCACTGTGAATGGAAATAAGGGGCAGGTCTTGGCTCCAAAGGATTTAGATATTTCTCAACTTACTGCAACTATTTTTTGATAAATTATATATTTTCCTTCCTAGCTGAAGTGCTCTTGCCTGTATGTGGCTACCTGAAAACACCAATGCAGTCCCTTCTGAATTCTGTTTATTCACACATTTTTGATAACTACCATGGCAGCTCTCAGGGTTTCAGTGTCTATGGGCCAGAAAGCAGATGTCACAGCTGCCCTCCAGGCCTTATCAGAGAGCCCAACAGAGTGAATTCCCTGGCAGTCCAGTGGTTAGGACTCTGAACTTTCACTGCCAAGGGTGTGGGTTCAATCCCTGGTCTATCCCCATAAGCCTCCTGGCACAGCCGAAAAAAAATTATTAAAAAAAAAAAAAGAGAGAGAGCCCAGCAGAGAATTCTCTTGGGCATGTGTGATTGCCGTTACACAGGGCCACAGAACAAGAGGTAAGTTAGTGATACAGCTAGCCCAACGCACTACACTCTTACCGCCCCCCCTTCACCTTTACTTAAGCTGTGGGGGATGTTTTCATCATAGGAACCAGATTTGGCTCTTTACACAGATTTTTGCAGTGAAATAAAACATGTCGTATTTAAAGAAAAAAGAAAGAAGAAGAAGGAGGCAGAGGAAGAAGAGGAGGAGAGGAAGAAAAGAAAGAAAAAAGAAAATGCACATTGAAACCACAATGAGATATCAGTACACACCTATAAGAATGGCTAAAAGGAAACAAAGTAACAACACCAAATGTTGATGAGGATCTGGAGATTCTGGATCTGGAGGATTAATATATCGCTGGTGGGAATGTAAAATGGTACAACCACTCTAGAAATCATTTTGGTAGTTTCTTGAAAAACTAAACATGCAACTACCATATAACCCAGCGATTATACTCTTGGTCAATTATCTTAGAGAGATGAAAATTTCTGTTCACACAACAACTTGTACACAAATGTTTATAATAGCTTTATTTATAATAGGACAAAACTGGAAACAACCCAGATGTTCTTCAATGAGTGAATGATTAAATATACCATGGTATATCACACCATGGGATATAACACAGTAAGAAAAAGGGAGGAAATTTTGATACATGCAACAACTTGGATGAATATCCAGAGAATTATGCTGAGTGAAAAAAGCCAATATCAAGCGTTTACATACTGTGTGATTTCATTTAAATAACATGACAAGATTACAGAAATGGAGAACAGATTAGGGGTCTTCAAGGTTAAGGAGGAAGTGAGGACAGGAGGGAAGTCAGTATGGCTCAAAAAAGACAATGTAAGAGATCCTTGTGTGGGAAACATTCTGTATCTTGACTATTATCAGCAGCAATATCCTGGTTGTGATATTGTACTGAAGTTTTGCAAAATGTTACCATTGGGGGAAACTGGGTGGAGGATACCTAAGATCTCTTTGTGTTATTTCCTACAATGCATATGAATCTACCATTATCTCAAAATAACAAGTTTATTTTTAAAAAAAGTAACTTTTGACATGAGAAATTTCCAATTTCGATGAAAGCTAATTTATCAATTTGTTCTTCTACACATTGTGATTTTGATAGAATATTTAAGAACTGTTTGACTAACCTAAGGCAAAAAAAAGTTTCTCCTCGGTTTTCTTCTAGAAGATTTTTAGTTTTAGGTTCTCACATTTAGGTAAACATTCCATTTTGAATTAATTTTTGTGTCTGCTGAAAGGTATGAATTCAAGTTCACTCTTTTTTGCATATGGGTAACCAAATGTTCCAGCTGTCCTTTCTCCACTCAATTGCCTTTCACTGTGTTGAAAACCAGTTGTGCATACATATGTGGATCTATTTCTGGACTCTATGCTATTACACTGTTATATTTGTCTGTCTTTACATCAATGCCACACTACCTTGATTACTATAGCTTTATAATACAGCTTGAAATCAAGTAGTCCTTGATTTTAACTGACCGACTAAAGCATGTTTGTTAGTCCTCCAACTTTCTTTTTCATTTTAAAGTTGTTTTGGATATTTCATCTCCTTGCATTTCCATATAAAATTTTAAATCATTTTGTCAATTTCTTCAAGAAAAACCTGTTGGAATTTTGAATGGGATTCTGTTTAATCTATGGATCAATTTGGGGAGAATTAACACCTTAGTAATACTGAATTTTTCAATCCATGAAAGTAGCATATATCTCCATTTATTTAGGTCTTTAATTTTTCCTAGCAACGTTTTATAGTTTTTTTCAGTGTATAGGTTTTTCACAACTTTTTAAGATTCATCCTGAAGTATTAATATTTTTGATGCAATTGTAAATAGTATTTTTATTTCAATTTTTGATTGTTGTTCATATTTAGAAATACAGCTGATTTTTCTTTATGACAGTATATCTTATAACCTTGCTAAACTCACTTATTGGTTCTAGTAGACCTTTTGTAGAGTCCTTTAGATTTTCTAGAGACCAATATGTCATCTGTGAATAAAGACAGTTTGATTACTTTTTTTACACTCTGGGTGAACTTTCTTTTACTATTATTATTTTATTTCTTTGTCTTGCCTTATTGTTTGGCTAGAACCTCCAGTATTGTGTTGAATAGAATTGCTGAGAGTGAAAATCCTTACTTTGGCCCTGACACCAAGAATAAAGTGTTCCAGCCTTTCATCAGTAAATATGATGTTAGTTGTAGATGCCTTTTATCAAGTTGAGAAAGTCTTCTATTCTTAGCTTGTTGAGGGTTTTTATTTAAATCACAAATGAATGTTGTATGTTTCAAAATTTTTTTCTGCATCTCTTGAGATGATCGTACGAATTTCTTAAAATAAGTTTTTAATATAATGAATTATATTGACTGATTTTTAAAATGTGAAACCAACCTTGCATTCTTAGGACTAACTCCACTTAGTCATGATGTATTATCCTTTTAAAATATTGTTTGATTTAATTTGTTAAAATTTTTTTTAGAATTTTTGCATCTATCTATATGAGAGTTTTGCAGTTTTCTTAAAATGTCTTTGGATTTGGAGTCAGGATAATTCTGACTTTCTCCTCCTCTTTGATTTTCTAAGAGTTAGTATGGATCATATTATTTCTTCCTTAAATGTTTGGTAGACTTTACCTGTGAAGCCAACAGGACCTGGAATTTTCCTCATGGGAAGGTTTTAAACTATAAGTTTCTTAATAAATATAAGGCTATTCAGATTATCTATTTCTTTCTTTTTTTTTTTTTTTTTTGCGGTACGCGGGCCTCTCACTGTTGTGGTCTCTCCCGTTGCAGAGCACAGGCTCTGGACGCACAGGCTCAGGGGCCATGGCTCACGCGCCCAGCCGCTCCGCGGCACGTGGGATCTTCCCGAATCGGGGCATGATCCTGTGTCCCCTGCATCAGCAGGCAGACTCTCAACCACTGCACCACCAGGGAAGCACTGCAATCTTTTTTTGTTTCTGTTATAGGCTATGCATATCTCCTAAGAAGTTGCTTCAGTGGGATCCCACAAATTTTGGTCTGTTTTTTGTATATTTTCTTTCAGTTCAAAATACTTTCTAATCTCCCTTTTGATTCCTTCTTTGATACATGGATTATTTATAAGTGTACTATTTAGTTTCTATATGTTTGGGGGCTCTCTGGTATTGATTTCAATTTAATTCCATGTGAACAGAAAATATACTAACGTCTTGAATCACTCTAAATTTATTAAAACTAGTTTCAAAGCCTAAGTTATGGTGTAACTCCGCTAATTGTTTCACGTGTACTTGAAAGGGATGTGTATTCTATTGTTGTTTGACGGAGTGTTCTCTAAGTGTCAATTATGTTAATATGGTTGATAGTGTTATTCAAATATTTTACATCTTTGTTATATCCTTTTTTCTGTGTACTACTTCTATCAATCATGGAAAAATGAGTATTGAATCTCTGACTGTAATTGTGGTTTTATCTACTTTTCTTGTATCTCTATCATTTATTTTGAAGTTCTGGTTTTTGTTTTTTTGGTCGTGCGGCATGTGGGATCTTAGTTCCCCAACCAGGAATTGAACTCGTGCCCCCTGCAGTGGAAGCACGGGGTCTCAACAATTGGACCGCCAGGGAAGTCCCTTGAAGCTCTGTTTTCAGATGCTTAAACTTTTAAGATTATGTAATCTTATGAATAGACACCTCTATCATTATCTTATTTGTGTGTATTAATATATCCAGCTTTCTTTGGGCTAGTGTTAGCAAGATGTATCTTTGTCTGTTCTTTTATACTTAATATATAATAAATAAATATAATAATATTTAATATATCCTTTATATTTAAAGTTGGTTTCTTGTAGGCAGCATATAGTTGAGTTCTGTATTTTATATCTAATCTGATAATCTTTGTCTTTTAATTGGTATGCTTAGACTATTTATCTTCTATGTGATTACTGATATGTTTGGGATTAAATTGACCATTTTGCTATTTTTCTATCTTTCCCTGTTCTTCCTCTTTTTTTGCCTTTTTATGGATTGAAGGTTTTTGTACTATGGCTATTATATATTATATATTGATATAAATGAAGTCAAAGAATTTTGCAAGAGCCAGATAATCACACCTGGAGGTGATGTGTCCAACCACATCTTAATTACCCCACTGGTTGCTCGGTGGAGACTCTTCTGCTGTGGCTGGGTGAAGACACCACATCTCCCGCTGCCAACTTTGGACATAGTATGCCCCCAGCAGTACTCCTGCTGCCAATTTTTCAAGGCTGTATGGCTTCCCTCTGCCAGTCTTTGCCACCCTCAGTAGGATAGACTTCATAGAGAGCCTCCCTCTTCATGTTATTCTCTTCCAATCAAAGTCTTGTGCAGATGTTTTTGATTGGCTGAACTTGGGTGATATGCCTGCCCCTAACTCTAAGGAATGCTGGGAAAGTGAACTTCTGGCTTCTATTTTGGCAAAGTGAGACTCATAATACAGGCAATTCCCCGGAGAAAGTGTGTCCAAAAGTACAAGATCACACAGTATAATAGATGTCTACTACAATTTAGGGAGGTTAAAAAAAAACGGGTTGTATTAGAAGATAATTTTTAAAAGACAAAATTTAAAAGACCATAACTTTTTAAAAACAAAAGACACAAAGCAGTTTTTATTCATACCTAAACTGTAACAGAAATCTGAAGCATTATTTTTTTAATGTTTAAAACTATGAGTATATATAGTTGGCTGCTTTTTCCCCTTATTATTCACCCTGTGAGTTTCTCATCCATTAGGATGATAATTGAAAGCTGAGTCTTCACTTAGCCTGTAGGTCTATGAAAAATAGCCTCAGGGTATTGTTAATATATATGATTACCTCAGGGTTCATGCATGAAAATTTCATGGCAATTTCACAAAACAAAGATTGTACAGAAGAAATAGACTTTGCTTTTCTTGTTAGTGCACTATTACATTCTTATTTTCTTACCAGATCACTCCCTGATGAATATCTGTCATCATTAGCCAGTGACAATAACGTATTGAATTTTTCTGTACTCATCCAAGCATCTCTTATAATAATTCGATGATTTAGAGAAAATAATTAAATTATCTTAGATCTTCAAATGGTGCAATCTAAGGAATGTTTTTTTGCACTTGGAAGCTTTCTTTTTCCTTTTGGTATTGGGAAGAGCTGCTAAAGTAGTTCCATCTCTTTCTTGTTCTCCATAGAATTCAGAGTAATTTTCTAAGATGACAGACCATTGATTGTTATGTATATTGACTTAGCTTTCAGCTTGAAAATTGTCAAAATTTTCTTTTAAAAAAATTTCAAAATATGTATTCCTATTCTATGTTTTGGAATTTATGCAATTTTTCTTCTATTTGACAATTTTTCACTAGAATAGTATGCAAAACCACACAGTGATAAGCAGGGTGATTATGTCTGGTTAGTAGCTGGGTAAGATGTCTATTAATTAAGAGGTAGCACACAGAAATTGTGCTTTACCACTTGTAACCTAGGGCTCCCCAAATTAATGATGAAATAGACTGTAATCACTAATAGACCAGAAAAATGAAAAAAACTGAGTAGATTGTAAAGCCCAAAAGCAAACTGAAATTATTTACTCTTTAGTTTGATCAGTTGACATTTCATCAACAATTTTGGTAGCAATTAGGAATAAGAATAATTCTATTGCAGCAACTTTGTTTTTTTGTGTTATAGCTTTGAACTGGAGAAAATAAATACCATTTTTTAAAAATTTAAATTTCAGTCCATTGATCTCTCTTCTCTTTTTAATCATAATTTTGTCTCTTTCAATAATTTGGTACCTAATGATTTATATGATCAGCTATATTTATATATGGGTCTGCAGTGTTTTCCTACTGGGAATGAGGACAATTGAGGACAGTGCAAAGTAAAGTGCTTTTCATAAAGTTCAATGCCCAAGAAATATTGCATTTATTTCTGTTAACATCTATAGGCTATGCTGTGTATTTCTTAAGAAAAAGCATGCTTGTTTGATCAGTTAAAATCTGACACTGCTTGAGCTATATTTAGGGTTGGGGTCAGGTGGCATGTTATACACATATTTTGTATTATCTCAACTTGTTATTTCATCATATTATGTATAGGTATGGAAAGTGATGACTTACAGACCTGAGCCAAACAGATTCCATGCAGACTGATATCCCTCACTCCTTCCTTCATTCATTCATTCAATAAATACTTATGTGCCAGCAATGTGTTAGACTCAGGGGATATAATAGTGAACAGAGAAAACACAGGCCCTGCTCTCATTTACTAAGGACACTTTTTCTTTAACTATGGGCTGACCTGTAGATAAAACTTCTCTAATTGCACTTATGAAGACATGTTTTCTAGGAGTCTCAGTTTAGAAAAATCACAGGAAACGAGTACAATAAGTTCCCTACATACGAATGAGTTCTGTTCTGAGAGCACGTTCATAAGTCCAATTTGTCTGTAAGTCCAACAAAGTTAGCCTAGGTACCCAACATAACTGGCTATATAGTACTGTACTGTAATAGGTTTATAATACTTTTCACACAAATAATACATAAAAAACAAACACAAGGGTTTCTCTGGTGGCGCAGTGGTTAGGAATCTGCCTGACAATGCAGGGGACACAGGTTCAAGTCCTGGTCTGGGAGGATCCCACATGCTGTGGAGCAACAAATCCCGTGCGCCACAACTACTGAGCCTGCGCTCTGGAGCCCACACGCCACAACTACTGAAGCCCATGTGCCTAGAGCCCATGCTCCGCAACAAGAGAAGCCACCGCAATGAGAAGCCCGCGCACCACAACTAGAGAAAGGCCGCGCACAGCAACAAAGACCCAACGCAGCCAAAAGTAAAAAAATTTAAAAAAAAAACACAAAAAATAAAGAAAACATTTTTACTCTTACAGTACAGTACCTTGAAAAGTACAGTAGTGCAGTACAACAGCTGGCATACAGGGGCTGGCATCAAGTAAACAGGCAAGAAAAGTTACTGACTGGAGGAGGGAGAGGAGGTAGGAGATGGTAGAGATGAAGGAACGTCAGCAATAGGAGACAGAGGGCAAGCTGCAATTTCACTCATGCCTGACGTTGATGGAATGCACCTTTGCATCTTTGGATGTTCGCAACTTGAAGGTTCATATGTAGGGGACTTACTGTAATGAATGCTCCTATTTCCACCATAAAGACTCTCTGTCCCATACTTACTGACTCAGCATGGAAATCAGATATAAAAGCAAGTTCAGTATTACTGAAGTGTCATTTAGTGTATCTGAGATATAAAAATGTTCAATGCTGTACACTGTAAAAATTGTGAGAGAGAATCTGAGAGGAAATTACAATAGTGTTTTTTGTTTTTTGGGTTTTTTTTGCGGTACGCGGGCCTCTCACTGTTGTGGCCTCTCCCATTGCGGAGCACAGGCTCCGGACGCGCAGGCTCAGCGGCCATGGCTCACGGGCCCAGTCGCTCCGCGGCATGTGGGATCCTCCCAGACTGGGGCACGAACCCGTGTCCCCTGCATTGGCAGGCGGACTCTCAACCACTGCACCACCAGGGAAGCCCACAATAGTGTTTTTTTGGAAACATTGAGATTGACCACTCTTCCTGAAATACTTTTTGCAAAAGTTTGTTTATACAGTCATATTTTGCATGTGCAAGTACTACTGGCTGGGAAAACAAAAGCATCCTTCAAAGCAGTGCTTGTTAATGCTGTGCAACTTATATGGTCAGTGAATTACATAATTTGTATTATTAAATTAAAAGTTTTTGGTTCTCCTGAGTTAAGAGGAATGTATAAGGAAATAGGAATTTATTTTATCTAAATAATTCCAACTACAAAATATAAATTAATTGTTTCAGCTGGATATTTACTTAGTTTTAACATGGTAAGTTTACTCAGTTTGGCAAAGCAGAGTCACCCTATTACCATGCTTACAACATAGTGACTCTGCTTCAGACAGAGTCACTATTACAAGTGAGTTTACAATTTGTATTCAAAATGCAAAAGAAAACCTGCTTTTTAAAGTAGAATTTTTTAAAACAAAATGATTAGTGAGGAGCTCTTCATGTTACAAGATACATTTGAAAGTATTTTCCATTACTAGTCAAACGACTGAAACTGGCTGAAGAACCAGTGTCAGGCCAAGTTAATAATTTCTCAATTAAAGAGGGTGAGTTGTTACTAATTTTATTAGTGATTCTACTTTGAAACAAATACTTCCCACTACTCTCATTTCAGATTTTTGCATCCTGTTTAATTAAGAGATTTCTTGAAGTTGCAAGTCAAGGGTTTTTTTTTTTTTTCCTTTCTGTTATTTTTTTAACTGTTATCATTTGCAGCTACTCATTTGGGTCAATAAAGAATATTTTGACACTCTGCAATCAAAGTTGAGTTCCACTGGAATTTTTGTTTCTAGCTCCAATTTGGTACACTATGCTTTGTATTATTAGGTATATCTAAACATAGTCATGTTGGTCTTTTACTACTTGGAATATATTGCATTTGAGAATAGGGACTAAGTACTGTACTTTTCTGTATACGTTAGAAAAATGGTACCTGGAAATGTTAGAGCTGTCTTACAGAAGCCAGCAGAGGGCCAAACTAATACACTAAGAATAGTAGAGTGGAGGAAAGGACAGAATCTGGATCTTTGACACCATTTTTCAAAGACTGATCATACCATTCCTTATGCCGCCACCTCTGGACATTCAGATTTATGTAATAATACACTTCTGTAGTGTATAAGGCGGTTTCAGTATGGACTTCCTGTTACTCAGATTGAAACCATCTAACTACTGATACAGTATTATTATCCTCCTTTAACAGAAGAGAAACATGAAGTTGAGAGAAAATAAGTAAGTGGTCATACAGTCAAGGAAGTAGCAGATTGAAGATATGAACTTGGGTGTTCCTGCTTATAACATCTAGGTTCACTTCATCCTCCATCCCCCTATTATCCATTTCATGAAAGCTTTCTTTTTTATTTTTATAATTTTTGTTAGTGGTTATACTATTACTTATGCTATTAATTAACTATAAGAGTTATCCTAGTAAAAGTCCTTAGGCCAACAACAGCACCCAGAATTGAGTGCTAATAGTGTAGATACTTGCCAGTCCCTCGGTTAAAAGCTACTAAGGTCAACATTGTATTTTTGTTATTAATGCCATGTTCTTCTTTCCTGCTTTTTTCTTTTTGCTTGCCTTCTCTTTTATTTTATTTTTTGCGGTACACGGGCCTCTCACTGTTGCGGCCTCTCCCGTTGCGGAGCACAGGCTCCGGATGCGCAGGCTCAGCGGCCATGGCTCACGGGCCCAGCCGCTCCGCAGCATGTGGGATCTTCCCAGACCGGGGCACGAACCTGCGTCCCCTGCATCGGCAGGCGGACTCTCAACCACTGCGTCACCAGGGAAGCCCTTGCCTTCTCTTTTAGAGGAAGAAGTGTTCCTCCTCTTCCCTATGGCTAGTTTAGCCTCTCTCTTAATGATCTTGCTCTTTTCCTCCCTGCCTTCTTTGAGACTTTGCTCTATCAATCATGCAGGATCCTGACTTGTCAATATATTCTTTTCACTTCAGTATATGAATAAATTTGTCATGCCTAACCCTCTACCCCCTTCTCTTGATCCTGATATCTCTTTAAACTATTCTCTCCTTCATTGCATTTACCAAGAGACTTCTAGAAAATGCAACCTACGGTTGCTATTTCCACTATTTTCTGTTAATTAACATTGCTCTCCTAAAAGTCTCTGAGGAGGAAGAGGAGCTGCAACCCTCCCCACCCAAAAGAGGAGGAGGTGATATTATGTTGTGTCGCAAGTTCTCTTCCCAGTTGGGCATGGTTATTAGTGGGCATGGTCAATGTGTGTTAAAATATCACCCATGCCTCATGCTTCCTTGTATTTCCTGTTCTATGTCTCCATGTAGTAAGCAGATCCAGATCGGGCATTGTCCATTGGGCATGCTGACCATCCTGTTTTCTTTCCTTCCATTCTTGCCTCCCTCATTCCATCTCTTCTTCCTTAGAACAAGTCAAAGGCAAGATTCGGGGGGAAGTACTAAGCACATATTAAACCTCCTAACTAAGCCATGGGACCTGCTACCTTTGTACCTATTAATAATATATTTATTTTGATGCTGCTATTGTCTGTTATATGTACAGAAAGGAAGAACGATCAATAGGGCAGGATTCTGGCATTACTACTTGGTTTCTGAATGTAATACCAGCAAAATACCATCAAAACAATATTCTGATTCCCAGCAGTCAGCACTGACTTTTTTTTCTCTCTTTCCCCCCCAAGCTTTATTTTTGTATGATTGACAAATTAAAAATGTATATTGTTAAGGTATACAATGTGATGTGTTTTTTTGTTTTTTTTTTTTTTTTGCGGTACGCGGGCCTCTCACTGCTGTGGCCTCTCCCGTTGCGGAGCACAGGCTCCGGACACGCAGGCTCAGCGGCCATGGCTCATGGGCCCAGCCGCTCCACGGCATGTGGGATCTTCCTGGACCGGGGCACGAACCCACGTCTCCTGCATCGGCAGGTGGACTCTCAACCACTGCGCCACCAGGGAAGCCCCAATGTGATGTTTTGATATATGCATACGCTGTGAAATGATTACCACAATCAAGGTAATTAGCATATTAATCACCTCACAGATTACCTTTTTTGTGGTGAGAACATTTAAGATATATTCTATTAGCAAATTTCAAGTATACAATATATTAACTATTAACTCTAGTCATCATGGTATACATTAGGTCTTCACCATTGACTTTCTAATAGTCAAGTTCAATGATTTCATATGAGTTTTTATTCTCTTTGATCTCTATCCAATATATTTGGTTCTCTTAGCCAGCCACTCCTTCCTGAAACGCTTTACTTGCCTTTTATGCCATGTTACTTTACTAGTTACTTTGGTAACTCAAATCTGTTGGTTTTATTGCCCAGGATTTATTTGCCTGTCTTCTGGCAAAAAAGTACCCCAGATTTCTTATGGGAATGTCCCCCCAAACACACTTGAAGCCTACATGATTTACTTCTATTAATAGTTCAAGATGTGGGCACTAATTGGCCCTCAGATATGAGTAGAATAGGAAATAGACCTTGGAACCTGCTGTAGTCACTTGGCTACCACATGGAATTTGAGAGTGGAGTGCAAGTAGCAAGAAGCAGATGGAGAGATGGAGCCCTTGATGACACCCTGGTTTTTGAGGCCCATATTCAGCTGTACTTGAAATCAGCCTGTTGAAAACTTTTCAGAGACAAGAGTCAATAAATCCTCCCTCTCCACCATAATTTTAGCTTAAACCAGTCTGATTTGGGTTTTCTTTCTTTGTGATCTAAACAATAGTAAAACAAACTTTGTGTTTTACTGTGTACATATAAATGCATACAGAAAGTTCTGGAAAGATACATTTCAAAGTGATAAGTGTGGTTATCTCCGGGGAAAGGGAACTGTTATGATGGTAGAGATGAATGGAAAGGGATCTGTAGCAGTACAGCTAAAACCACTCTCTCACTTCTTTGCCTCTTCCTGGAGGTTGTAAAGCAAATGTACTTAAAACTTGGGTTTTCAAATTCACCTTGCAAGCCAATAATTATGCTTAGAATTATTATTTACTGTGCAATAGCAACTAGGTATATTTTAAAATTATTTTCCATTTCTAGTAAATGAGTCATTGCTGTACCAATATCTGCTCTGCAAATAAGAAAACAAGGAACAGACTAATTTAGTGGTTGTCAAAAGTTGTACAGTAAAACAGTGATACTGACAGGACTCATGTCTTTTGATCCTTAGCTTTCCATTTCATCGTAATCTGCGGTTGGGGCAGGCTTCAGGGAGCTATACTTTGGACTCACACTGTAGTGTTAAAATGAACTTGGCTCCCTCCAAGGGCTGGAAAGAACTCTGTTGAATTCTCTGATCCCTTTTTTTCATGTCACATTTCTTTTCAGATGTAACCTGATTGTAGGTATTTAGGTGCCCTGATGATTTGGAGTGGAACCATTTTAAGCAGTTTAGCGTTCTGTGACATAAAAGCTGAATTTCCAGCAAGGGATGCTCAGGAGCCAAGGTGTTCCTGCCAGGAGTAAAAGGAAGTTTGTTTCATCTCAGCAAGAGGGAACTGTTAACAGTACCAGCTGATTCTCATCTGGTAGAAGAGCCCTGCTCTTTAAAAGCAATGAACCGGCTCACCACCAGGTGGCGCGGTTTTATTACAGCAGGCATGGAAAAGGGCGCTCTCTTACCTGAATCATTTTCTGTAGCCTGAATATTAGAGTTCATTGCTCCAGAGCTAAAAGCTCTGTTTTATTGATCCCTGGGAATTATGAGAGAACCTTACTTTAAAGCCACACAATAAGTTTAAACAGTTAAGCCCTCTAAGCCCATTAGTTCATTTTTCCTTGTTGCTGTTAAGGAAAGTGTTATATTTTGGAGATAATCTTGACTGATAATCGAAAGGAAAGCAATTTTGACAAATTATAATATAAATTTTTATTGAAAACGAAACGACAAAATCCTTTTCTTTAATAAGAACAAGTTTTAGGCTACATGAAAAAATAGGCCTCACACTAAGACTTTTGCTCAAATAAGGAAAATAAAAGAACACTGAAATGATAAGGAACAAAATTATCTGATGCTTTACCTCCTGCCCTGAGCCTGAAGAATGAAAGCAAATCAGAGGGACAAAGTTTCTTTTCTAAAGTGGAGCTGTATAAAATGATTTACTGCTGACTTCAAAGTGAGGAAAAAAACTAACAACAGGCAATTAACTCAACAGTTTAGAAAAATGGTGGCAAGTAATGTCATCTTTGCTTTGTTTCAAGCAAATGAAGCAGTTAAAATTGCCCCTGCAAATGGAAGGCAACAGTGCAGATTTCTCAGGAGAGAAGACATCCTTCCTTTTAGTGAGTATGTTGGGGGAGTTAGGTGGAGATTTCCTCTTAACCTTAAATCACATCAAATATTGGGTTTACTTTGTAATGTGTAATGTATAAATGTGAATTTTCTTTTACATATCAGGGATCCATGGAAGGAAGTTTGGGATTCACCTGGGGAGATTATCTCTGTCCTCAAAGAAATAAGATGTACCGTGCCTTTAAAATAAGCATAAGTTGAGGAGGGACTGGCGATAAGAAACTTAATTGCTCCAGAACAGACCCATTTTTGTCACAATATTATAAAAGTAAGTAAGGGTGCTTGTTATATGCCATAACAGGATATTTTTTCCTAGGCCCTTTCCAGCCTTGGCCATCCTCAGGCTTTTATAAGGGGTTCCCTTCTTGCCTTTCCAAACCGTGCAATCATCGTAGGCGGTTTCTCCGGGTCTGAAAGCCTAGTACCCGGCATTCAAACATTGGCTTGTTACCCAGTTGCGGCCCCCAAACTAGGGGGCTTAAAGCTGTAAAGATGCGAGAGCCACGTAAGAAGGAGCCTAGGTCAGAGGTCGCGATCGACCTGGGGGTGGGTTTTAGGGATCGGGGCGGGCTCAGGTTGGCCCCGCCCGGGGAGGGGGCGGAGCGTCTCCGGCCAGGCCCTGCCGGTTGGGGCTGCACGTGACCCGCGGCCCCACCTCCCGCTCGCTCTGCAGCGCCAGCTCGGCAGGCGCGGGGCGTGAGTCTCGAGTGAGACCCGCCAGGCTCCAACTCCGCAGCGCCGGAGCTCGGCGGGCAGCAACTTTCTCCCCGGAGCGGCCGCGGCGGCGGCGGCGGCGGCGGCTGCTGCTGCCGTGGCAGTCGGAGCGGGAGCCGGGAGGAGGAAGGCGGCGGCAGCGGTTCCTTGTGCCCGCTCGGGCTGTCTAGCCCTCCGAGACCGCCGGCCCGCGGAGCCTCGTCCCCCCGGGCAGCCCCGGGCCCCTGCCCTATGTCCCGCAAGGCAAGCGAGAATGTGGAGTACACGCTGCGGAGCCTGAGCAGCCTCATGGGCGAGCGGCGCAGGAAGCAGCAGGAGCCGGACGCGGCGAGCACGGCTGGAGAGCGCAGCCTCCTGGCGGCCGCCGAGTCCAGCGCCAGCCTGCAGGGCTCGGGCGGCGGCGGCGTCGGGGACCTGGAGCGCGCGGCGCGGAGGCAGTTCCAGCAGGACGAGACCCCCGCCTTCGTGTACGTGGTGGCAGTCTTCTCCGCGCTGGGCGGCTTCCTGTTCGGCTATGACACCGGGGTGGTGTCGGGGGCCATGCTGCTGCTCAAGCGGCAGCTCAGCCTGGACGCGCTGTGGCAGGAGCTGCTCGTGTCCAGCACGGTGGGGGCGGCCGCAGTCTCGGCGCTGGCTGGCGGGGCCCTCAACGGCGTCTTCGGCCGCCGCGCCGCCATCCTGCTGGCCAGTGCCCTCTTCACCGCCGGCTCCACGGTGCTGGCTGCGGCGAACAACAAGGAGACGCTGCTCGCCGGCCGCCTGGTTGTAGGGCTCGGCATCGGTGAGTTCCGGCTTGGCGAAGGGCGCGCGGGGGGCCCCTGGCGACACCGCCCTTGACCCTGGTCGCTGCGTTCCTTTTGCCCCTTCGGGGTCCCCGTCGGGTCTGGCCGCCTCCCGAGAATACTTCGCGTCTCTTGCTCCTGCTCCGAGAGCCCATCTGTTTGTTAGTCCGGCCTCGCAGGCTCCCCCTAGGGTGGGGGTGGGGGTTCGCTGTAGTCTCTCCGGAGCCCACGAGGAATCTTCGATTTCCCACAGACAAGTGAATCAGCGTGATTGTTGTCTCTCTGAGCCCTTCCGGGAGCCCCGCGTATCACCAGCGTTGTCCTTGATCCAGCCCTACCTGATGCCTATATAGAGCTTAGGAAAGAGGGTCTCTTTACTTTTCAGCATTGTCTCACCTTGTTTCTCCATTGGTAGACCGTTTCCTTTCCTAGGATTCCAAACTCCGAACCCAATCAGTCTTAAAAGTCACAGTAAGAGAATTTTTAAAGTTAATCAAGTCATCTGGACTCTATTTTTTGCTACTCCTCACTTTCCTTCTCTAGTCATTTATCTTTAGGGTGGAGTATTATTTTTTCTCCTCTCTTGCTGTTACTTTTTGTATTGCTCTTTGCTTTTCATTTTTTTCCCAAATGAATTCTTGCCTTTTCTGTTTCTCTGACTTTTTCCTTTAAATCTATATTCACCCATTCTCCTCTTTGTTTTGCCTCTCCTGCTTTCCTTTGGGTCATGTTCACTTCCTAAATTCATTTAGGAACTACTCGCCCTGTGGATAAATGCCTAGCAAGGTAGATGTTCGCAATTTACTTCCAAAATGAATGGATGTAGGTTCCCTTGGCATTGATTTTTCACCCTGGTTGCTGAGCAGGGGAGGTGCAGTTGGTAAGTTCTTGGCAGATGGAAGCTATTTGGAATGTGCTTAGTATTATTAGAAAACACTTTGGAGACAAAGTAGGGGGTTGAGACTTAAATCTCGCTAGTAGTTTTTCTAAGACGCGCCACTGATGCTTTTTTAATGTTGCCTTTCATAATTCAGTTATTTTGTTTCCTTTAGGGTGCTGTTAAAGTATTTCTTCCCTATGGCTAGGGATTGATGAAAGAGCCCTTTAGATCTTGGGCTCTTGATGATCTGTCCATTCACCACTTGTTTGACCTTTATGCTTTTTGCCTCTTCTCTGTAGGCTCTATGGGGGAGAGAGCCCCATTTATGCAACTCCACATGTAGGAACCATGGGCCTAAAACCTAACTCACTGCACTTTTATGTCCAAAATCGGTTATTACTGACTTCCTTTTTGATTGTGTATCTCACTGTTAATTGGGAAGCAGGACAAGCCTCTCAGTAAAATGTTGAGTTGGTGCATTAAAGTCCAAAATGACCAAAAAGTACTGCTGAAATGAAACCTCTCTGTACAGGAACTACCTGTGCTTTCAGGATTATTTTCTCAGAATTCTCTGCCTGGGATATCAGACTACCTTTTTAGTTTCTTGGGACATTGAAATAATGTAATTTTAGGTAGCAAGATTTGTTCAGTAAGACAATCTTATTTGTGATTTTGGAATTCAATACTGTTTTGCAGAGATCTCTAAATGAAGTTTCCTAGTGTTTAGCTACGGCACATATTGGATATTTGGGTATTATGTTTACTTTTTTATCTGATAGGAAAATTAACCCGCTGTTGTGTGTAAGGGCCCTTTCCAGATGTTGTGAGCAGAACAGTGAGGAGCATTTATATTTCAGTAAGAGTGGCAGGGCAGGACTAAAGCAGCGTAGAACTTGCTAATCTCCATAAGAAAGGATCACAGGGAGGGCTGATGAATTAAAAGAGGGTACCATTACCCCCAACAGAGGAAAGCCTAAGCTCTTCCAGATGGAAATGGTATGTTGATGAGTAGTATTTTGACAGTAGAAGTAAGGAAAGGACCTTCTAAGCCAGGGAATGAGTAAAGAAAGGAAACCATAGGCCATACGTGGGGAACCAGGTGGATGCAGCCAAGAGGATGAAGCCGGAGGTTAGATTGGAAAGGTTGGTGTGCAAGAACTGCATCTGTGTCTGTGGCACCTGGGCTGCTTGCCTGATAGTGCAGCCAGTTGAGACATGGTCCTGATAAAAAATTAGTTAAATTTTTTTTAACTAACGGCGTGTCTCATTCCAGGGGGAGCACCCCTTAGACTGGAAGCCCTGATACAAAGTTTCGTAAAAAGCCCTCCTCACTTATACAGTGAAGAATGTTTTAAGGTCATAAACAGGTTTTCAAATAAACCATATTAAACATCACCACCTTTCAAATTAGGATCTATGTGATGCATGTAATTGTACACATAAAACCCTTAAAACTCAAAGATTACTAACAATTCAAAAAAGAAGTCACAAATATTTTTAGCTACAAGGAAATGGGTCCTAACATGAACATCTTTTTAAGGATACAAATCAGTTTTGCTTGTTTAGTACACTAAATCTGAGTTTATTTCATTTTGTTTTAAGTAGTTAAATTTTATGTGTGGTCAGGAGTTTTTTTTGTTGTTGTTCTTTTGATATTTAGTAAATGTTGAAGAATAACAAAATGTGTCTTCTGGTATATTTTTCAGACAAGTTTGCAATGGTAATTTCTTACTTCCACAGATTTACCTGTGGTAAATATAAGGGCCGGGAGGACAGGGTTTTTTATTCATTTTGTTCACTAATGTACAATACTCCCAGCCCGTAGGAGGCACTGGTTGTACTTGTTGAATAAATGAGTGAATGGTAAGCAGAAACATTAAAAAATTCTATTGCTGATAGGGTGTCGCTCTAAGTTAGGATTGTCATTATTTTTTTAAGGGTATTATGAAATATTTGAAAGGCCATCTAAGGGTTTTAGTTTGTAATGGTTTAATTACATCATTTATTTGTTTAAAAAATGCAAATTAAGCTTTATGTGAGTAGGCAGTAATTAGATAAAAATCCCACCCTGTAGGTGTTCATACTCTAATGGAACAGAAAGGCCAGCAACAAGCAATTAGGGACTTCCCTGGTGGCACAGTGGTTAAGAATCTGCCTGCCAGTGCAGGGGGCACTGGTTCTAGCCCTGGTCCGGGAAGATCCCACATGCCGCGGAGCAACTAAGCCCGTGCGCAACAACTACTGAGCCTACACTCTAGAGCCTGCGAGCCACAGTTACTGAGCCTGCGTGCTGCAACTACTGAAGCCCACGTGCCTAGAGCCCGTGCTCCGCAACAAGAGAAGCCACTGCAATGAGAAGCCCGTGCACCGCAACAAAGAGTAGCCCCCTGCTCACCGCAACTAGAGAAAGCCCATGTGTAGCACGAAGACCCAACGCAGCCAAAATAAATAAATATTTTTAAAAAGCAATTAAAATACAATAGAGGTTTCTCTAAGTGCCATGGGTAACACAGGATAATAGGCAATTGCATTTTTGGGGGGGAAGAAAATAGAGCACATAATTAAGCAGGTTTTGTAGAAACAGATATTTAAAATGGGGCTTGAAGGATGAGTAGGAGTTCAGCATATTTACAGAGAGCCATGAAAAGAAATATTATTTATTTAGTGCTTTAGTATAGACTAGGAACCCTGCTGTTACTTTATATAGGTTATCTTATTTAATCCTTTTAGCTCTAGAAACAGGTCTCCTATTGCTGGATGCATACCTCATAGATACTGTGGGTTTGGTTCTACACCACCGAAATAAAGTGACTATTGCAATAAAGTGAGTTACACAAACACCCAGTGCATAAAAAGTTATATTTACACTATACTGTAGTCTATTGTGTACAAATAGTATTACGTCTAAAAAAAATGTACGTACCTTAATTTAAAAATACTTCACTGCTAAAAATTGTTAACCATCGTGTGAGTCTTCAGCTAGTAATCTTTGCGGGTGGAGGGTCTTGCCTCCATATTGATGGCTACTGACTGATCACGGTGGTGGTTGCTGAAGCCTGGGTGACTGTGGCAATCTCTTAAAATAAGACAACACTGGTTTGCTGCATCAGTTGCATCAGTTGACTTTCTTTCACAAATGATTTCTCTGTAACATGCGATGCTGTTTGGATAGCATTTTACCTATAGTTAGAACTTCTTTCAAAATTGGAATCAATCCTCTCAAACACTGCCACTGATTTATCAACTAACTTTATGTATTGATAGTATTCTAAATCCGTTGCTGCCCCTTCAACAGTCTTCACAGCATCCTCACCAGGAGAGATTTCTTTTTGAGAAACCACTTTCTTTGCTTATCCGTAAGAAGCATCTCCTTATCCGTGAAAGTTTTATCGTGAGATTGCAGCAATTCATTCACATCTGGAGGCTCCACTTCTAATTCTGGTTCTCTTGCTGTTTCTACCACATCTGCAGTTACTTCCTCCACTGAAGTTTTGAACTCCTCAGTCAGAGTCATCATTAGAATCAGCTTCCTCCAAACTCTTGTTAATGTTGCAAAATAGACCTCTTACTATGAATCGCTGACGTTCTTAATGGCATCTGGAATGGTGAATCCTTCAGAAGGTTTTCAATTGACTTTGCGCATATCCATCAGAAAAATCACTATATATGACAGCTATAGCCTTACATAGGTATTTCTTAAATAATAAGACTTGAAAGTCGAAATTACTCCTTGATCCATGAGCTGCAGAGTGGATATTATGTTAGCAGGCATCAAAACAACATCAATCTCATACATCTCCATCAGAACTCTTGGGTAACCAGGTGCATTGTCAATGAGCAGTAATATTTTGAAAGGAATCTTCTGAGCAGTAGGTCTCAATAGAGGGCTTCAAATATTCAGTAAACTGTGTTGTAAACAGACTTGCTGCCATCCAGGCTTTGTTCCATGCATAGAGCACAGACAGGGTAGATTTAGCCTAATTCTTAATGGCCCAGGGATTTTTATAATGGTAAATGAGCATTGGAGCCAGGCATTGACCTCTCTCTATCTATGGAAGTCCTAGAAGGGATCTTCTTCCAATATAAGTCTGTTTTGTCTGTGTTGAAAATCTGTTGTTTAGTTGTAGCCACCTTCATTAATTATCTTTACTAGATCTTCTTGGTAACTTGCTGCAGCTTCAGCATCAGCTCTTGCCGCTTCCCCGGTACTTTTATGTATGGAGTTCTTTCCTTAAACCTCATGAACCAACCTCTGCTAGCTTTAGACTTTTCTTTTGCAGCTTCCTCACCTCTCTTAGCCTTTATAGAATTGAAGAGAATTAGGCCCTTGCTCTGGACTAGGCTTTGGCTTAAGGAAATGTCATAGCTGGTTTGATCTTCTGTCAGACCACTATAACTTTCTCTGTATTAGTAATAGGGCTATTTTGCTTTCTTACATTTGTGTATTCGCTGGAGTAGTACTTGTAATTTCCTTCAACTTTGCCATCATCACAACTTGGCTTACTGGCGCAAGAGGCCTAGCTAGTGGCCTGTCTTGGCTTGAGACTTGCCTTCCTCATTGAGCTTAATCATTTCTAGCTTTTCATTTAAAGTGAGAGACCTGTGACTTTTTTCACTTTAACACTTAGAGACTGTTAAAAGTAGGGATATTAATTGGCTTAATTTAAATATTGTTGCCTCTCAGGGAAATAGGGAGGCCTGAGGACAGGGGGAGAGGGGCTGGGAAGCTGTTGGTTCCTGGAGCAGTCAGAACAAACAACATTTTTTGATTAAGTTCCCATCTTACATGGCTGCGGTTTGTGGTGCCCCAAAATAATTACATTAGTAACATCAAAGATCACTGATCACAGATCACCATAACAATTATAGTAATAATGAAAGAGCTTGAAATATTGTGAAAATTACTAAAATGTGACCCAGAGACATGAGCAAGTGAGCAAGTGCTCCTGGAAAAATGGTGCCAATAGACTTGCTCTCTGCGGGGTTGCCACAGACATTCAATCTGTAAAAAATGCAGTATCTTCAAAGCTCAATGAAACAAGGTATGCAATAAAACAAGGTGCAGCAGTTAAATGACAAGGTCACTGGTGTGAAATCAGAATTAAAAAAACAAAACCTCAGAGTATTTTGCTCTTTGAATTATTGGGCATTTAAGTTAACAGCAAGAGTAAAGGCAGCAAAAAGTAAACGCAGTATATGAAGCAAAAAGTGACTGAAGGGTGGTGATGGGTCAGCCATGAAACTGGAATGATATTTTGCGGGGAGAGGTGTGGATTAGGCTGAATAGGGTTTATTTGGTCTTGCCTATGCGGGGACAGTCTTTGGAGATTTCAGTTGTAAACGATATGATCAGATTAAACATCCCTTGAATTTTTTTTTCCTTCTTCTTTGAACCATTTTACTTTTAAACTCTTACTTTCTTCAATCTTTTGTCAACCCCCCCTGCAAAAAAAAAAAAAAATTCAGGAGGCTGCAAATAAGAAAATAGTTTATTTGGGGTCTTAAGAATTGTGATTCAGGAGATTAAGATTCAGGTAACCCTGAAAGAGTGTTCCAAGGAAGAGAAAGAGTCAGGTAAAGACAAAGTCACGAGGTTGCTAAAAGTTGCCTGGTAAGAATTGTAATTTTCTCTGATGCAAGCTGGAAAATATCTAAAGGAATCAGTTGTTTTAGAGTAGGGGTCCAATAAGTATCTTGAGTTTCTGGCAGGTGTTCTGGGTGACTTCAGGTCCAAAGGTCAGATTCCATACAGGCTGAGAAATGCACTTTCTTAATGGCCTCCCAGCTCCGTTTAAGAGAACTCTTTTAGCAGTACTGACTCCATTTTGATTTTCCTTTCACACCTTGCCTCTTTCAATTTTGTAGTATGAGAAATCCTTTGCCAAGGTGGTTACTACCAGGTGGCCAAAACATGTGGTCATGAACTACTGGAATAGGAAGAGTCAGTGTTCCCTTCAACAGAAATCTTTGAAAAATATAAAGATATCAAGCAGTAAAGTATAATTGTTCAATCTATAATTAGAATGTATAATTATATTAAATGAGTCATGTAACAGACGCATCAGAAATAGGGGGTGTTTGTTTTAGTTTAAAGGTTCAGTTTCCTTGACTAGTTACAATAAAATCAGCTTATTGAGTACCCATTTTGAAAATGGCATATTTCAGGTTTTGGTTTCACCAGAGGTTCATTTGGTTCCTCCGGTCTCTTATCCTTGACTTGAGTCCTGGGACCAGACTTTTGCCATTGTTCCTGCCCTACTACTTCTGACACCAAGCTTTTTTTTTTTTTTTTGTAACAGATCTATATTTATAATATCAAACAACTATATCAAATAGACATCAACAAAAAGTCTTACTTTTAGTCAGTAATTATTATTAATAAGAATAGTCAGGTTCTGATATTGGGTTAGAAAAAAAGATTGAGAGTATTTCACCTTATTCTCTCCGTAGTTTGTTTCACATATTCTCAGTGACCTGCATATAATGTCACATATACGAAATATATTCTTTTTTTTTTAACATCTTTATTGGGGTATAATTGCTTTACAATGGTGTGTTAGTTTCTGCTTTATAACAAAGTGAATCAGTTATACATATACATATGTTCCCATATCGCTTCCCTCTTGCGCCTCCCTCCCTCCCACCCTCCCTATCCCACCCCTCCAGGCGGTCACAAAGCACCAGGCCGATCTCCCTGTGCTATGCGGCTGCTTCCCACTAGCTATCTACCTTACGTTTGTTAGTGTATGTATGTCCATGCCTCTCTCTCGTCCTGTCACAGCTCACCCTTCCCCCTCCACATATCCTCAAGTTCGTTCTCCAGTAGGTCTGTGTCTTTATAACTGTCTTACCCCTAGGTTCTTCATGACATTTTTTTTTCTTAAATTCCATATATATGAGTTAGCATACGGTATTTGTCTTTCTCTTTCTGACTTACTTCACTCTGTATGACAGAATCTAGGTCTATCCACCTCATTACAAATAGCTCAATTTTGTTTCCTTTTATGGCTGAGTAATATTCCATTGTATATATGTGCCACATCTTCTTTATCCATTCATCCGATGATGGGCACTTAGGTTGTTTCCATCTCCGGGCTATTGTAAATAGAGGTGCAGTGAACATTTTGGTACATGACTCTTTTTGAATTTTGGTTTTCTCAGGGTATATGCCCAGTAGTGGGATTGCTGGGTCATATGGTAGTTCTATTTGTAGCTTTTTAAGGAACCTCCATACTGTTCTCCATAGTGGCTGAACCAATTCACATTCCCACCAGCAGTGCAAGAGTGTTCCCTTTTCTCCACACCCTCTCCAGCATTTATTGTTTCTAGATTTTTTGATGATGGCCATTCTGACTGGTGTGAGATGATATCTCATTGTAGTTTTGATTTGCATTTCTCTAATGATTAATGATGTTGAGCATTCTTTCATGTGTTTGTTGGCAGTCTATATATCTTCTTTGGAGAAATGTCTATTTAGGTCTTCTGCCCATTTTTGGATTGGGTTATTTGTTTTTTTTGTTATTGAGCTGCATGAGCTGCTTGTAAATTTTGGAAATTAATCCTTTGTCAGTTGCTTCATTTGCAAATATTTTCTCCCATTCTGAGGGTTGTCTTTTGGTCTTGTTTATGGTTTCCTTTGCGGTGCAAAAGCTTTGACGTTTCATTTGGTCCCATTTGTTTATTTTTGTTTTTATTTCCATTTCTCTAGGAGGTGGGTCAAAAAGGACCTTGCTGTGATTTATGTCATAGAGTGTTCTGCCTATGTTTTCCTCTAAGAGTTTGATAGTTTCTGGCCTTACATTTAGGTCTTTAATCCATTTTGAGCTTATTTTTGTGTATGGTGTTAGGGAGTGATCTAATCTCATACTTTTACATGTACCTGTCCAGTTTTCCCAGCACCACATATTGAAGAGGCTGTCCTTTCTCCACTGTACATTCCTGCCACCTTTATCAAAGATAAGGTATCCATATGTGCGTGGGTTTATCTCTGGGCTTTCTATCCTGTTCCATTGATCTATCTTTTTGTTTTTGTGCCAGTACCATACTGTCTTGATTACTGTAGCTTTGTAGTATAGTCTGAAGTCAGGGAGCCTGATTCCTCCAGCTCCGTTTTTTGTTCTCAAGATTGCTGTGGCTATTCGGGATCTTTTGTGTTTCCATACAAATTGTGAAATTTTTTGTTCTAGTTCTGTGAAAAATGCCAGTGGTAGTTTGATAGGGATTGCATTGAATCTATAGATTGCTTTGGGTAGTAGAGTCATTTTCACAATGTTGATTCATCCAATCCAAGAACATGGTATATCTCTCCATCTATTTATATCATCTTTAATTTCTTTCATCATTGTCTTATAATTTTCTGCATACAGGTCTTTCGTCTCCTTAGGTGGGTTTATTCCTAGATATTTTATTCTTTTAGTTGCAATGGTAAATGGGAGTGTTTTCTTGATTTCACTTTCAGATTTTACATCATTAGTATATAGGAATGCCAGAGATTTCTGTGCATTAATTTTGTATCCTGCTACTTTACCAAATTCATTGATTAGCTCTAGTAGTTTTCTGGTAGCATCTTTAGGATTCTCTATGTATAGTATCATGTCATCTGCAAACAGTGACAGCTTTACTTCTTCTTTTCCGATTTGGATTCCTTTTCTTTTCTTTTCTTCTCTGATTGCTGTGGCTAAAACTTCCAAAACTATGTTGAATAAGAGTGGTGAGAGTGGGCAACCTTGTCTTGTTCCTGATCTTAGTGGAAATGGTTTCAGTTTTTCACCATTGAGGATGATGTTGGCTGTGGGCTTGTCATATATGGCCTTTATTATGTTGAGGAAAGTTCCCTCTATGCCTACTTTCTGCAGGGTTTTTATCATAAATGGGTGTTGAATTTTGTCAAAAGCATTCTCTGCATCTATTGAGATGATCATATGGTTTTTCTCCTTCAATATGTTAATATGGTTTATCACATTGATAGATTTGCTTATATTGAAGAATCCTTGCATTCCTGGAATAAACCCCACTTGATCATGGTGTATGATCCTTTTAATGTGCTGTTGGATTCTGTTTGCTAGTATTTTGTTGAGGATTTTTGCATCTATGTTCATCAGTGATATTGGCCTGTAGTTTTCTTTCTTTGTGACATCCTTGTCTGGTTTTGGTATCAAGGTGATCCTGGCCTCATAGAAGGAATTTGGGAGTGTTCCTCCCTCTGCTATATTTTGGAAGAGTTTGAGAAGGATAGGTGTTAGCTCTTCTCTAAATGTTTGATAGAATTCACTTGTGAAGCCATCTGGTCCTGGGTTTTTGTTTGTTGGAAGATTTTTAGTCACAGTTTCAATTTCAGTGCTTGTGATTGGTCTGTTCATATTTTCTATTTCTTCCTGATTCAGTCTTGGCAGGTTGTGCCTTTCTAAGAATTTGTCCATTTCTTCCAGATTGTCCATTTTATTGGTATAGAGTTGCTTGTAGTAATCTCTCATGATCTTTTTTATTTCTGCAGTGTCAGTTGTTACTTCTTTTTCATTTCTAATTCTATTGATTTGAGTCTTCTCCCCTTTTTTCTTGATGAGTCTAGCTAATGATTTATCTATTTTGTTTATCTTCTCAAAGATCCAGCTTTTAGTTTTATTGATCTTTGCTATCGTTTCCTTCATTTCTTTTTCATTTATTTCTGATCTGATTTTTATGATTTCTTTCCTTCTGCTAACTTTGGGGTTTTTTGTTCTTCTTTCTCTAATTGCTTGAGGTGCAAGGTTAGGTTGTTTATTCGAGATGTTTCCTGCTTCTTAAGGTGGGCTTGTATTGCTATAAACTTCCCCCTTAGAACTGCTTTTGCTGCATCCCATAGGTTTTGGGTCGTTGTGTCTCCATTGTCATTTGTTTCTAGGTATTTTTTGATTTCCTCTTTGATTTCTTCAGTGATCACTTCGTTATTAAGTAGTGTATTGTTTAGCCTCCATGTGTTTGGTATTTTTTATAGATCTTTTCCTGTAATTGATATCTAGTCTTATAGCATTCTGGTCGGAAAAGATACTTGATACAATTTCAATTTTCTTAAATTTACCAAGGCTTGATTTGTGACACAAGGTATGATCTATCCTGGAGAACGTTCCATGAGCACTTTAGAAAAATGTGTATTCTGTTGTTTTTGAATGGAATGTCCTATAAATATCAATTAAGTCCATTTTGTTTAATGTATCATTTAAAGCTTGTGTTTCCTTATTTATTTTCATTTTGGGTGATCTGTCCATTGGTGAAAGTGGGGTGTAAAAGTCCCGTACTATGAATGTGTTACTGTCGATTTCCCCTTTTATGGCTGTTAGTATTTGCCTTATGTATTGAGGTGCTCCTATGTTGGGTGCATAAATATTTACAATTGTTATATCTTCTTCTTGGATCGATCCCTTGATCATTATGTAGTGTCTTTCTTTGTCTCTTTTTTTTTTTCTTTTTTTTTTTTGTCTCTTGTAATAGTCTTTATTTTAAAGTCTATTTTGTCTGATATGAGAATTGCTACTCCAGCTTTCTTTTGGTTTCCATTTGCATGGAATATCTTTTTCCATCCCCTTACTTTCAGTCTGTATGTGTCTCTAGGTCTGAAGTGGGTCTCTTGTAGACAGACACCAAGCTTTTTAAACCTGAAGACTCTAATTTCAAATAGGACACAAATTTGCAAACTCAGAATTTATTATGTTCTATAGAGAATCTTATTTTCATGTCTTTTACACAGTTACATTTTGTAAGTGTTTAGCAATATTGTACCTACAATCAAAGTTTTTAAGTGTGGTTAGGTAGAAAAGGATTGAAGGAGTGTGAATTTGCATGTTTTGCTTCATTTGATTTTTGTCTGGGACCTTGTGTTTCTCGTGCATAACACACACACAAGGTTGTTGTGACAGGGCAGAGTATAAGAATGCTATACTGTTATCATTGTTAGCATGTCCATAGCCAAAAAGCACATAATGTAATTTCGACCTTTTTCCATAGTGTTGGCATTTACTGCTCATTGTAAGTGGTGATTTAGCACCTGTGTAGGGCATAGTAAAAAGGGTCTAAATTCAGATATTTACCAGTATCCAAAACGTTTACTGAGAATTGACTTGTTAATTTATACAGCACTGGGTTTGCTGAATTAATCTTAGATTTACACCAGTGTTTCCTCTGTCGGCCTCTGTTCCGGTACTCCCTCTACTGGAACACAGTTTGTAGCTGCTTATTGCAGCTTTTAATTGGTATGTTATGGCCTGTTGAGTAATAGTTTTCAAAAATATATCAGTTTTATTCAAACAGCACTTTGAATTTTTATCCTTTAATGCAAAGCAAATGTAAAATCTTGTCTGATCAGAAAGTCATACTTTCTCAATAATCTCAATACTGAGATTAATATCAATAAAGAATTTCATTTAAGGTAATCATAGAATCAGACAGATTTTTAAATAGTTAATCAGCTAGTGCTGATTTTTTTCTTTTTGCGACCAGGTTTGTTCCCTTTCCCACCCCCCATAATTTCTTTCAGTTTTATATTTTATTGTTTGTTATCTGAATAATTATTTTCTTAACATCTTTATTGGAGTATAGTTGCTTTACAATGCTGTTAGTTTCTGCTGTATAACAATCAGCTATATGTATACATATATCCCCATATCCCCTCCATCATGCATCTCCCTCCCACCCTCCCTATCCCACCCCTCTAGGTGGTCACAGAGCACTGAGTTGATCTCCCTGTGTGATGCAGCTGCTTCCCACTAGCTACCTATATTACATTTGGTAATGTATATGTCAGTGCTACTCTCTCACTTTGTCTCAGCTTACCCTTACCCCTCCCTGTGTCCTCAAGTCCATTCTCTATGTCTGCGTCTTTATTTCTGTCCTGCCTCTAAGTTCTTCAGAACCAATTTTTTTTTTTTAGATTCCATATATATATGTTAGCATATGGTATTTGTTTTTCTCTTTCTGACTTCACTCTGTATGACAGTCTCTAGGTCCATCCACCTCACTACAAAGAACTCAATTTCATTTCTTTTTATGGCTGAGTAATATTCCATTGTATTTATGTGCCACCTAAGTGTCCATCGACAGATGAATGGATAAAGAAGATGTGGCACAGTTTTATCTTCTTTTAAAGCTGGACTTCTGTATTGGATTTATGCTCTTTACTGGTAATATTTTACATAAAGTAAAACTTGTTTGACTTCTTTGACTTTGTTTCCTTGTTTCATACACGTTAATAGTTTGTGTGCACTGCCCCACCCCGCTACCTCCACACTTTTTTTTTTTTTTTTTTTATTTATTTTTTTTTTTTTGCGGTATGCGGGCCTCTCACTGTTGTGGCCTCTCCCGTTGTGGAGCACAGGCTCCGGACGTGCAGGCTCAGCAGCCATGGCTCACGGGCCCAGCCGCTCCGCGGCATGTGGGATCTTCCCGGACCGGGGCACGAACCCGTGTCCCCTGCATCGGCAGGCGGACTCTCAACCACTGCGCCACCAGGGAAGCCCTCCTCCACACTTTTATATCTGGTGGCATTGACATTGTAGAGTTATAGTGAGAGTTATGACCTAATTATGTTTGCCTAGTAGTATTGCATTGTGCTCCTTGAGTGAGTTGTCAGTGAGATGACGTAAGTGTTAACGTGAGTTCTATGAAGTTGTTCATGTGACTTCTTTATAAAACATTTCTCTTTTTCATTCATCCATACTTCTCTCTTCTGTGTCTTAAGCTCAAAGTAAGAACACAGTTTGAGTTGACTGATTCACACTAATGTCTTTGGCTTTAACACCTCTAATGATGTAGAACCTGCTGGTAGATCTCAAATAGCAAGCAGTCTTTACCATTTTTACTCAAAAGCACATAAAGCTATTTTTCTTTTTTCTTCCTGATTGAACTTGGTTCCTTTATACATCCTTCCCATCCTTCCTGTCTATAACTCTTTTCATTTTCTTACCTTTGTCTTTCCTTTGACCTTCAGAGTAAAGAGTAAGCAACACTTCTATAGAGAAAACTTTCATTGGAGAAAATATGTACTCAGAAGAAAACCCCAAAACATTTTCTATATTTAAACTTTAACTTCCTTGGATGTATAGAGAAGAAAATAGCCAAGTTTTACAGATACTTCTAGGCTCAAGTTGGGAGAGAGTACTGCATGCTTCATATTTAGGCCTTTTATTAAATATTAGCACCATTGTTTGGAATGATGTGGTCTGGAATATGTTTTAAAAGCCACACAGCAGAAGCCTCATTTCACAACAAGGCTGAGCGGTGTGATGGGGTCCCCAGTGCCACAGTGCACAGTGGCATCATGGTGGCACCAGCATCCTTCTGTACTGATTTCAGCATCTCCCTGCTCTGTGCCAGGGGGAGTCTCCCCAGTCGCTTCAAGGCAGAATGTGAATTGGCAATCGATTTAGCGACCAGAGCCCTGGAAGTGATACCTAACATTTATTCAGTGCTTACTCTGTGCCAGACAGTCTTCTAAACATTTTGCTTATATTCCCATAATTTTCATAATAACCCAGTGAGGTAATGCTATTACAGGCATACCTCATTTTATTGTGCCTCACAGATAATTGTGCTTTTTACAAATTGAAGGTTTGTGGCAATCCTGCATTGAGCAAGTCTGTCAGCACCATTTCTCCAAGAGCTTGCTCACTTCATGTCCCTGTGTCACATTTTGGTAATTGTCGCAATATTTCAAACTTAAAAATTTTTATTATATTTGTTATGATGATTTGTGATCAGTGATCTCTGTTACCATTGCAAAAGATTACGACTTGTTGGAGGCTCAGATGATGGTCAGTATTTTTAGCAATAAAGTGTTTTTTACTTAAAGTAGTACATTGAGTTTTTAGACTTACTGCTGCTTTGCTGTTTTGCAATATTTGCTTTGTGGTGGTCTGGAACTGAACCTGCAACGTCTTGGGGGTATGCCTGTATCTTTTTTTAAAGAAGAGGATATTTAGGTGAAAAGAGATGACGTAACTTTCTCATGGTCACAAAGCTCCTGAGTGGTGGAGCCAGAGATCGCTCCCAAGAGGTCTGGCTTCAGAGTCTGTCCGTGCTCAGCTGTTTTGTAACTCTGTCGCTTCTCCCTGAAAATAGCATAACTGTTTTTTTACCATGATATATTATTGTGAGAGTTAATTTTAAAATATAAAATTTTTAAATGAGTTTTTCAAGAACATGGCCACGGCATGTCAAGGAATGACAATGAGAAAAGCAAAGCTTAGAGGTTAGAACATCTCTTCCCTTTGCTCAGAGCTTGTGAACAGGGATGCCTATAATCAGAGCTGCTGTGTTACACAACTCCAGGGGGCTCATGCACACTGTATTCACCCTTGAGGGGGTATATTCACATGGGATATAGTGAAAGTGGGGCCTCCTGGAGTTGGACAGCACAGAGGTATTGCCTATGATACAGCAACTAAAATTAAAAACTGCTGCTTTTCCCTTTAAGTTCCTGTTGTTCTCTCTGTTTAGAATGAGCTTTTCCATAACATTCTCTCTACCCCTTGTCCCAAAGCTATTTACTGAGTGATGATTTTGTTGGGTGTTGGAGAGAGAAAGATAAAACTAGTCCCTGTTCTTCAGAGACCTAAGTCTAGTTGGGGAGAGACAAACATGAGAGCACAGTACCAGGTTCTTAATCCTACAATAGAAGTATCTATAGGATGTTTACTCATCCTTCCAGGTTCGGCTCTATCGTGAAAGCTTTCTCAGTTGGCTTCTGCTAAACATTGGCACTTTCTCTGAAGCAACTCATGGCCTTTAACTGTGCTATTCCTTACAATATATATATCTTTTTGGCTGTGACTCATCTCGCCTGGTAGAACAGAAACTCATGGGGTTAGGTAATTAGGTATTAATAGTATTTGTGTCTTTTACTGCGCTGAGTTACACACTGTTTATATATTAAGCTCTTAAATATGTAGCAAACTAATGAGTACATAAAAGGAATACCCAAAAGAACATTGCTGTAGTTGAACACTAGAAGGCTCAGGTACATACTTAATTGCTGTACTGTTAATTCAGAAATGGGACTAACTGGTGGTGAAGCTTGAGCCCTCTGGATTCACACTGCCTGGGCTCACACCCTGGCTGGCCACTTACTACCTGGGTGATTATGTCAAGTCTTGTGCTTCAGTTTCCTCATCTGTAGAATGGCGATAAGACCTGCCTCCTAGGGTAGTTAAGAGGATTAAATGAGTTCATATTTATAAAAGTGCTTTTAAAGTGCCTGGCAAAGTAAAGCATCAGTGTTTGTTAAACATTCACACATAAGATGTGTAACCTTGGGCATTTACCACTGTGTGCCTCAATTTCCACGTCTGTAAAATGAGTGTTATGATAGCGCTTAGAAAATAGCATTGTTGTAGAAATTAAATGAGCTAATTCATGTAAAACTATCTGGCTATCAATAAATGGTAGTTCTTGATCATTGCTTTAACACCTTTTGCAATCAACGGAATTAAATTATCCTTAGATTTTTATGTTTGTCATAACTAGTAACAGATGAGTAAAAATTCCATAATATAAATCGAACAGTCAAACTTGAAAGAATGAGTAGTTTAAAAGCGGGGCAGTATTCTTTCTTTCAAGTGTTCAGTTATACTATGTAAAATTTATTTTCCAGCAAGACAGATGAAGTTTTGAACTGGGTCTTGAAGAAAGTTATAAAAATTAGTTATCTGAGAGAAGGGTACATTTCTGGTGGGGGAAGGGGGCAGTGATAAATGTAAAGCATTGAGGAAAGTAGGCAGCTTTTCTTGGCTAGGTGGAGGGGTTGAATAAGAAAGTAAAAACGTGAACCTGTTTGTTAGAGCTAGTAGTAAGGAACCAGTTGGAGCTATGATATTAGCTCTATCTTGTAATGTAGTATTTTATATGCCTGCTTACAGACAAAATAGTTTAGTTCTCAGTGGAAAAGATATGTCTGCCTTTTTAGAGGCAAAGAATGAATAGTGTTAGTAAAACTTGAAAAATAATAGTTTTGGAATAAAAAATTTTAGTAATGGAAACTTTCATATAAAACTTCATTATCATGTTTTTGGGCCTAGTTTATAACTCCATGTCAGGAACTCATTGTGTACAACATAGCAAGAAAATTGGAAACGAAAATCCTGTGCATAGTTTTTTTAAGGACTAAACATTAACCATTTAATGTTTGCTTAGCAACTGCTTGTAGTTTTGAAAGAAAAATAACAGTGACTGAAAATAAGTTGCAACCATGTCTAACAGTAGATTTCAAAGATTCTTGAAATATAGTCATTATTAGAAATTAACATCAACATAAAATTTGAAGCAGTACTGCTGTGTCTACCTAATTCTAATGTTTACTAGAAAATCGTAAAGAAAATGGCTTCTAGAACTCCTCTCTCCACTATTTTTGGGTGCATAAGTATAGTCAGTGTAATGTGGCCCTCCGTGATTTTGTAGATAGGATAGTATGTGTATCTGGACTATCTCAGAAGCCATGCAGGGCCCCTCCTGCCCACCTGGCAGTGAAGTTGGTGAGGCCGGAAAATGTACAAAAAACACACAAAGCCAAAAACTATTCAAGTTCTTGGTCATGTCTCTTGAAAGCAAGCTTGTTTCTTATAAAATTCTTATAAAATCTTACAAAATCTTTCATTATATTCTTATAAAATCTTATAATTCTTTCATTATAAAAATTCTTATAAAATCTTTCATTATATTCATTCCTATGTTAGGAAAATATTTAGAATTTTTAAGAGTTTACTATTCCTTCCTCTACTTGTTTGTCCTTTTTAAATGATTTTTTAAGTTAAAATTCATCCAGTACTGCAAAGAACATAGAATTCTAACAGTTTGTCATTTTTCCTTGAATACCCTTTATCTGTGAAAATTCGTAATCTTCGTTGCTTGGGATATGATGCTTACTTAAAGGTAGCTTAATAGAGGTATTGTAAAAAGTCAAAATATGGTAGGTCCTAAAACAGAGCCTATTCTTTATGCCTATGTGTGTATGTTTTTTATGTGCATTTACTCATTAACCAAGAAGGTTAGTACTTTCCTTAGTTTAAGAGTGAATTAAAGGAGTGCAAAGAGGTTAGGTAAATTAGTACTGTTAGTGACAGTGCTGAGATTCAAATCCAGGTTTCTGATCAAGAACCAATGTGTGCCTTACCTCTCCACTATGTGATAAATGCAGTTTTTGATTGTGAAAGCTGAGTATAGTTATAATGATATTTCCTAGGTTAGTACATGTATGTATACATATATGTGTGTATAAAATATATAATATATATGTTTTATGTGGTATAATAATATATTATTAAAAACAGAAAAGAGGTGAACAGAACAGAATAAAAACTTCAGCATTAGATCCAACTATTTGTAAGAGTTTCATATTGAACCAGTCAGATAAGATAATAGGGAAAAGACAAATATTAAAAACAACTGAGAAAAAAAACAGTATGAAGAAAAATAATGTAAATGCAACTTGATCTCATATTCTCATTAATACCATATTGGTTTAAGAATATAAGTTAAAAAAAATAGGAACATTAACAAATTAGAGAATAAAAATCATCTGATCATCTCAATAGATGCAGAAAAAGCTTTTGACAAAATTCATTCATTTATGATAAAAACTCTCCACAAAGTGGGTATAGAGGGAACATACTTCAACATAATAAAGGCCATATATGACAAACCCACAGCTAACATCATACTCAACAGTGAAAAGCTGAAAGCATTTCCTCTAAGATCAGGAATGAGACAAGGATGCCCACTCTCACCACTTTTATTCAATATAGTATTGGAAGTCCTAGCCACAGCAATCGGACAAGAAAGAAATAAAAGAAATCCAAATTGGAAAAGAAGTAAAACTATTACTGTTTGCAGACGGCATGTTACTATACAAAGAAAGTCCTAAAGATGCCACCAAAAAACTAGTAATGGCTCATCAACGAATTCAGTAAAGTTGAAGGCTACAAGATTATACAGAAATCTGTTGCTTTTCTATACACTAATAATGAACTAACAGAAAGCGAGATTAAGAAAACAATTCCATTTAGCATCACATCAAAAAGAAAATACCTAGGAAGTCTAAGGAGGTGAAAGACACATACTCAGAAAACTATAAGACACTGATGAAAGAAATTGAAGATGACACAAACAGATGGAAAGATATAATGTATTTAAAAGAATTAATATTGTTAAAATGACCATGCTACCCAAGGATATCTACAGATACATTTCAACCCCTATCAAAATACCAATGGCATTTTTCACAGAACTAGAACAAATAATTTTAAAATTTGTATGGAAACACAAAAGACTCTGAATACCCAAAGCAATCTTGAGGAAAAAAACAGAGCTGGAGGTATTGTGCTGCCTGACCTCAGACTATACTATGAAGCTACAGTCATCAAAACTGTCCAGAACTGGCACAGAAACAGGCACGTAGATCAATGGAACAGAATAAAGAACCAAGAAATAAACCTACACACTTGTGTTTAGTTAATCTATGACAAAGGAGGCAAGAAAACAGTCTCTTGAGAAAAGACCATCTCTTCAATAAGTGGTGTTGGGAAAACTGGATAGCTACATGTAAAAGAATGAAATTAGAACATTTTCTCACACCATGTACAAAAATAAACTTGAAATGGATTAAAGGCCTAAATGTAAGACCAGAAACCATAAAACTAGAAGAAAATATAGGCAGAACACTCGTTGACATGAATCATACCAGTGTTTTTTTGTATTTGTCTCCTAAGGCAAAGGAAATAAAAGCAAAAATAAAGTAATGAAACCTAATTAAACTTAAAATCTTTTGAACAGCAAAGGAAACCATCAACAAAACAGACAACATACTGAATGGGAGAAATTATTTGCAAATGATATGACCGAGAAGGGGTTAGTATTCCAAAATACATAAACAGCTCCTACAACTCAATATCAAAAAAAAAAAAACCCAATTAAAAATGGGCAGAAGACCTGAATAGACCTTTTTCCAAAGAAGACATACAGATGGCAAACAGGCACGTGGAAAGATGCTCAACATCACTAATCATCAGAGAAATGCAAATCAAAACCACAATGAGATATCACCCACACCTGTCAGGATGGCTATCATCAAAAAGACCACAAATTACAAAAGTTGGCAAGGATGTGGAGAAAAGGGAACCCTTGTATACTGTTGGTGCAAATGTAAATTGGTGCAGTCACTATGGAAAACAGTATGGAGAGTCATTTAAAAACTAAAAATAGGACTTTCATATGATCCAGCAGTTTCACTCCTGGGTGTATATCTGAAGAAAATGAAAACACTAGTTCGAAAAGATGCATGTACCTCAATGTTCATAGCAGCATTATTTATAATAGCCAGTATATGGAAGTATTCTAAGTGTTCATTGACAGCTGAGTGTATAAAGAAGATGTGATATATATGTACAATGGGATACTACTCAGCCATAAGAAAGAATGAAATTTTGCCATTTGCAACAACATGTATGGACCTGAAGGGTATTATGCTTAGTGAAATAAATCAGGCAAAGATAAATACTGTATGTCATCACTTATTGGTAGAATCTAAGAAATAAGTGAATATAACAAAATAGAAACAGACTCACAGATATAGAGATCAAACTAGTGGTTACCTGTAGGGAGAGAGAAGCTGGGAGGGGGCAAGATCGCATTAAGAGGATTCTTAATTAAGAGGGGATTAAGAGGTTCAAACCACTATCTATAAAATAAGCTACAAGGATATATTGTACATTACAGGGAATTTAGCCAATATTTCATAATAACTCCAAATGGAGTATAATCTAAAAAAATTTTGAATCACTGTGTTGTACACCTGAAATAATAATTGTAAATCAACTATACCTCAATAAAAAAAAGTGTTAAAATAAATGTCATCAAAATTAAAAAAACAGGAATGGAGTGATTTTCTTTTATCTGTGTCAGTGACATCGTTCTTTATATTATAATTTTTAAAACCTCCAGTCAGGTTTTAAAAGCAAATGACAGATTGGAAAAATATTGTGGTACATTTGTTTACCTAAAACTAAATATATTTATGCTCAAAGCATATTAAGTAGACTATTCACAGCAAGAGAAAATGTAATTAGCGAATAAACTCTTGGGAAAGTGTTAAACCTTGTTAAAAATTAGAAGTGAAAGTTAAGATAACATTGTACTTAGTAAATTAGCAAATTAGAAAACACTCAGGGTTGTACCCTAGGAAGAGATTTTTCTGCTTTAAAATATATTGGGATAATTTTCTTTAGAGAATATTCTAGATAATAGCCAGGCATATTTGTCATGTTTCATGCATTAATTCTTTTGTTCATGAATTCAACAAACCTATTTTGAATTACTCATATATTTTAGATACCAATGTAAATACTTGGAATGTGGAAGTTAATCCAGTGAGGTGTATGCTCTTGGGGTTCACTTTGATCAGATATTCTTTGATCTGGAAATTTCACTTTAGAGATTACAGTATAAAGAAATAAAAGAACTCATTTTGCATAAAGATATTTATAGATGTATACAATGCAATTTTTTAAAAACTTGGGAAATCTCCAAGTGCCTAGTGACTGGGAAATGATTATGTAGACCATGGTATAAAGAGGAACTTTGCATTACTGTTAAAATGAAAACGCGGACCTGAGATATATATAAATCCACAAATAAATCCAAAGAATAGAACCTAGTTGTGCGGATACACTGGTTACAGTTATCTAAAAAGTTATGGCTGGACATAGAGTTTGGAAGAAGGCATAAAATTGTATATATAATTTACCTATGACAAAATGGACTTTATATTTCATTTTTTTACTATTTCCTTTATATTTGTCATGATAACTGTACATGGATTTCAGATTTTTGTTTTAAAATACAGACACATATATAACAAGACTCCAGCAATAGAATATTTTTACAAATGAAATTTAACCTTTATTTTATGGAATGACCTTTTTAAGAAATGATGACAAAAATATAAAGACTAATCATGTGAAAGTTGCATGGTTGTATTTTTTTCTCCCAATTTTTAACTCACTGCATAAATTAGCAAGACCTCATGATGTATCATGCACATTTTTTTAATCTTTTTTTTTTTAATGAATCCCAGGAAAGAATCTTGCTTACTTTATCACTATGAAAAATAGAAACAATAAGAATGATGGTGTCCATCCCCAAACTCCCTCATCTCCTTCATGTTTCTTCAGATGTCACTGCCTACACTGTCCAGAGGTTCTGTCTTCCACTGTTCTTGCTCCTGGCCAAAGCCAGCCCCTCTACTTGTGTCTGAGAGCTCATCCCTTCTCTCCTATTCAAAGCTATCATTCCAGCTGTTTCCCCCTTTCTTTTATAAATTTCTCTTTCTTCTGGATCATTTCCATAAGCATGCTGTTATTTTTGCCATCTGAAAAAAAAAAAAAAAACTTTCTACCTCACTTAATCTTTCAGTTACTATCACATTTATCTCCTTTTTTTACACAAAACAGTTGCCTATGGCATTCCTTCTCTTCAGTTCCTCTCTTTCCATTTTTTTGTTACCCCCTTCCCAGGCAGGATTTTGCCCTTACAATTCTACCAACGTTGCTCTTGTCAAGATTCCATGCCCTCTGTGTTGCTCAGTCCAAGGACAGTTTTCAGTCCTCATCCTGTTTGACCAGTCAAAGGCATTTGACACAGGAAATCATGACTTTGCGAAGTACTTTCGTTGGCTTCTTGGACACCACACTGTCCTGGATTTTCCTTAGGCTGTTCATTCTCAATGGGCTTTGCAGGTTCTTCCTCATCTCCCACACCTCTTTAACTTTGGCAAGCCCCAGGGATCACTCCTTGGAGCTCTCCTCCTCTGCGTTTGCATTCACACTGTGGGTGATCAGATCATCTCATTGGGATGCCTTCTGTGTGCTGACAATTCCCAAATCTAGATCTCAGCCCAGACCTCTCTCCAGATCTCTAGACTCCTGTCCACAGCTTCTCACCCAGGTTCCTGCTTTGCCCACCATCTTCCACATACCAGGTAAGGGCATCCTTCCTGGTGTTTGGGTCAAAAGCCTTGGAGTTGTCCTTAACTCTCATGCCCTACATTCAATCTGCCAGGAAATCCTCTGAATCTATATTCTTATGAGTATATAACTGTAATTAGCTTTTAATTATATCTAGACTCTGTTTCTCATCACTTCCACTGCTATTCACCCTGATCCAAAATGCCATCTCTCACTTGGAGCATTGCAGACTCTCCTAATACTTCACTTTGTCTTTTTCTTGACCCTTTTGCTACCTTTTCTCCACATGACAGCCAGAATGATTCTTACGTAAATAGGATTATGCCAGTTCACTACTACTCATAGTGCTGCCCTTAGTAGCTCCCCATCTCAGAGTAAAAGCCAGAGGTCTGCAGTGCTGTAGTATTCTTGCCTTTCCCCTCTCCTCCTGTGATCTTACTTATCCTTCTCCCTCCTCCTGCTGCAGCCACCCTGGCCTCTAGGAACAAACAAGTCATCCTCCCAGGCCTTTGCAAGGGCTGTTTCCTCTGCTAAGAAAGCACTCTCCAGATATCCACTTCAGTCCCTCATCTTTGCATTTCCTAAAATGTCTCTTAGTGAGTTCTTCCTTAATCTCTCTGCTTAAAAGTTTCAGCCCCTCCCACTGGCATTCCCTATTCTCTTTTTAAAAATTTCTTATTTTCTTGCTCTATTTTTTCACCCTGTTTTATTTTTCTCTATGATACTTTTCACTAACTGATATTTATGTTACATATTCTTTCCCTCCACTAGAATGTAATCCTCATGAAGGCAGGTTTTTATTTTTCTGTTTTGTTTACTCCTGTTCCATGAGTACATAGTATAGTATCTGTCACACAGCAGACATTCAATAAATGCTTAATGAGTAGATGAAAACTAAAACTGTGTAACCCTGGTGAGTAATTTTTGAGCTGAGATTGGATTATCTGTGTATCAGGGATATTGTAGGAAGTGTGTGCAGTGGGTAGAGGTAATGTTCTCTAGGGTTGCTTCTGACTCAAGTCTGCGGTTTCAAACTTTTTAAAGTAGTTGGGAAAAAACATTAATTTTAGGTTCAGTTAAGACATTTACAAGTCTTATATTGTTCTCAGTACCTGGGTCAAAAGCAGATCTCTTCATCAGTCTTGCGAGTCCAAAAAGAATAGAAGTTGATTCATGTATGAAAAATGACAGAGTCTCAGGGATGAATTTACAGTAACTACATTGACGTACAATGGTGAAATCAACTGGCATGCAAACTTATTACGTGATGCATGTCCTTTTCAGATGGTACTAATGCTCTAATGTCTCTTATCTTTCCTCACAGGGAGATTGGTGGGAAGAAAGATTATGATTCAAATGGTTGCATCTTTATAGTTGGACCCAGAATTAAAATAAGATGGGAAGGGGTGTTGGAGAGCCATATTTCACTCAGACTATAAAAGAGACCTGGTCTCTTTTCCCTGACGTTCAATCATCTCTGTGATGACTCCAGTTTTCCAAGTTCATTGAATCTTTCTCCTGGAGAAAGATCCATACTGGATATGGAATTTGAAATCTTCTCTTGTTCTCTTCTTAGTGCGCAATCTGAATTTCATAAAAGACACTATTTTCCACTTATGGGTTTGCTTATAAATTTAGGGGACAAAACATATATGTAAGTGTATTATGATGTGATAAATGTTAAAAGAGGGTATTAAATGTATGGAATTTAAAAAATAAGTATCATGATCTTGCTCTGATTCTTAAATGATTTAGATTTTAAATCTGGGTATGAAAAGTGGGGCTGTGTTTCAAGTGAAGCCAGTTTGTAACTCATCATAGCAATGAAGTGGCATGATCATTACTCCAAGTTGTGATAATTAAAATACTAGTCTTAGATTACATTTAAACTTTTGTTTGAATATAAGTGCTTCAGATAAATGTAGAAACTTAAACTGTCAAACAAAATAAATTATGTTATGAAGACCTGGCTCAAGCCAGATTTTCCAGTTTACCATTCTAGTTTTTAATCTTGGAAATCACTTTAACCCTTAATAACTATGAAAAAGTCCCTGCATCCCAGACACACTTTCTTACGCCTTTCTCTATACCTCTTCTATTAACATATGTGATATTCATATCTCATTGATCCAGATGGTAATAGAAAAATATGTGAGGCACAGTAGCACAGATAAATCTACCTGGAGCTAGCAATCAGATTCAACAAAGAATTTACTTCATAGAGTTCTTTGTGTTGGCAAATTGATAAGGTGTTTTCTATTAAAAGCTTAGCGTAGTTCCTAGTACTTAGTAAATGCTCAGTAAAATTAACTAATAATATTGTTGTTGTTGTTGTAATTGGTGTTTTTACATAGCTGTTTTTTCTACCATACTGTAAATTTTAGAAGTACAGAGACCATGTCTTTTGCCCACCCCTACCCCTTTTTAAATCTCTGTGGTCTAGCTGAGTCCTGGCACCTGTGTTTTGATTGACTGATCAGAATTTTTCCTCCCATTTTCTTTCTGTTGTAGCTAGACATCAATACCTATTGGATTGGTGAATAGAACTAGATTATGCTCATTAAGTTTTACTGGCATGTTAGTAATGAAAATCTTTTGTTGGCCTATAATTTGCATATTAGTATGAGTACAAATAGGCCGCTTACCTAGTTTCACATCTGTAATTCATAGCGAAATGGAGAGAGAAATTTTGAAATTTCCATAGTGTGATTTGAACCTTAAACTTTAGGGCTGGATAGAAAGAAATTGATTTACTACATTAATACATGAAATGTCATTGCTCTTTGTTGTCAGTAGTTGGCCAGTTTCAACTTTAATTGAAGTGTAGGCTATTGTTACGGTATACAAAAATACAGCAAAAGATTCTAATAATATGTTTTTACTTTTAGATCAGATTTTCTTCTTATCCTGTGAAATAAACAGGAATAAATAAATGACACTTTAATATTGTAACAGTGTCAACATAAGTAGAATTTATAGAATATAATGACATTTAGATGGATGAATTTATTGTCAATATTTAACTTACTGCACAAAGAATGATACATAAAGTGGAATTCAGGGATCGTATTTTATATAACAAAATATCTACATGTGTACATCTTTACCAAGAATCTCTTACTAAAGATTCTATGGCAGTAACTTCATTTTCTTTTTCATAAGGCAATATAAAATAGCCACAAATAGAAAGGACATTATTTATTGTGAATAAGCAGATATTGAGATACAGGAAGTAAGAACTCATTTTGAAAAATTGAGTTTCTTAACCTGATTAAGAAAAACATGAATGTTGGAAAAGAAACACATAATTTTGTGATATTCATTTGGTAATTACACAGTCATTTATTTAACCTTCATCTGTGTAAGAGATTTTGTTCTGGAGCATTTTCAAAGTTAATATTTTTCTAAATTTAACACCATTTTCAAATATACATTTATATGTATTAAGTATTCAGAATTCTACTTGTTGATAAGCATTAAAGATTTGCATATAGATAGCCACTGCTGTGGTTTATAGTTATCTTTTATTTGTTCTAAGTGAACAACTAGTAGACTTAACCCAACTTGGATTAAAAGAATTTGTAGATGTGAATGCAAAGCCACTGTCAGTAAATTTTTCTATTTCTAAGCAGTCATGAAGATGAGGTATCCAGAGATAAGACATAGAGGCACACAGTGCCTTAATAGTTCAAGAGGGAATGAGTTCTTGGAATTATAGATCAACAGACATGACATTAATTTCTAGCAAAATTATAAAGTATTAAAGAGAAGATTTGGAAGCATTTAGAAAACAGTCCTGACTATTACTAAGACCTTTTGTGGGTTCAGTAGGAATATGTATTATTAAACTAACCTCAGTTTTTTTTTCTTTGAAAGCATTGTTGGGTTGGTAGATTAGGGAAATTCTGCAGATAAAGAATTTGACATACTCCTTTCATTTAACATATTTGTAGAACATTTACTTTGTACTTGGTGGTGAACAAAATAAACTTTATTAAACCTGTGGGGGATAATGATAACAAGTAATCTCTGAAATTTGGCAGATAAGAAAGATGAGACTTCGTTGGATGCTCTATCAGGGTTAAAGAGTAGGCCCAGAAAGAGGTCACTAACAGGGTACAACCCAAAGCTCAGTCCTTCATGCTGCATGCTTATCAGATCTGGGGAGCCCAGAGCGAGCCAAATCACTGTTATGCTCAATAACAGAGTTAATATTCAAAATATTTTCAAGATACTGGAATGCTCTGAAAAATTGATAAAAATTAAAAGTCACAGGTAATATGCTTATAATATCTTTATACTATCTTTTACATTTCAAATATGTTTGCAGTATTCCTTTTGACCCACGCTTAGAAATGGCCAACAGTGAAACAAACTCCTCCAGTGTATGTCCAGTAGGGAGACTATAGGAGTCTGTCCAAGTAGGCAGTCTGCTTACAGGACAGAGAGGCCTCTTTAAAACCTGAAGGAGAAGTCTGCATTGTATTCACAGCCTGACTGGAGGACCTCTGTAGTCCTACCTGATTCTAAACTTCAAAGGGCTTTTTTTTTTTTTTTTTGCGGTACGCGGGCCTCTCATTGTTGTGGCCTCTCCCGTTGTGGAGCAAAGCCTCCGGACGCGCAGGCTCAGCGGCCATGGCTCACGGGCCCAGCTGCTCCGCGGCACGTGGGATCTTCCCGGACTGAGGCACGAACCCGTGTCCCCTGCATCGGCAGGCGGACTCTCAACCACTGGCACCACCAGGGAAGCCACAAAGGGCTTCTTTGATGATTACAGTGGAGAAATGGTTTTGTCAAATCTGCAAGGGAACTTGTCCTCTGAAATGGAATAAATCAGCTAATATTCCATACTACTTAAGTGGGGAGACACTGTCCCCTTTTTGTAACTTCTTATTAGTGTTTAGTAAATGTTGTTTGACTCACTGACAACACCTGAGTCATTTTATTTTATTCCTTTTGGCTCCTGTGTTTTGAATTATCAAATTTATTCTTCTTGAATATAGTTTGAGCCTGTTTTTATGAAATCAAGAACATTATTTCCTGTTGTTCTTTTTATAAAGAGAATTGGTAGAATATGAAGAAGGCAACTCTGCAAGCCATATGTCTCTGGCATCCTCTGTGGAATTCCTTAATTCTCTCTTGACTCTAAATGATTCATTCTGCCACTTGCATGATTCCTCTGAAGAAAATCAATTATTTAGTGTTCTTGAGGTGATTGGCTTGCAAATAGTCTTGTGATCTTAAGCACTTTTTGGTAAATTTACCAATTTCTGAAAACTGGAAATTATTTTCACACTTACTTGAGTTGTAATTGAGTTATTTAGAACAGATATTCAAAATTAATAGGCTCTCAAAACTAGTAGGTGTGGGCTCCATACTACACGATCATCTTCAGTTTTGTTGTTGTTAAAAAATATTTCGCCAAAGAAATTCTTACCTTGTAAAAATGAAAGCCAACAGTTTTGTCACATGCCTTTCCTGGAGCTTAGGTCCCCACCCCTCCCTACCCCCTCATTTTCTTCCCTCCTCCATGCTCATTATACGTTGGTGTTTTTACTCTGATAAAAAGATTGGTGTTTCTCAATCTTAAGTAAAGTGTGAATAAAACCATCTTTAGAATTTCTTTGCTTTGTTTATTGATCTGTAATATACCACATACATAGTATACTTTTTTGGCTGCATTGGGCCTTCATTGCTGCGCGCAGGCTTTCTCTAGTTGTGGCAAGTGGGGGCTACTCTTCGTTGCTGTGTGTGGGCTTCTCATTGTGGTGGCTTCTCTTGTTGCAGAGCATGGGATCTAGGCACACAGGCTTCAGGAGTTGCAGCACACGGGATCAGTAGTTGCGGCATGCGGGCCCTAGAGTGGTGGACTTCAGTAGTTGTGGTGCGTGAGCTCAGTAGTTGTGGCTCACGCACTCTAGAGCACAGGCTCAGTAGTTGTGGTGCACGGGTTTAGTTGCTCCACAGCATGTGGGATCTTCCTGGACCAGGGATCCAACCCTTGTCCCCTGCATTGGCAGGTGGATTCTTAACCACTGTGCCACCAGGGAAGTCCCATAGTATACTTGCTGTGTCAACAATATTTCAAGACAAGGCCCCTAGCTCTTCACCCTGATTAACACCCCCGAAATCCCATCCATATAGAACTTATGGAGCTGTGATAGCTGTTTAGGTAATTACCTGTCCTTAAAAGGCAGCCATTGTTGATTACTGGGTCTGAAGAATCTATGATTCTTACCCCCGAACAGTTGACTGGCTAGTCAGATGCAGTTTCTTCTAACTTGTAATTCCTTTTATATGTGATTTGAGGTCAGTCAGAAAGATAGCAGTTTTAAAATAAAGTGGTCTTGCAAAATCAAGTTTAAATGTCATCTTCTTCAGTTTAGATATTAGTAAGATATGCACGTTCTATCAAGCAGGTTTTTTTTGTCGTTGTTCTTGTTTTTTTGAGTAGGAACTGCCCACACTGTGGTACTTATTATCTTTAACTCTTCCTCTTTTGAGCTTCGTGTCCTAAAAGAAATGTTATACCACTGATTCCTTTTACTTGATTCCTAATACTTAATTCCTTTTACTTTAAACACGTTTTCAGGCCACAAAAAAAATGAGTATCTCTCTTCCTCCCTCCCTTCCTTCCTTCATACAAAAATTTAGTAAAGTACAGTGGAAGAAAAAACCTGGAAGGTTAGGAAGAAATTGTAATACTCTTTCTGTCTGTAGTCTTTTAGTTTTTATTTTAAAAAAATTTATTCTGATAAAAGCACTTAAGATATCTACTCTTAAAATTTTCAGTGTATGGTAATGTGTTGATAACTGTAGGTATAATGTTGTACAGCAGATCCTAGAACTTATTCATTGTGCTTAAGTGAAACTTTATGCTCAATGGTTAGCAGCTCCCCATTCCTCCCTCTGCACAGCCCCCGGAAACCACAGTTTGCTCTCTACCTCTATGGGTTTGACTATTTTAGCTACCTCATTTTAAGTGGAGTCATGTAGTTTTCCAATTCATCTGACTTGAGCTGTTTCCTCTTCCTGAAATATATTTCTTCCCCTAGGCATTGTTCAAAGTATTCTAATGTATCAACTCATTTAATCTTCATAGCATACAATAATGTTATTTCTCATTTTATAAAATAGGATCTCAGACACAGGAGACTGAATAACTTTCTGAAGGACATGCATTTAGTAAGTTGTGGAGGTGAGATTTGAAGCCAGTGGTTTAACCACAGAGTCTGGTCTCTTAACCACTGCACCATGCTGCTTCAAGCTGGTGATAAGAATACCTGTCTCACAGAGTTGGCGTGAAAGTAAATGAGACAAACTGTACAAAGGTCTTAAGATAATGCCTAGCATATAGTAAATATATACTAAGTGTTAGCTATTAGCATTTCATTTTGGTTTTGATAAGTCTACCATGTATCTTCCTCAGTGGGATAGTATAAATGATATTGATACTGATTGTAATGTGACTTGTTCCATGAACTTATATATTTTACCAGCCCCTTCTGAGTTGTTAGCATTAGCTATACGGAAAATAGTACCCGCTTCATAGTGGTTTTATGAGTATTAAATTAGGTAGCATTATATAAGAGTAACTGGTACATATAAATGTCTAGTAGTGTTGGCTTACTCTGCTCCCTTATGAGATGTGTGTTCCTTAAAGACAGGGTCAATGTTTTATTATTTTTGCAGCCAACCAAGGGTGTACCACAGCTGCTGGCACATAGTAGGCATTTTGTAAACGCTTGTAGAATAAGTGAATGAGAGCATTGGAAGGAGAAAGAACAGAAGGAAGAACGTGAGTGGAAATTTTTCTCCTGGAGGTAATTTTCTAGGGAAAGAAGGTCATTTGAAGGCCACATGGATCTAAAAGCTTTATTTTTTTTTTTTAATTTAAAAAGGCTAAACTGTTCTGATATTTAATTCTAAAGTATTATACAACTAATATGGCCACTTAAGGACTGAAGAGTGGAAGAGAGTGGAGAGACAAAGAAAGGTAAGAGATTTAGTAAGTACTATAGACATGTTACATTCTAAAACTCTAGATAATACTCTTTAGCAGTAGCTTCAGAGTCTTAGCGCCAGTGATCAGGGGCCTTTGGAAATCGAATTAGATGATTAGCTTTTATTTTCAACAAATTGTTTACTCTTTGCCTATAGGTCTTTGATGAATCCTTTCTGAGTGGAACTGCAGCCAAAGGTGGTAGTGAGGGGCATGGAAGTTTGATGAGGGTGTGTGTGTGTGTGTGTGTGTGTGTGTGTGTGTGTGTGTGTGTGTGGTTGCATCACCAGTAACAAGAGCAAACAACCTGGTATCTGATGAAATCAAACTGAGGGCATATTCTCTATCTTTACCGTCAGAGCTAAGGCAGCAGGTGGGAGGGAAGATGCGTTTTCAAGGGTTGGTTGTGATGTTCTGTCTCAAGGCCTCATTCTGTGTCTTGGGATGAGGTAGTGAAACTTACGTCCTGAGACTGACCTTTGATAACAACATGAGAGAAGTCTGGCTTGATAGGTCAGTCCCTCAACTTGGTGATTTCTCCAGAAACATGTTGCAGTGTTAGGTCAAGGGAACAACTAGGATCTGTCCGTAGCTTTAGAGGCACACCTAATTACACTGCCCATCAATTGTGTCCTGACAGTTATGTGTGCCACGATCTTGTTACAGGTCTTTATGCTTGTGGGCAAGAGGCAACAGTGCCTCCCTCCATTGTTCTTTCCTCTTAGTTTCTAACTGTTTGGCTTTTAAGACTGAATTGTTTGGAATACCTTCTGCTGTTGAGGTAGTAAGGAAAAGAGTATTTTTCACCAGTGGGAAAAACGAAATATTTCTTACCCATAGGAATAAAACATGAGACTAGACATGTAACTTCTTGTTTGTGAGCCTCTCTTGTTTCTCAGTTCAGGTTTGGTTTTGCCATGTTATTGGTGACCACAGGTTAAGAAAACATATGCCATCGAAAGAAAAGACCACACTTCCTTTTCTCATGGCAACGTGTTTACTTTTATTTATTTTTATGAATAGATAAAATCAGAAGTCTTCAAATTAAATTGTTTTTAGGAAAGATGATATCAGGTGGGAACAGGGAGATTAAGAAAAAAATTACCCAGGCCACCTGCATTTCGATTGCCAATGTATCTGCTGTTGCTGCCCGGATTAGCATCTCCCAGGTGGCATTACTTCAGAAGTTTCCCAGGTTTCGCCCTCGCTTGGAAGGCAGCATGGAGTAGTGGAGTGGAGGGAACTTGGCATGTGAAATTGGAAATCCTGTGTTATGGTCTTGCTTTTGTCTTTTACTTAAGTATGTGATTTTTGACAAGTCAATTAACCCCTCTGAGCTTGCTTTCTCTTCTATAAAGTAAGAGAGTTTCATCAGATTCTAGGCAGAGTTTCTTTTAACATAGGCACTTCATTGACCAGATGAGAGGAAAGAAAAATGAGTACTGAAATGATCTGGCACCTTCCAGGCCCCTTTCTCAATGTGAAATGGACACAAAAATAGAGCATGTCAGGCCTTAATGGGAGAGAGAGCTCAATCCTAGTCTCATAAAATTACAAGATGCTACATAGATAAGTTCATTATGAAAATGAGGCTTTAAGTCCAAGCCTGCCCTATGGTATATTTTTTTGCATTCATCCTAAATCGTTTTAGCTTTTAACAGACTGCTGTTTCCCTCCACTAGGAATTGGTACTCAGTTCTGGACAGCTCTTCAATTGAATGACCTCATTAACGTTAAATTTTGTTACTTGAGCCAGTGCTTTGAGAAGCTTGCTTTGCTGGCTATTTGTGTATTTCTTGTTATTTAAGGCATCTTGTTGAAGCTGAAGAGTACACTCTTTTTTAAAAATTAATTAATTAACTTATTTTTGACTGTGTTGGGTCTTCGCTTCTGTGCAGGGGCTTTCTCTAGTTGTGGCAAGCGGGGGCCACTCTTAATCGCGGTGCACGGGCCTCTCACTATCGCGGCCTCTGGTGTTGCGGAGCACAGGCTCCACACGCACAGGCTCAGTAGTTGTGGCTGATTGTCCCAGTTGCTCCACGGCATGTGGGATCTTCCCAGACGAGGGCTCGAACCCGTGTCCCCTGCATTAGCAGGCAGATTCTCAACCACTGCGCCACCAGGGAAGCCCAGAGTACACTCTTTGAAAGTGGTTTTTTTTTTTTTTTTTTGCGATATGCGGGCCTCTCACTGCTGTGGCCTCTCCCGTTGTGGAGCACAGGCTCCGGACGCGCAGGCCCAGCGGCCATGGCTCACGGGCCCAGCCGCTGCCGCGGCATGTGGGATCTTCCCGGACCGGGACACGAACCCATGTCCCCTGCATCGGCAGGCGGACTCCCAACCACTGCGCCACCAGGGAAGCCCCTGAAAGTGTTTTTTAATGGAAAACTGTTGCATTGAAAAGTGGCTTTGTGTTTTCTTAGACCACACAATTCTAAGCCAACTGACACGGTTTCAAAGTAGTTTTTGGTGGATAGAACACACAGATAAATACTTGAGAGCCCAGTGCTTGTAGTTTGAAGTATTTGTAAGTATTAAAGATGGAGAAGAAAGCATGACCCAGGTCTGGAGTTTCCTATTTGATTATTTTTACAGTATCTTAGAATGCATTGACGTTTTACCATTACCTTGCGAGATGTGCACTTCTTCTTCAATAAATGTATCAGTTAAAAGCATTTGGTCTAATGTCCAATATTCTGAATACTTAATTGTTACTAATATTGTTGGAATACCTTTTACTAACTCCCCAATCCATATTTTTATCTGTACTATATGCCGTAAAGGAAAACAACTGCATTTTAAAATATGGTGAGTGATGTCTAGTGCTGGTCAAAATGGAGTAGTAAGTCCTCTACATCCTCTCTCTCCACTGATTACAGTTAAAAAGTCTGGAAATGGGGCTTCCCTGGTGGCGCAGTGGTTGAGAATCTGCCTGCCAATGCAGGGGACATGGGTTAGAGCCCTGGTCTGGGAAGATCCCACATGCTGCGGAGCAACTCGCCCCGTGAGCCACAACTACTGAGCCTGCGCGTCTGGAGCCTGTGCTCAACAACAAGAGGGGTCGCGGTAGTGAGAGGCCTGTGCATCGTGATGAAGAGTGGCCCCCGCTTGCCCCAACTAGAGAAAGCCCTCGCACGGAAACGAAGACCCAACACAGCCCAAAATAAATAAATTAAAAAAAAAAGTCTGGAAATGATGCAGAACACAGTTGAGGACTCTGAAAAGTAAATGATAGCAGGCAAATTGGGGAGGGAGGTCAAAATTTGAAGCCTAACTGGTATGGCAGTGAATTTACTGTTTGTTTTTTCCTCCTTAATCTCCTGTGGGTGGGCTTTTTTCTTTCTTTCCTCTCCTGGCCCTGCTTTCAGGCCAGCTCCGGTCACAAAGCTGTGCTGCTGCAGTGGTCGTGGCAATGGTGCAGGCACCAAGATGCTAAGATAGAGCCCACTTTCTGCCTAGAGGAACCAGGAAAGGGGTCTTCGGGCTCTAGAGAGTGTGTGGGGAAATACTGTTACTTTTCTCTCTAGTTTCTCTTGCTACTTTGCCCAAGGGCAGTCCCAAATATCTGGAACTGCATGCCAGTGTAAAAGATTAAAGTTCTGAGGGAAATCCTGAACTTTTAGACAATAGATCGTGAAAAGGGGACCCTGGGAGCAAGAGAGTGTCACGGAAATTTTGGAGAAGAGAGATGAAAAGGGGGAGCTTGTAATTTGTGTGTAAATCAACACAAGTCCCAGGTTCACCCCTAAGCTGCATATGCACAGATTAGTTATGCCCAAAGGGGCATAACAAAGTTTATGGTATAAACCACCATTCAAGTCCCAGACTATTCCCTAAATAACCCAAATAGCATAGGCTGTTGACAACTGATTTGATATGGAGTTATTTTCTACAGAAGGCAGGGCAGAATTTGTATTCTGAGCCTAACTGGATTGACTGACTACTCAAACAAACACAAAAAGAGTAATCTACATTTGCTAAAGGATTTTAAGAGTACTCAGAGACTCACAACATATAATATTCAGTATATCTAGAATATAACCCAAAATTACTTGACATACAAAGAACCAGAGAGCTCTGACCAATTCTCAAAGGAAAAATTAACAAATGCTAATTGCAAGATGAGCCAGATGATGGGTTTATCAAAGAATTTAAAACAGCTTTTATAACTATGATCTAAGAGATAAAAGTGAATACTCTTGAAATGAATGGAAATATAGAGGTTCTCAGCCGAAAAAAAAAAAAAAAGAAACTGTAAAAAAGAACCAAATGGGTATTTTAGAACTGAAAAATACAATATCTGAAGTTAAAACAAAAACAAAAACTTTGCACAGGCGTTTTAGCAGAAGGGAGAAAACAGAAGAGTCAGTGAACTTAAGATAGATCAGTAGAAATTATTCAAACAATAGAAATTATCCAAAAGAAAAGAGGAGCAAGGTTTTAATTAACTAAAGCCTAAGGGACCTGTGGGATAATATTAGAGGGTCTAAAATTTATGGCATCAGAATCCCAAAAGGGGAGAAGAAAAAGTTGGATTCAGGAAAAAAAAAAAATTGAAGAAGTAACAGCTGAAAACTCAAATTTGGTGAAAGGTATAATCTTACAGATTCAAGAAACTCAGTGAACTTCAAGCAGTGTCAATTCAAAGAAAGCCATACTTATATATATTATAATCAAACTGTTGAAAATCAAAGATAAAAAACCTTGAAGGCAGTGAGAACCACCCCCCCACCTGGCCCCTGCAGCCCTGCACCTCCAGTATACACTAGGGAGTCTAATAATTGTGGTTTTCTCATCAGAAATCATGGAAGCCAGAAGACAGTGGAAGAAAACCTGTGAAGTGCTGAAAGAGAAAACTGTCAACCCAGAATTTGATACCTAGTGAAAATATATCTTTCAGGAATGAAAGCAAAAGAAAAGCATTCTCAATAAAGGAAAATTAAGAATATTTATTGCTAGCAGCTCTAACCTAAAGTATTAAGAAATTTTTCAGACTGAAGGGAAATGATACCACAAGGAAACTTAGAACATCAGGAATGAAGGAAGAGCAACAGAGATAGTAAATACCTGGGAGAATATAGTATTCTATTTTTCTCCTTTTATGTTCTTTAAATTATGTGTGGTGTTCAAAACAAAATTCATGGCATTGTCTGATGCTTTTTCAGTGTATGTAGTTTAATATGTGTGACTCCTATTACCGAGGGGGAGATGAAGGGGTCTCTATTGTTGTGAGTCTTCTGCATTTCACTGAAAGTGGTAAAATATGAATTTTAAGTAGACCGAAAAGTTAAGGATGTATACTGTAACTCTTAGAGCGCATACTAAAAAGATAATACCAAGTGATACTGCCATATGACCCAATATATAAATTAAAATGGAATATTGGGAAACAGTCAAAGCATCCAAAACAAGGCAATAAAGAGGAGCAGAAGAACAAGAAGCAGAGTATATAAGCAGAAAACAAATAATAAATTAATTACAAAATTATATTAAATGTAAATGGTCTAAATACAGCAATTAAAAGACACAGGTTGTCAGATTGACTTAAAAGGAAGTCTGTGTACTTTCTACAAAAAAAAGATCACATTAAATATAATGGTAAATATAGGTTAAAAGCTAAAAGAATGGGAAAAGATATATCATGCTAACACTAAGTAAAAGAAAATTGAGTGTCTATGTTAATATCAGATGAAGTAACTTCAAAACAAGGACATTTATCTGAGATGTCCTTTGATAAGTGAATGGATAAACAATACATTTATACAATCTATACATATTGCTCACGGCTAAAAAGAAATGAGCTATCAAGACACACACAAAAAAATCAAGGAATATGCATTTAAACATATTACTAAATGAAAGAAGCCAATCTGAAAAGGCTGCATACTGTATTATTCCAACTATGTGACATTCTGGAAAAGGTAAAACTATGGAGACAGTAAAAAGATTGCCAGGAGTTTGGAGGGAAGGTGGGAGAGAGGAATGAATAGACAGGGCACAGGAGATTGTTAGGGCAGTGAGACTGTTCTATGTGATTCTGTGATGGTAGATACTTACCATTTTACATTTGCCAAAACTCATAGAATGTACAACACAAAAATGAACCCACATGTAAATTACAGACTTTAATCAATAATAATAAGTGAATATTGGCTCATCAATTGTAACAAATGCACCACATTAATCTAAGATGTTAATAATGGGGAAACTGGTTAGGGGGATAGGGGATCAGGAAATGAAAGGGGGTATATGGGAACTTTGGTACTTTCTGCCCAGTTTTTCAGTAAGCTTAAAACTGCTCTAAAGAATAATAGTTTTTAAACCGATGCTCTATATCATTAGTTATTAGAGCAATGCAAATTAAAACCACACTGGATACCACTGTACACCTATTAGAATGGCTAAAATGAGAAGTCTGACAATACCAAGTTCAAGTGAGTATAGGGTGCAACTGGAACTCTCATATATTGCTGTTTTGAATGCAACATAGTAGAGCCACTTTGTAAAGCAGCTTGGCAGTTCATTTTAATTTAGATATTCACTTAACCCTATAACCCATCTAATTTAAATATACACGTACCATACAGTCATCCCACTAGTAGATATTTTTATTTATTTATTTAATTTTTTAACATCTTTATTGGAGTATAATTGCTTTAAAATGGTGTGTTAGTTTCTGCTGTATAACAAAGTGATTCAGTTATACATATGTTCCCATATCTCTTCCCTCTTGCATCTCCCTCCCTCCCAGCCTCCCTATCCAACCCCTCTAGGTAGTCACAAAGTACCGAGCTGATCTCCCTGTGCTATGCAGCTTCTTCCCACTACCTATCTATTTTATGTTTGGTAGTGTATATATGTCCATGCCACTCTCTCACTTTGTCACAACTTACCCTTCCCCCTCCGCATATCCTCAAGTCCATTCTCTAGTAGATCTGTGTCTTTATTCCCATCTTGCCACTAGGTTCTTCATGACCTTTTTTTTTTTTTCTTAGATTCCATATATATGTGTTAGAATATGGTATTTTTTTTTTCTCTTTCTGACTTACTTCACTCTGTATCCCAGACTCTAGGTCTATTCGCCTCACTACAAATAACTCAGTTTCGTTTCTTCTTATGCCTGAGTAATATTCCATTGTATATATGTGCCACATCTTCTTTATCCATTCATCTGCTGATGGACAGTTAGGTTGCTTCCATGTCTGGGCTATTGTAAATAGAGCTGCAATGAACATTTTGGTACATGACTCTTTTTGAATTATGGTTTTCTCAGGGTATATGCCCAGTAGTGGGATTGCTGGGTCATATGGTAGTTCTATTTGTAGTTTTTTAAGGAACCTCCATACTGTTCTCCATAGTGGCTGTATCAGTTTACATTCCTACCAATAGTGCAAGAGTGTTCCCTTTTCTCCACACCCTCTCCAGCATTTATTGTTTCTAGATTTTTCTTTTTTCTTTTTTTGCGGTACGTGGGCCTCTCACTGTTGTGGCCTCTCCCGTTGTGGAGCACAGGCCCTGGACGCGCAGGCTCAGTGGCCATGGCTCATGGGCACAGCTGCTCCACGGCATGTGGGATCTTCCCGGACTGGGGCACGAACCCGTGTCCCCTGCATCGGCAGGCAGACTCTCAACCACTGTGCCACCAGGGAAGCCCATATTGTTTCCAGATTTTTTGATGATGGCCATTCTGACCGGTGTGAGATGATATGTCATTGTAGTTTTTGATTTTCATTTCTCTAATGATTAATGATGTTGAGCATTCTTTCATGTGTTTGTTGGCAATCTGAACATCTTTGGAGAAATGTCTATTTAGGTATTCTGCCCATTTTTGGATTGGGTTGTTTGTTTTCTTGATATTGAGCTGCATGAGCTGCTTGCAAATTTTGCAGATTAATCCTTTGTCAGTTGCTTCATTTGCAAATATTTTCTCCCATTCTGAGGGTTGTCTTTTGGTCTTGTTTATGGTTTCCTTTGCTGTGCGAAAGCTTTTAAGTTCCATTAGGTCCCATTTGTTTATTATTATTATTTTTTTCCATATCTCTAGGTGGTGGGTCAAAAAGAATCTTGCTGTGATTTATGTCATAGAGTGTTCTGCCTATGTTTTCCTCTAAGAGTTTGATAGTTTCTGGCCTTACATTTAGACCTTTAATCCATTTTGAGCTTATTTTTGTGTATGGTGTTAGAAAGTGTTCTAATCTCATACTTTTACATGTAGCTGTCCCGTTTTCCCAGCACCACTTATTGAAGAGGCTGTCTTTTCTCCATTGTATATTCTTGCCTCCTTTATTGAAGATAAGGTGACCATATGTGTGTGGGTTTATATCTGGGCTTTCTATCCTGTTCCATTGATCTATATGTCTGTTTTTGTGCCAGTACCATACTGTGTTTTTTTTTTTGTTTTTTTTTTTGTGGTACGCAGGCCTCTCACTGTTGTGGCCTCTCCCGTTGCGGAGCACAGGCTCCGGACACACAGGCTCAGCGGCCATGGCTCACGGGCCTGGCTGATCCGCGGCATGTGGGATCTTTCTGGACCGGGGCATGAACCCATGTCCCCTGCATTGGCAGGCGGACTCTCAACCACTGCGCCACCAGGGAAGCTCCATACAGTCGTGATTATTGTAGCTTTGTAGTATAATCTGAAGTCAGGGAGCCTGATTCCTCCAGCTCCGTTTTTCTTTCTCAAGATTGCTTTGCCTATTTGGGGTCTTTTGTGTTTGCATACAAATTGTGCAATTTTTTGTTCTAGTTCTGTGAAAAATGCCAGTGGTAGTTTGATAAGGATTGCATTAAATCTGTAGATTGCTTTGGGTAGTAGAGTCATTTTCACAATGTTGATTCTTCCAATCCAAGAACATGGTATGTCTCTCCATCTCTTTGTATCATCTTTAATTTCTTTCATTAGTGTCTTATAATTTTCTGCATACAGGTCTTTTGTCTCCTTAGGTAGGTTTATTCCTAGATATTTTATTCTTTTTGTTGCAGTGGTAAATGGGAGTGTTTTATTAATTTCACTTTCAGATTTTTCATCATTTGTGTATAGGAATGCCAGAGATTTCTGTGCATTAATTTTGTATCCTGCTACTTTACCAAATTCATTGATTAGCTCTGGTAGTTTTCTGGTAGCATCTTTAGGATTCTCTATGTATAGTATCATGTCATGTCATCTGCAAACAGCGACAGCTTTACTTATTCTTTTCTGATTTGGATTCCTTTTATTTCTTTGTCTTCTCTGATTGCTGTGGCTAAAACTTCCAAAACTATGTTGAATAGTAGTGGTGAGAGTGGGCAACCTTGTCTTGTTCCTGATCTTAGTGGAAATGGTTTCAGTTTTTCACCATTGAGGACGATGTTGGCTGTGGGTTTGTCATATATGGCCTTTAATGTTGAGGAATGTTCCCTCTATGCCTACTTTCTGCAGGGTTTTTATCGTAAATCAGTGTTGAATTTTTTTGAAAGCTTCCTCTGCATCGATTGAGATGATCATATGGTTTTTCTCCCTCAGTTTGTTAATATGGTGTATCACGTTGATTGATTTGTGTATATTGAAGAATCCTTGCATTCCTGGAATAAACCCCACTTGATCATGGTGTATGATCCTTTTAATGTGCTGTTGGATTCTGTTTGCTAGTATTTTGTTGAGGATTTTTGCATCTATTTTCATCAGTGATATTGGCCTGTAGTTTTCTTTCTTTGTGACATCTTTGTCTGGTTTTGGTATCAGGGTGATGGTGACCTCATAGAATGAGTTTGGGAGTGTTCCTCCCTCTGCTATATTTTGGAAGAGTTTGAGAAGGATGGGTGTTAGCTCTTCTCTAAATGTTTGATAGAATTCGCCTGTGATGCCATCTGGTCCTGGGCTTTGGTTTGTTGGAAGATTTTTAATCACAGTTTCAATTCCAGTGCTTGTGATTGGTCTGTTCATATTTTCCGTTCCAGTAGTAGATACTTACCCAAGGAAAATGAAAACTTATTCACACAAAAATCTTTATACAAATGTTTATAGCAGTTTTATTCATAATCACCAAAAACTGATAATAACTGAAATGCCTTCAAATGATGAATGAACCAGTGGTATTTCCATACAGTGGACTATTACTCTGCAATAAGAAGGAATGAAGTACTGATATATTCACCACCATAACATATTTGAATCTCAAATGAATTAAGTGAATAAATCAGACTCAAAGACTACATGTTGTATAATAGTTATATGACACTGTAGAGAAGGTAAAGCTATAGGGATTTCAAAACCTAAGTCACTAAGTGTGGGGCTACTGTTTGACTGCAGATAGCGTGAGGGAAGGCTTTATGGTGATGGAAGTCTTCTCCATCTTGATTGTGGTGGTGGTTACATTACTGTACATTTATCAAAATTCATGGAACTGTTCACCAAAAGGGGCAAATTTTATAGAATATAAGTTTAAAAATAATTGTTTATTTCCTTTTATACAAATGAGGGAACTGAAACTTGGAGATGTTAAAGTTTTAAGCTAATAAATGGCAGAGATAGGCCTCATTTCTTTCTTCCTAACTGGATTTTTCAGTCTTGGCAGTATGATATATTAGGCTGGATAATTCTTTGTTGTAGGGAGCTATCTTGTGCATTGTTTGATATTTAGCACCATACAAACCATAGCACCTATACAAACTTGATATCAGTAGCAACCTCCTGCGCCCAGTTGCAACAATCAAAATTTCTCCAGATATTGCCAAATGTTCCCCCAGTTGTTGGATGTGGGTAGAATTGTCCCCAGTTGCTGTCACCTATACATTTGAATCACCGTATGTATCCTGTTCCGTCATCGGTTTCCACATAAGAAAATTGGCTCATAACCGGTCCTGCCTGTTTCAGAAGGTGGTCCTAAGTATCAATTAGATGATAATGTGGAAGTGTTTTGCCAAATGTAAAACTCCAGATAGATTTTATGATATGAGACTGTTAGGAATAAAAAGTAAAATTCTGGGGAAAGGAAGGATGCACAGAAAAGGAAGGGAGTACCTATTATGACCACAACTAAAGAAAAATATTTTGAATAGGGATTAAGAAGATTGACAATTAAGGCAAGATATATAGTGGCTGTTGGATGGTGTAACTTTACTGGGGTCACTAATGTCCAGGTGCTAGCCCTCAATTTTCAAGTCTATAAAGTTGATTTTTCCCAGTTTTTATTGAGTTGATTAGGTTTAACAGTGACGTTTCCCACCAATTCAACCCAGCACAGATGGAGGAAGAACCAGATGTCTTTTGTGAAATTAGAGAAGAATAAGTGCGAGGTGGATTGAAGTGCTCAGTTTAGCTGGTCAGCATTTTGTTGTTTTTGTTTTGTCTGTCTTCCAACCTACTTACCTTTATGGAAAGATGCTTGGTGAACTTGCAGTAAGCACAAAGGGATTTAGTAGCATACCTAAAATATAGTTCGTGATATTTAAATATTCATTTTCTGTTTACTTCGAATCCGGAGAGAAATCTACCAAGTCAAGTTTTTTCAGGGAGTTCTGAAAAAGTTTTTTCAGGGAGTTCTTTACCCTTTCAATGCCAGAGACACATGGATAAGTCTTCCACTTCGGCATTTTTTTGTCATCCTAGGTTTCATGCAGACCAGTTGGCATTCTATTAAAATGCTGGTTGTTCAAACTAATACTAATACGACTGATTAGTTTACATCAGATTTCATTCATGCCTTCCTGAGGGTATGTTCTTTTAACCTTGATTTGGTGTTTGGAACCCTTCAATCAAGAATTTGTTTATAAACCTTCTCTTACGGAAGGGAACCATATTAATAATAGTTCTCTTATAATTACAAATAGCTCTCTTAAACTGATTACACTTAAGAAATAATGAGCAGTATAAAATTAGTGGTGCACAATAATGATTTAATGTGAAACCTATTGATGAAATGCAAAATTTAAAAAGTCATAGCAAGTAAATAATGTGTGACTGATGCCTTATCTGAAAAAAAGTTTAAATGGCAAATGATTAGGAGGTTTTAAAACATGGGGTGTTTGTTAAATGGATAAGAAACTATTGAAAGAAACTTCTTTCTGTGGAAGGTAGGCACCATTCTCTCCTCTTCTCATCACAGTACTAATTAATTAATATATTCTGCATTTCCATGGTAGCAAGGTAGCACCTCTAGGCACTTTTTTTTTTTTCTTTTAAATTGAAGTGTAGTTGGTTTACAATGTTGTGTTAGTTTCAGGTGTGCAGCAAAGTGATTCCGGTTATATATATGTGTGTTTGTGTGTGTAGGTGTATATATATATATATGTATAAATACATTTTCTTTTTCAAATCCTTTTCCCTTATAGGTTATTGCAAAGTATTGAATATAGTTCTCTCTGCTATACAGTAGGTCCTTGTTGGCTATCTATTTCATATATAGTAGTGTGTATATGTTAATCCCAAACTCCTAATTTATCCTTCCCCACACCCCACCTTTCCCTGTTGGTAACCATAAGTTTGTTTTCTGTGTCTGTGGCTCTATTTCTGTTTTGTAAATAAGCTCAATTGTATTTTTTTTCCTGTTTTAGATTTCACATATAAGTGATATCGTATGATATTTGTCTTTCCCTGTCTGGCTTCACTTAGTATGATAATCTCTACATCCATCTGTGTTACTGCAAATGGCATTATTTCATTCTTTTTTTATGGCTGAGTAATATCCTGTTGTATATATATACCATATCTTCTTCATACATTCATCTGTCGATGGACATTTAGGTTGCTTCCATGTCTTGGCTATTGTAAATAGTGCTGCAGTGAACATTGGGGTGAATGTATCTTTTTGAATTATGGCTTTCTTGGGATATATGCCCAGGAGTCTGATCTATGGATCATATGGTAACTCTATTTTTATTTTTTTAAGGAAACTCCCTACTGTTCTCCATAGTAGCTGTACCAATTTACATTTCCACCAACAGTGTAGCAGGGTTCCTTTTTCTCCATACCCTCTCCAGCATTTATTTGTAGACTTTTTGATGATGGCCATTCTGACATTTGTGAGATATCTCGTAGTTTTGATTGGCATTTCTCTAATAATTAGCAATGTTGAGCATTTTTTCATGTGCCTGTTGGCCATCTGTATGTCTTTGGACAAATTCTATTTAGATCTTCCTATTTTTTGATTTTTTAAAAAAATATATTGAGCTCTGTGAGCTATTTATATATTTTGGAAGTTAATCCCTTGTTGGTAGTATTATTTGCAAATATTTTCTCCCTGTTGTTTTTTCATTTTGTTTATGGTTTCCTTTGCTGTGCAAATGCTCTTGAGTTTAATTAGGTCCCACTTGTTTGTTTTTGTTTTTATTTCCACTACTCTAGGAGACAGAGCCAAAAAGATATTGCTGCTATTTATGTCAAAGAGTGTTCTGCCTATCTTTTCCTCTAGTTTTATAGTACCTGGTCTTACATTTAGGTCTTTAATTCATATTGAGTTTATTTTTGTATGTGGTGTTAGAGGATGTTCTAATTTCATTCTTTTACATGTAGCTGTCTAGTTTTCCCAGCACCACTTATTGAAGAGACTGTCTTTTTTCCATTGTATATTCTTGCTTCCTTTGTCGTAGATTAATGGATCAAAGGTTTGTTGGTTTATATCTGGGCTTTCTATCCTGTTCCATCAGTCTATATGTATGTTTTTGTGCCAGTACTACACTGTTTTGATTACTGTAGCCTTGTAGTATTTTCTGAAGTCAGGGAGCATGATTCCTCCAGCTCCGTTTTTCTTTCTCAAGTTTGCTTTGGCTATTCGGGCCTTTTGTGTTTCCATACAAATTTAAAAATTTTTGTTCTAGTTCTGTAAAAAATGCCATTCTTAATTTGATAGGGATAGCACTGACTCCATAGATTGCCTTGAGTAGTATAGTCATTTTAGCAATATTGATTCTTCCAGTCCAAGGACATGGTATATCTTTATATCTGTTTGTGTCATCTTCAATTTTTCATCAGTGTCTTATAGTTTTCAGAGTATAGGTCTTTTGCCTCCTTAGGTAGGTTTATTCCTAGGTATTTTATCCTTTTTGATGCGATGGTAGATGGGATTGTTTCCTTAATTTCTCTGTCTGATCTTATTAGCATATAGAAAGATTTCTGCATATTAATTTTGTATCCTGCGACTTTACCAAATTCATTGATGAGCTCACTTTCTGGTAGCCTCTTTAGAATTTTCTATGTATAGTATCATGTCATCTGCAAACAGTGAGAGTTTTACTTCTACTTTTCCAATTTGGATTTCTTTTATTTCTTTCTTATCTGATTGCTGTGGCTAGGACTTCCAAAACTATGTTGAATAAAAGTGGCCAGAGTGGGTATTCTTGTCTTGCTCCTGATCTTAGAGGAAATGCTTTCAGTTTTTCACCATTGAGTATGATGTACACACTTGTAATTTAGTAGTTGCTAATGGATTAAAATAAAACGTACTGTTACAGAAATGTTAGCTATTGTGTTGGACACCATGATTCGGGAGACTTTTCTTTTTTCTCTGACTTATTTCTTCATATTTCTTGACATGCAAATTCCACATCATTTACAAAATTAATATTTCATCTTATTGAAGGGATACAAAAGGGAATTAACTTTATTACTGAATGTCATCAAAAGGATTGTTCAGAAACATTAAATGAATAAGTGTAGTATTCAGTTTCTTTCATTATACTGTACGCACTTTTCTGAATATAATATTTCTGCTAATGGATACCATAAAGACGTTTCTCCCTTGCCTCCGTCTCTCTTCCCTTCAACAGATATTACATACCTAATATTTGCCAACTTATACCAGACTTTCCTTATAGTTTGTCTTTATGACTCTTACTATAATTATGAAGTATGTAATCATCTTATCCATTAAGAAACATAAATGTGTAAAAAGACTGTCTTCCTCTGCCCATTTATGTTTAGACATTACTAAACATGGCTGGTCATAAGTCATTTGTTCACCAGTCCCTCAATTCCTTGCAGGCGTGCCCTGTGGTCAACTTTTAGTTACTCAGGTACTTCCTAGCCCTTTCTTCCTAGTCCTGTCTTTGGGCCATTTCACTTTTGGAAAAGAAAAAACAGAGTACTTAAATTAAGTGAATTAATTTGATAGTTATTCATTATATATACCTATTTGTGGAGTAGTTTCATAATTATTTTTAAATTTATGAAAAGTGCCTACAATTCAGAAGGTTAAACTTTTTGTGCAACAGAATATTTGTTCAACATGGTAAGAACAAACAACTTTTACTAGAATCAACCTGTGTTTTTGAGGCTAAACAATGAGAAGGGGAAAGAAGAGAGAAAATCAATGAAAAAATTGATATAATGACAAATATTCTTTGAGTAAGTAAAATAAAGGTTGTAGAGAGAAAAGAATATATGCAGAAACATATTTGCTTTAATAAGCAGTTTCTTCAGTCCTACATATTACCAGCAACCTAGTGGTGACCTGAATAGACATGTAATAAATTAGTAATACTAAATAGTATTAGTAGAATAAAGAAGAAAAAAGAATAGAAAGTTGTATGTTTAGAGAGACAGTAGTCTGATACTATAAATTACCAATGATTCCAAAGAATTAATACTTCTGTGTAAATAAAAGAAGCTAGTTAAAAAAGGATTATTATTTATATTACCATGTTTACTATATTTAAATAACAGACCCTGCTCATTGTTAAATATTAAAGTTCTTTCGAAGAAAGTTCTTAGATACAAAAACCAGAACAGCTTATTTAATTTGGACTAATTTGATTGTAAAAAATTTAGATAATAAAATTAGCACTTCTGCTTTCTCTTGTATATTATCTAATTGAATCCTAAACCTCTTAAGTTAGGATTATCACCCACATTTTATAGATGGTTAAATATTTTGCCAGTGGTCACATACATAGGAAGTGTAAGTGGCAGAGCTGTAAATTGAATACTGTCTGTTAGTGAAATCCAGATACTTGGCTCTCTCCATATACCACTGTGTGATTTGCTTTAGTAGCTAGTTTAAATTAATTTCCTTAGGAATATTAAAACTAAGTCTTTAGGATTGTTAAATCTCATGATTCTAGAGAAAAGCTTTTTTAAATTCAACTTTGGGGTTTAGCTTTTGACAGTTATGTGACTGTGATATAATTATTCATTAAGATGTAATAATTTTCCTTTCATTAAGGTACCTCCTTTTTACTTCAAGCCTAGTTGTTTGAAACTGCCTGATAAATCCAAAGTGATCTTCCCCTCCTATGAATTTAGGAGCGCTTCTTTTCATTAGCATTCATTTCACACATACTATTATGCATTATTATTAATTGTTTTGTGTCTCCAGCTATATTACAGGTTCCTTGTATTTTATTTATCTTTATGTGTAGGCATAGCATCTTATTATAGTATATGTTCTATATTTTCTGAATGAGTGATTATTATTGCTCCTTTATATCTTAGTTCTACTTCTAAAACATGTTGGGTCATCTTCTCACAGTGAATGTTCATTAGGTAGAGTTTGAAGGAGCTGAAAGCCTTTGCTACTCTGTCATTTCTTAAAAGAGTGCATGTTATTTCTTTGACTAGACACTCATAATTTTCACTCTTCCTTTAGAGTGGTTATATTTTAGGCAAGCAAGATTGGAAGAAATGCCTATGGGTTTGTTTTATGGCTGACTTTAGGGCCATTACCTGAATATTATATTCAATACAGCTTGTCTTTCTAGTCACTGCTTTAAATACTGTTAGATACAGGCCTAAAACTTTCTGGCCAGACCTCTTTACCTGGAGACTGGTTTTATGGACTCAAAGTTACTTTAATAAATAATTAATCTCAAATGTCTGCATTTAGTTACATCCATTAGATGGCTTCTTTTAATTGTGTGTGTGTGTGTGTGTGTGTGTGTGTGTACACATGCATGCGCTTTCTTAAATTGTTTTTCATGTGTAAGTTTCTTAAAACTATTTTTGAAAAGTGGGCCACATATAAATATTTTTAGAGAGACTCTTGGGCTACATAAGCATGAATATTCAGATCAGACAGTCTTGCCACTTACTAGCTGTGTGACCTTGGGTATTTTGTTTACTTCATTCAGGCTTCTGATTCTTTAGTTTGTTGTATAATTTGGGTTAACTATACCTATTCCAAAGTGCAGTTGTGAGAATTAAAATGAAAGCATGTATGAAAAACCAGGCTCATAGTAGGTGTTCAAGAAATTATTATTGTTTATCTCCTGATTTACCTTGCCTCCACTGTGGTCAAATTTTGTAATATACTATCACAATCAAATATTCCTATCCTTTTAAGATAATTTGGCTCTTCAGGTCACTTCAGGTTGCAATGGAGAAGTTATAAGGTGTCTGTGCCATATAGAATTTTTATAGAATCCTAGTAGACAGCTAACAACACTTTTAAAACATTCAGGTTTTGAGGGGTGGCAGAGAGATCTGAGTATGTTAATAAAATAGCCAGAAGGATCTATAATTATTGTATTATCTCAGCGATTTATTTTCATGTTGATAATCCTGTTCATGTAGCCTACCATGGACTAGAGTTTCCTTCATTTTTTTTTCTGGTCTTACTTAAATATTAGTGCTCCACTTATTTTTTAGTAGCTAGACTTTAAACTTTTCAAGATTGAGTGTTATGACATCATGGTATCATCAATATAGACCATCCACAATATTTGCTGAATGAATTATAAATTAAAAAATACGGCATTGTTTTGTTGTGTCATTTAATTATAATGCTATCAGTGTTTACATTTTTAAAGTTTTTATTTTAATCTATATTATTTGGTTTTAAGAAAAAAGTTTAAATTTTTCTTTGAAATAATTTTATATTGAAATTTAAGGAGTTTTGATTTACTAAATTAACCATCAAAAAACAGATATTTGAAGGGTTTGTAATAATATGACTAATGATTCACCATGATTTCTCCTGTTGCTTTTCACTACTAACACTTTAGTATTTTACAATAGCCTCAAATAGCATCCTTGATGGAATATTAATAGCCTTGATTAAATATTTTGCTATGTTTGTTGTAATGGAAACTTAATATACTGAGATATTATTATGAGCTGTAATAAGCTTGTAATGGATTCCAATTTTGGTAATTTTAATAAGGCAGAAAGCTGTGGGACACTTAACTTGGAGTGAGATTCTCTTGATCATGAAAAGAAATTCCTAGCGCTGTGGGAGTCCTTTAGCTTTTTTAGAATTATTGTCATATTTATCCTTTCCTTCCTTCTTTCATCAATAGATAATTGCTTAACCCTAGGTATTTTTATTTAAGTTGAAATGCAACAAAATAACATTTATTATTTATTTATTAATTTTTTTTTGAAACTTACATGTTAAAAATTTAAGACCACTCAGTTGTGAGAAATGGACCTGATACTTTAACGTATATTTATAATTGATACTGAAGATTTTTTTCACACAAAAACCACTAGAGAAAAGTAACCCAGTGTTTGATATGTGCTGCATAAACAATGATGTTTGGTTTTATCAAAATGAAACAAACTAGTTTATGAAATTACAGTCATTATTTTTATGAGGTAAGCTGAATAAAACAAGGTGAAGTTGTCGATAACGTTTTTTGGAGTTGCACACCTTAATTAATCTCTCCTCTTTGACTTTCTGGTTGGAATCATTCCTCCAGTTATAAATAGCCCATGCTTGGTAATCCAGATGAATGCGTGTGGCTATTGTCATTTCATCGCTATGGCAATTCTGCAGTTAGTGTGGGACTTTCTGGCAGGCTCTTGGGCAACAGTTTTGATGTACTGACTTAGAAGTGGAAGAATAAAACCCTTTTCACAGCTGTTGTGTGATTCTGAACAGAGAAGCAGAAGCTGGTTTTTTATTTTTTTCAGTTTTATTCTAATTTAGGTATATAGACATCATGCTTCAAATGAATTGCTGGCAGGAATATTTCCTTTTTCTACTGTTTATCAAAGGGAAAGCAAATTTAGATTTCAAGTAAATATTGGGACAGTTTGTGAAAATTCCAGAGAGTAGTTCTGGAACTGAATTTTCTCTCTCTCTTTTGGCTTTAAAATTGAGATGTTACAAATGGTGGAACAATCAATAATCTACAAAACTTCACTAAGAGATTTTTTAGTAATTGAAATGTATAGATTTATCCCATTCCTTGGGATAAAATAAAAAGTTGTTTAGAGAGATTGATGAAAGAATATCTATATAAAAATTATAAAATAGATACTGGAAAATGGTAATTTTATCCGCATTTCACTAGCTAGCTATTAACTTTTTCAGTAAATGTCATTTTAAAAAAAGAGATACAGTGACTTACTCTTTCACCAATCACTAAGTTTCCATAAAGATAGATAAAGCAGGATATATAATTCAAGTTTTCAAAAGGGAGACCTTTCTCTAAATTTAGTGTCTAATTAATGTTAGTGTAATACTCAAAAGATTTTAGGAAAATTTTTTCCTATTCAAGATGAATTTGAACGTTTATCTTAAACTCTTAAGTTTTTTTTTTTTCTAACAGCGTAGTACTTTTTAAAAACATGCCAACCCAGTGTAATTTTTTTCTAGGAATATAAAAGATTGCAGTAAAGTTTAGTTTAGCCATTAGTTTTTATTCTGAACTTACTCCTAAAATAGTTTAGAGTTGACTTCTTAATTTTGTTTTTAATTACAAACATCTTTTTCTCATTTTTTCTGAAAATCCTCAAATATATAAAATCAGATATGCTTTTTTTCTTTCTGTTTTGTGTTATCAATATGCAATATTTTCTTTTTTATACCATCTCCATATTTACAAGCTGTGGATCTTTTGCTTTCTCTTTCTAATGCTACAAAAGTAAGAAAACAAGAAATTTAGTTTTTTTTTGTGAATCTGTACTATAGTAATCTCAATTTCTGGTCAGGGTGTGTGCTACCTTCTATCATCAGCTAGCGTAGGTTATCCTGAAGATTTGCAAATCTTCTCATTACAAAATAGTAGCCTCGTTACAAACTTTATAGGTTTGATTTTGGAATGCATTTCTTTAACTCAGCTTGCATTGATAATAGAGGTAGGGGTTCAATTTCATTTTTTAACATGTTGATGGCCAGTTATCTCACCATGATTTGTTAAAAGGCCCATCTTTTCCTCTTGACCTACAATATGTCCTCTGCTATATATCAAGTGTTGATGTATGATTGTGTCTCATTCTGAGTGTTCTCTTCTGTTCTGTTGGTCTGTATGTACTATGTGGTTATAATAGCATTATAGTAAATCTTGACACACGGGGGGACAAGTTCTTTATTTGTTCTCAAGAGTATAGTGACTATTCTTGGTTTCTTGATTTCCATCAAAGTGTCAACTTGCAAATTTCCATTTTTATTTTTAGCTTATGAAGTTAAAAAAAGGCCCGCAAGCTTGTTGGAATTTTGATTTAGAATGTTCTGAATCTATATATCAATTTGGAAAGAATCAGCATCTTTATAATACTGAGTTTTCTAATCCATGAACATGGTTTATGCATCAATATTGAGATATTCTTTAATGTTGTAAAAATAAAGTCATATAATTTCCTCCTTAAAAGTCTTTTTTCTTTTATTTTTTGAATTTACAATAGTGTGAAAGCAATGGCATTCAGTAGAAAACTGCTTTGAATTTTGATCTTTTCCCAGGCTAGCAGTATGTGGTATGATAGTCTTCTGATGTTGGGCAGGGTGGCAAGCCACAGCTCCCAGTCAACCATGCAATCACGAGGGGAAACAACTGATATACTTACCACCATTCTGTACCTATACAACCATTCTGTTTTTATTTTCAGTACAGTATTAAAAAAATTACATGAGATATTCAATACTTTATTATAAAATAGGCTTTGTGTTAGATGATTTTGCCCAACATAGGCTAATATAAGTGTTCTGGGCACGTTTAAAATACGACCTTTGGTAGGTTAGGCATATTAAATGCCTTTATTTATTTATTTTTTTTTGTGGTACGCGGGCCTCTCACTGTTGTGGCCTCTCCCGTTGCGGAGCACAGGCTCCGGACGCGCAGGCTCAGTGGCCATGGCTCACCGGCTTAGCTGCTCTGCGGCATGTGGGATCTTCCCGGACCGAGGCACAAACCCGTGTCCCCTGCATTGGCAGGCGGACTCTCAACCACTGCGCCACCAGGGAAGCCCTTAAATGCATTTTTGACCTAAGATGTTTTCAACCTACAATGGGTTTATTGGGACATAACCTCATTGTAAGTTGAGGATCTGTCCTTGAAGCTAGATGTTTTATATTTGTTGATGCTGTTGTTAATGGTATATTTTAAAATTTTATTTTCAGCCATTGCTAGTGTGTAGATATATAATAGATTTTTAAGTACTTTTTAAAATCCAGTGATATTGTTAAACCCTTTTATTAAATTCCAATAATGTATCTGAAGTATTTTGGGGATTAAAAAAATACACAATTATATTACTTGTGAATAATGACTTTTTCCCTTTTCAAATCTTATACATATTTTCTTGTCTTATTCCACTGGTTAGAACCTCTAACATTGACTAGAAGTTTTCTTTCCAATTTCAGGTGAAATGCTTTAATCATTTCTTGTTAAGTGTGCTGTTTGTTACAGATTTTTTTGTGGATACCCTTTATCAAATTAATGTAGTCCTGATTTAATTCTTTGCTCTTCATTTTTATTTTTAATTATTAATGGATGTTAAATTTTATCTAGCACATTTTCTATATCTGTTGCTAGAAGCATATTACACTTCTTTGATGGCTTACTAAAGCACATACATTAATTGATATAGTATTTGGAGGCTAATCGTGGTTCCTGGGATAGCATGATACATTTTTATACAGTGGTGGACTGCTAGATTTGGTTTGTTATACATTCTTAGGATTTTTCTTTTTTCATCTGCTCATTTGTGCTATAGGACTTATGCTGACCTTTTTAGGTTTAAGCATGTCAGGAGCTGTGAAGGGTGTGAGATTTTATTCTTCTTGTAAGGTAAAAGTTAACCTGCTATAGTTTATGGATTCTGGTAGAAGACACAAGTTTCCTGAGTCAGAGATGAAGGGCAGTTTTTTGTGCACAGCAATACCCAGAGAATCAGCATTTTTGCACCTATTCCCTGAGCCCCAATTCCTGCATGGTGATGTGAAGAGAACCGGATAACACTTGCACACATAGTGGGGTTGTGTTGCAGGCCAGGATCCCTGAGCTTAAGAAATTCAAACTTTGTAATGGGCAGTAAGCATGCCTGCCTTCTGCTTTGGTGGGAGATACTATCTATATCTTTAACGCTGTATTCAAAACGCCCCTTGGCTCTGAAGAGAGATACTCTGTCTTACAAGACTGTTTGCTATACTAAACATCTTTGAAAAGACAGTATGGAACAAAGCAGTCAGTGCCTATTTGTAAGGCATGCAAAACCCAAGAGATCCACAGAGAAGAGTCTCCCAACACAATTTGTTTCTTGAAAGTTTGGTAGAACTACTTAAATAAAACCATCTAGACTTGATGCTTTCCTTATGGAAATTTTTTTTGACCATTGATCTTGTTTCTTTAATGGTTACAGGACTATACAGGTTTTCTAATTATTCCTGAATAATTTTTTTTAGGAGTGTGTCCATTCATCTAAGCATTTTTTTTTTAAGTTTCCTGTGTAATTGCTTTGAGGATGGAAATCATGATCTATATCATTTTGACCCTGTGATACATGGTGAGGACTGCTTCATGGACTAGAAGATAGTTTTTGTAAATGCTTCTTTTGTGCTTGTAACAATAATATGTATTGATATCTTCACTTGTTGAATGTAAAGTTCATAAAGTGGATGTAGGTCCACTTTAATTGTATTGTTCACCTCGTCTGTATTTTTCACTGAACATTTATTTCCTACATCTATCAATTACTGATTTTAGATGAGTTACTGTCACCCACTATGATTTTTGTGGATGTCTGTTTCTTCATATATTTCTGTCATCTTTTGATCTCTGTGTTTTGAAACCATATTATAAGGTCATATACAGTTTTTTTTTAAACATCTTTATTGGAGTATAATTGCTTTACAATGGTGTGTTAGTTTCTGCTTTATAACAAAGTGAATCAGCTATACATATACATATATCCCCATATCGCCTCCCTCTTGCATCTCCCATATACAGTTTAACAGGTGAATTGAGCCCTTTATCATTAGCAAATGACCTGTTTGGTCTTTAGAAATGTTTTTGTTTTAATGTTTATTTTGTCTGGATGAATATGGATACTTCAGCTTTTTTTTGTTTAGACTTTTCCTCATTTATCTTTTCTATTCTTTTGCTTTCAGTCTTAATCCTATCCTTTTAACTTACATTTTTTCAGTACAAAAATAAAGTATAAATTTTAAATCCAGGCAGATTGCTTTAAATCCAGGCTGATTGGTCTTCTTTTTACTTGGTACATTTGATCCATTTACATATAATATGATTTTTTTTTTTTTTGCGGTACGCGGGCCTCTCACCATTGTGGCCTCTCCCGTTGCGGAGCACAGGCTCCGGACGCGTAGGCTCAGCGGCCATGGCTTACGGGCCCAGCCGCTCCACGGCATGTGGGATCTTCCTGGACTGGGGCATGAACCCATGTCCCCTGCATCAGCAGGCGGACTCTCAACCACTGTGCCACCAGGGAAGCCCCCATATTATGATTATTGATGTAATTGTATTTATATCTGTGTTTGCCCCCCCGACTTATTTGTGCTTCTTTTTCTCTCCTCTTTGAATTGCCCCGTATGTATATTTCTTTCTCATGTAACTTTCTCTCAACTAGTTTGGAAGTTATATTTTGTTTGCATGTATTTTTTAGTAGTTGCCATTGAAATTTTACTTATGCATATTTAACGTAACAAAGTCTGAAGTTACACAGTATCTTTATCTTCCTCCTGAATAACATAAACAACTTAACTGCACATTTACTCCTTTTAACCTCCTCCCAACTTTAATTCCATTTTTTCATGTATTTTGATTTCCTTCCTGAGGTTGCATTTATATACAATATATATGTATATATATACAAATATATATATACATATATATTTATATAAGATATTGCTAATGTTTTTTTGTTTTGTTTTCTTCTTTAGATTTTCATATGTATTTACCACTTTCTATGCTCTTCATTCCTTCTTGCATTTTTCTTGCACCATCTATTTGAGATCACTTTCTGTCTGAAATACTGTGATATTATGATTTATAGGAAATATATATTTGGTCATTCAGGTGACCAGGATATATTTCTCTTGTATATTTGGTCTTCATCCACAGTTCTTGGATCACACAGCTTGAAAACCATTGGAATTTCCTAAATGTTGAGAGTAATAAATGTGTCATTTGTTATGTTAAGGAGGTGATGTTTGGAAAGCACGTAAGGATGGGGCTGGTTGCCAGTGGAGCCAACCTTGTGATTAGAGGGTTGGAACTTTCATTTCCACTCCCTGACCTCTGGGGAGGAGGGTGATAAAGTCACCAATGGCCAATGATTTAATCAATCATGCCTGTGGAATGAAGCTTCCATTAAAAACCCAAAAGGACAGGGTTCAGAGCTTCCAGGTTAGGTAACATGTGGAGGTGCTGGGAGAGTGGCTCCTGAAGAGGGCTTGGAAGCTCTGTATCCTTTCCCCATTCCTTGACCTGTGCATCTCCATCTGGCTGTTCCTGTGTTATAACCTTTTATAATAAACTGGTGATATAATAAGTAAAAAATTTTCTTTGAGCTTTGTGTGCTGCTGTAGCAAATGAATCGAACCCTAGGAGGAAGTTGTGGGAATCGCTGATTTATAGCCAGTCAGTCAGAGGTACAGGTAACAACCTGGACTTGCAATTGGCATCCTGAGTTGGAGTGGGGGGTGTCCCTGGAACCTCCAGTTCGTAGCCAGTTGATCAGAAGCACAGCCTGGACTTGCAACTGGCATTTGAAATTGGGGGTGTGTGCAGGGGGCGGTCTTGTAGGACTGAGCCCTCAACCTGTGGAATCTGGTGCTGTCTATGGGCAGATGGTGTTAGAATTGAGTTGAACTGAGTTGAATTCTGAGACATCCTGTTGGTGTCCAAGAATTGTTTTTTAGTGTGGAGAACCCCCCCGCCCCGCCACACACACCCTCCCACTGTGATTGGGTCCCCAGAGAAATACACTTTTGGAATTTCCTTATTTAGGAATTTTGCTTTTATTCTTTTTTTAAAATTAACATAATAAACTTTTATTTATCTCTCACTCTACATGTGTAATGTGTCAAACTGTTTCTCACAGTCTGTCATGGATTCAGGCTGGTGGAGGCTCCACTGTCATAGAGCTGTACCATCCGAGACACATAGGCTTCCTGGTACTGTTGTATTTGAAGAAGATGCTGGAGGGTTTGTACCAGGAGTTAAATAAATGTATATCACTTCACCTCACTGCTTGACAGTCTGTCATGCACAGAGCAGGGAAATCCTCCCTCGTGCTAGATTGGAGAGGAGAAGTGGATGTGAATAATCACTCTGAGGCTCTCCTCAGGTAGTTTATTTTTTTAAGTTATCATTTTTCTTTTTTTTTCTTCATACATTTCTGTATATGTTTAAGATGTACAGCATAATGATTTGATGTATATCATGAAACGATTATCAGAGTAAGTTTAGTGAACATCCATCATCTCGTATAGATAAAAAATTAAAGAAATAGAAAAAATGTTTTCCTTGTGATGAGAAATCTTAGGGTTTACTCTCTTAACAACTTTTATATATAACACACAGCAGTGTTCATTATATTTATGCTTAGGTTATATGTATTATGCTTAATTATGTTATAACTGGAAGTTTGTACCTTTTGACTACCTTCATCCAAGCCCTGCCTTTGTTCTGAAAAGGGATTTTTTTCTGTTGGAGTAGAAACCTAGATTGATAGTTATATTCTCTCAGCACAATGAAAATGAAAATACCATTTTACTGTCTTTTGGGCTCCATTGTTGCTGCAAGATGTTAGCTGTCATTTAACAGAGAATTTCTGATGTTAATTAGAACATTGGAGATGGCCAAATACTTTGGTATTTCTTGCTTTCAACTTTGTATTTCCGAAGAAACTAGTTATACATGGGAATTTCCCTTCTTATGTTTCTGATCCGCTCCCATAAATATTAAGAAAAACACAGGCTTAAAGTTGGGACATACCTGAAGAAAAGAAACCTCAGCACTTAGGGGATCTTTTCCAACTTTTCCAAGGCAAATGTTAATAAAAGGAGTTTTTAATTTTTTGCATTTAAAGTTACCCGTTTAAAAGTTTTCATCAAGTTGAAATTAGTCCTTTGAAAATGGATTTAAATGATATTTAGTTATATATCTTTTTCTTTGTCACCTACTCATCATCCTTCCATATCTGTCTGTCCTCTGTATCTATCTATCATAGGTCTTTGTACCTACTCTGCCTTCTCTTGAATAGGGGATTGACTTTACATAAATAAGAACCCATTGAAATATGCCATTGACATACTTATAGATAAGAGATTTTGCAAAATATAATTTAAAAAGATTAAGACAATGAGCTGGGTATTTTTACAATTAAATCGTTAAAGTAAAATGTGGGTAGCAGCAGTGGTAAAAGTCATCTTACCTCATCATTTGTCAAAGAATTGGAAATCACTGCTTCTGTTCTGGCTTGTCAGTGTCACAAGGCTACTGGAACAGAAATAAGAGACAATTTCAGAGTTAATGCCACATAATTTGTGCCAGAGCTAGGCTCTGTTGACTTAGAGCTGCCATTAGATGTACAAGTAGAGTGAAAAGATGTTTATAAGCCATGGAGAGTAATAAGGGGTTCATTTTAATCACCTCTTTTTAAAGCCAGCTCTTTTCATAGTCATCTGGCTTGTTCATTATTTGTCTATTGGAACACTTGGAGTCTATTTCTAACAGTGTTAGTTGTGGTATCTTGCTTATTGCCTTTTATAAATGTTAAGGAACCGTATACTCTCTTTAGACCCTCCAAGAGAAAAGTATTGTAAAGCATTGATACATATTTCACTGTGATTGGTTCCTACAATTTCAAAGAATCAACCAAATGATATTAGCATTATGTGTACATTCCTGATATACTAAAGAACAAATTATGAAGTTGGTTATATCTTTTAAAATAATCTTGACTCTGTGTTAAAGAGAACATAAAGATCTTCCCTATCCTTCACTCCATTCCCTTATATCATTAGTGAGATATAGCTTCCTTAAAGCTAGATGATACAGAACTAGAGCTCCTAGAAGCAGACTCTTTAATTTTAGCGTAACTCTAATTCTTACCATTGCTCTTTAACAAACTTCCATTTTCTATTTCAAAAGTGTCTTGGACAATAACACAAAAAGTGTACATGTAGAAAATAATTCCCTATTTTATAGTACTGCAGTAAGAGGAAGTGAAAGCAGAGTTGGCTATGTTCCTCATCAAAAAATTTATAATAGACTCCCATGATTACCATGGATTATCATTGAGGAGTCTGGAGAAGTAAGTGTGTATCATTGTAGATGTTAAAAAAATGTACCTTTTTCCTATGCATTTTTACTTGGTTAAGAATTTACTATTTATATTGATTTTTTTAGTATAAGCAGCACAGCGATATTCATATGGCCCAGGTAGAAAGATAATATTAGAAGAGATTAGGGAAGATAATATCTTTTGGTGGGTGGCTTGTATGATTTTTACCACTTGAAAAAACCTCAAAAACCAGGGTCATTCAGTCTACTTTTTAGAGACACAGGAAATCATTAATAGAGATCTTTGGTAATGAAGATGGACATTATGTTGCTCTATGAATCTATGTCTCATGAACATTAAAAAAAAAAAAAGCAGAAATTTTAGTTTAATAATTACTCACGCTTAGCGTTCTCACCAGGTAAAATGTTTAGCGATTGTTACCAAGTGTTGGAACAGGAAAAGGGCAGTTAATGCTTTGAAGTATCAATAGTTATCAGACAAACCAAAAATTCTTTCTATGTAGTTGAAGAAGTGTGTTACTAGAACTGGGGGAAGAGATGAGCCATAGGAAGAATAGTTGAGTGAGCACTCAGTGGTATACTTATTCAGCTCGATTTCTGTAGTCCAAACTAAGTGAAGGGCAGATCCTCTGAGCTGCTTATACTAAAACTTTCCTATTTGTAAAGTTTTTGTTGTTGTTAATCTTCGGGTTAGTTTAGATGTTGTTTCAAAAGTAGTAAAGTGGTGATTTATTTTCTGAGATTTTTCCTACTTGAGACTGGCTTTCACACGCTCACTCCTGAAAGACAACTTGGCAAGGCATAAAATGCTTGGATCACAACATTTTTCCCCTTAAATGTTGCAGTTGTTGCTATATGGCGTTTCGTATTGCCTGGTGTTTATTACTTTGTGTGTAAGTTTTTTTTTTTTTCTTTCTGCCCTATCCATAAGAAAACTGATCAATTTTTGTTAACCTTGCAAATCAGAACATTGCCCAGGATGTCTCTAGCTGTTACTACCTATCCCTGGGCCCATTTACTTTTTTTATAATGGTTTCTTTTTCAAAAATATCTTCTATCATTTTAATTTCCTTTGATTTCCATTTTTATTTTTTTCAATTAAATTTTATTTATTAATTATTTATTTTTGGCTGCGTTGGGTCTTCGTTGCTGCACATGGGCTTTTCTCTAGTTGCGGTAAGCTGGGGCTACTCTTCATTGCGGTGTGCAGGCTTCTCATTGCGGGGGCTTCTCTTGTTGTGGAGCACTGACTCCAGGCGTGTGGGCTTCAGTAGTTGTGGCATGCAGGCTCAGTAGTTGTGGCTCACGGGCCCTAGAGTGCAGGCTCAGTAGTTGTGGCACACGGACTCAGCTGCTCTGTGGCATGTGGGATCTTGCTGGACCGGAGATCAAACCCATGTCCTCTGCATTGGCAGGCAGATTCCTAACCACTGTGCCACCAGGGAAGTCCCTCCATTTTTAAATTGAAGTATAATTGACATTATAACTGAGGTATAATTAGTATCAAGAATACAATATAATTATTTGATATTTATACATACTGCAAAATGACCACCACAGTAACTAGTTGAAATCCATGACCATACATACACACAAAATTTTTTTTCCTTCTGATGATAACTTTTAAGATTTAGTGTTTAAGCAACTTTCAAGTATGTGATAAAGTATTAACTATAGTCAACATGCTATGCTATAGTTAACATTACATGTAACTGTAGCATGCACATTACATGTACATTACGTCCCCCATGACTTATTTATTTTTATAACTGAAAGTTTGTACCTTTTGATTGCTTTCACCCATTTCTCCCACTCCCAGCCATTGACCCTGGCAACCACTAATCTATTCTCTGCATCTATGAACTTGGCGGATTTTTTTTTTTTAAGATTCTACATACAGGTGAGATTATGTAGTATTTGTCTTAATCTGTCTGAGTTATTTTACTTAATATAATACTCTCAAGTCCATCCATCTTGTCACAAATGGCAAGATTTCATTCTTTTTATGGCTGAATAATATTTCATTGTATAAACATACCACATTTTCTTTATTCATTCATCCATGAACATTTAGGTTGTTTCCATTTCTTGGCTATTGTAAATAATCCTGCAGTGAACATAGGGATGCATATATCTTTTCCAGTTAGTGTTTTTGGATAAATACCCAGAAGTGGAATTACCAGATTATGTTCTGGTTCTATTTTAATTGTTTGAAGAACATATAAACTGTATTCCATAGTAGCTGCACCAATTTACATTCCTACCAACAGTGCACAAGGGTTCCTTTTTATCCACATCCTCACCAGCAGTTGTTGTCTCTTGTCTTTTTCATAATTGCCATTCTGACTGGTGTGAGGTGATATCTCATTGTGGTTTTGATTTGTATTTCCCTGATTTCTTTTCATGTTCCTGTTGGCCATCTGTATGTCTTTGGAAAATATTACTATTCAGGTCCTCTGTCCATTTTTAAATTGGATTGTTTACTATTTTTGCTAGTGAGCTGTATGAGTTCTTTATATATTTTGGATATTAACCCTTCATCAGATATATGATTTGCAAATCCCTTCTCCCATTCAGTAGGTTGCCTTTTCATTTTTGTTGATGGTTTCCTTTGCTGTGCAGAAGCTTTTTAGTTTGGTGAACTTCCATTTGTTAATTTTTACTCTTATTGCCTTTGCTTTTGGTGTCAAATCCCAAAAATTATCACTAAGGCCAATGTGAAGGTTCATACCACCTATGTTTTCTTTTAGGAGTTTTATGGTTTCAGGTCTTATATTCAAGTCTTTAATCTATTTTGAGTTAAGTTTTGTGTATTGTAAGATAGTGGTCTAGTTCTGTTTTTTTGCATGTTCCTTTCCGGTTTTCCCAACACCATTTACTGAATGAATTTAGCCTTTCCCCATTGTATATTCTTGACTCCATTCTCATAAATTAATTGACCATATATGAGTGGGTTTATTTTTGGATTCTCTGTTCTATTCACTTGGTTTCCACGTGTCTCTTTTTATACCAGTACTCTACTGTTTTGATTACTGTAGCTTTGTAATAGAGTTTGAAATCAGGGAACCTGATGCCTCCAGCTTTGTTCTTCTTTCTCAAGATTGCTTTTCGTATTTGAGGTCTTTAGTGCTTCCATACAAACTAAAAAGTTATTTGTTTTAGTTCTGTGAAAAATGCCAATTGAATTTTAATGGGAATTGCAGTGAATCTGTAGAGTGCTTTGAGTATTTATGGGCATTTTAAAAATATTAATTCTTTAAAAGGTGGATCAAGATGGCAGAGTAGGAGGATATGGAGTTTACCCCCCTCCCCAATACCCCACAAACAGATAAAAAATACACTTACATGTGGAAAAACTCTCACAGAAAACCAATTGGAAACTGGCAGAAGATCCCATATAGTCAGAGCTGCAAGAATTGGTAGGATAGAAAGAAAATGAAGAGGACAAGACCTGCACCTCTGGGAGGAATCTGTGAAGGAGGCAGGGTCCACCCATGCAAGGCCTCACCCTTGGAACCCCCCCCCCTTCCTCCTAGGAGGTCTGCCAAGACAGATATAGGGGCTAGAGGGGCCTGGACTCTGCTTATGAGGAGTGCATACATGCTGGCTTGCTAGCAGTCAGGGTGGAGAGCGACCAGCGCTGATGGCCGCCACCTCACAGCACTTCCCAGCCCAAAATGGTCACCAGGCGGGGCTGCTAGTATGCACAGTGGCTAAGTGCTGAGTCTCAGGTGGACAGGCCCTGGGAGAGGAATCAGTCTAGCTGCCCAGAGACAACCCTGAGGGACCTAAGGTGGGGTCTGGGCTTAACCTCAGAGCCCATGCTCAGCATGTGCTTAGTGGGGTCTGGGTCTGCCATTGGAGCCCATTGTAAGCCTGTGCATGGTGGGTGGGTTGGAGGTGGGTCTGGCAATGGTGAACTTTGTTTGCATGCCCACTAGGTGGTGTCACAGAATCACATATTTCTGGTGGACAGCCCCTGGGGAGAAGTATGTAGCGGTTTCTTTCCCTGTGGGAATGCTGTGGTTCCACTCACCTAAGACTGAGGCTTAAAGCCACATCAGGGGTGGACAGATCCTGGAAGAGTTCTCCCACAGAGACAGCCCAGGTCCCATGTTGTAGCACAGCCATCTCAATTCCTGCAGTCACGGCACCTCAGGCCCCAGCACAGTCTAGCGCTAGGTCTGAGATGAACACAGCTGAGAAAGGAACATGAACTTGGGCTGCTTCTGGGCAGAACCATGGATGCCTGCAAGGGTAGCGCATAGGTTTGCTGTGACCACACAGGTGGCCTCACTTGCTTCAGTGCTCACCTCCTTTGGGAGACAGCATGCACTTAAGGGCAAGGGAGCCATATCAACCCCAACCCTCAGGGCTTCTACTCCAACAACTCGAGAGCAGATCTCACCCCTGACAGGGCTGGGACAGCCAAGGAACAAAAAGGAAGCTGCACCTAAAATCCAGTGCAGACTCTGGACACCACAACATCAATCACACCCACGCTCAAGGGGATAATGGCCAACACATTCTGAGGAAAGGTATGCCTGGCATCCATGCCAAAAAAAGCCCTGCACCAAAAATATTGGACTACACAGTCTACACAGGGATGCTCCCACATAAAAACAACACTTTAAGACCATAGTGGATAACTATGAAAATTAAGTAAAGTGAAAAACAGAGGAACTACTCCTAATTAAGAGAACGAGAGAAATTCCGTGAAAGAATAGTGAAACAGATCTCACTAGTCTACTAGACCCCAAGTTCACAAAGGAGGTAATAAAAGTGCTAAAGGAATTAAGAAAGTTTATTGATAGAAATGGGGATCACTGTACAAGGAAGTAGAAACTGTAAAGATGAACCAATCAAAAATAGACAACTAAATTGTCAAACAAAAACCAATCTAGAAGCAATGAATAGCGGACTAAGTAATGCAGAAGAATGACTAAGTGATCTGTAAGATAGAATAATGGAAATCGCCCAATCAGAACAGACAGAAAGACAAATAAAAAAAAAAAAAAGAAAGCAACATACGAGATCTATGCAATAATATAAAGTGTGCCAACTTACACATAATAGGGGTTCCAGAGGGAGAAGAGAGAGAAAGGGATTGAAAATGTATTTGAGGAAATTATGGCCAAAAATTTCCCAAACCTAAAGAAGGAAACAGATATCCAGGTACAAGAAGCGCAGAGGGTCCCAAACAAGATGAACCCAAACAGACCCACACTAAGAAATATCATTAATAAAATGGAAAAAGTTAAAGGTTAAGAGAGGATTCTAAAAGCAGCAACCCAGTTACAAGGGAACCCCCATAAGACTATCAGCTGATTTCTCTACAGAAAATTTGCAGGCCAGAAGGGAATGTCGTGATACATTCAAAGTCCCGAAAGGGAGGAACCTGCAACCTAGGATTCTCTACCCAGCAAGATTATCATTTAGAATAGGAGAGAGAAAGAATTTCACAGAGAAGAAAAAACTACAAGAATACAGAAATACTTAACCTAACCTAAAGAATTATTGAAAGGTCTTCTCTAAATAGAAAAGAAGCAAGAATCTATAGGAAAGGGAAAATCACAATAGGAAAGGAAAATACGTAAAAGGATTGAAGATCACTTAAATAAGCCAGTACATAATCTGTACATTACAAAAAACAATCCAAAAATTTTGTGAAAGTGATTATGACTAAAATTAACAGCAAAAGGGTAAACATGAAGATGTAAGTAGGACATCAAAATCACAAAATGTAGGGGAGGGGAGTAAAAAGTATAGATCTTTTAGAATGTGTTTGAACTTATACGACTGTAAGTCTAAAGCAAATAGATATAGTTTGGGTTAACATAATTGAAAACCAGGATAACCACAAATCAAAAACATACAATAGATACACAAAAACCGAAAAGAAAGGAACTCCACCGTATTACAAAAGAAAACCTTCAAACCACAAAAGGAAAAGCAAAAAGAAGAAATGAACAAAGAACTACAAAATCAACTGGAAAACAAGGTTTAAAGTGGCAGTAAGTACATACCTATCAATAATTACTTTAAATGTTAATGTAGTAAGTGCTCCTATCAAAAGACATAGAGTTGCAGACTGGATAAGAAAAAAGAACCTACAATACAAGATAGAATACAAGAGCCTAAAAGAGACTCACTTCAGGGCTAAAGACACAAAGTGATTGAAAGTGAAGGGATGGAAAAACATTTTTATGCAAATGGAAATGACAAGAAAGTGAGGGTAGCAATACTCATATCAGAGAAAATAGACTTTCAAATAAAGTCTGTAACAAAAGACAATGGCATTATACAACGATAAAGGGATCAATACAAGAAGAGGATATTACACTTGTTAACATATATGCACCCAATGAAAGAGCACCTAAATATAAGAAATACGAACAGACATTAAAGGAGAAATTGACAGGAATACTTTAATAGTAGGAAACTTTTTGCACCCCACTCTCATCAATGGAAAGATCTTCCAGACAGAAAATCAATAAGGCAACAGAGATCCTAAGTGACACAATAGACCATTTGGACTTGCTTAACATCTACAGGACACTACATCCAAGAAAAACAGAATACACATTTTTTCAAGCTCGCATGGAAAATTCTCTAGGTTAGACTGTATACTAGGCCACAAAACAACCTCAACGTATTAATATTTAAGAGGATAGAAATTACTTCAAGCATCTTTTCTGACCACAACGGTATGAAACTAGAAATCAACCACAGAAAGAAAAATGGGAAACAAGAGCTATCACATGGAGACCAAACAACATGCTCCTAAAAAAACCAGTGGGTCAATGATGAAATCAAAGTGGAAATCAGAAAATACCTTGAGACAAACAACAATAAAAACACAATCTCAAAATCTATGGGATGTAGCAAAAGTTCTTCTAAGAGGGATGTTTATAGCAATACAGGCCTTCCTTAAGAAACAAGAAAAATCTCAAATAAAAAATCCTAACCTACCGCCTAAAAGATTTAGAACAAGAACAAAAAACCCAAAATCAGCAGAAGGAAGGAAATAATAAAGATCAGAGAGGAAATAAGTAAAATAGAGATTAAAATAAATAGAAAAAAATCAATAAGACTAAGAGCCGTTTTTTTGAAAGGATAAACAAAATTGACAAACCTCTGGCCAGGCTCACCAAGAAGAAAAGAGAGAGCACCCAAATAAACAAAATAAGTAATGAAAGAGGAGAATTACAACCAATGCTGTGAAATACAAAATACCAGAAGAAAATATTGTGAACAGTTATATGCCAACAATATGGAAAACCTAGAAGAAACAGACAAGTTTCTAGAAACATACAGCCTGCCAAAACTGAAGAAAAGAAGAAACAGATAATTGGAATAGACCAATCACTAGAAGTGAAATAGAATCTGTAACAAACACTCCCTGCAAACAAAAGTCCAGGACCAGACGGCTTCACTGGGGAATTCTACAAAACATATAAAGAAAACCTTATAACTATCCTATCAAACTATTCAAAAAAATTGAAGAGAGAACAGTCCCAAATTCATTCTATGAATTCACCATCATCCTGATACCAAAACCAGACAAATAACACTACAAAAAAAGAAAATTATAGACCAATATCTTTGATGAATATAGATGCAAAAATCCTCAACAAAATATTAGCAAACCAAAAAAAAAATTTAGGAATATACTTAATCAAGGAGGTAAAAGACCTATATGCTGAAAACTATAAAACATTCTTCTTTTTTTTGAAATTTTATTTATTTTTTTGGCTGCCTTGGGTCTTCATTGCTGCACACAGGCTTTCTGTAGTTGCAGTGCGTGGGGGCTACTCTTCGTTGTGGTGCACAGGCTTCTCATTGTGGTGGCTTCTCTTGTTGCGGAGCATGGGTTATAGATATGTGGGCTTCAGTAGTTGCAGCACGTGGACTCAGTAGTTGTGGTGCTTCGGCTCATTAGTTGTGGCTCAAGGGCTCTAGAGCGCAGGCCCAGTAGTTGTGGTGCACAGGCTTAGTTGCTCTGTGGCATGTGGGATCTTCCCAAAGCAGGGATTGAACCCATGTACCCTGCATTGGCAGGTGGACTCCTGACCACTGCACTACCAGGGAAGTCCCTAAAACATTGTTAAAGGAAATTGAAGATGATTCAAAGAAATGGAAAGATATTTTTGATTGGAAGAATTAATATTGTTAAAATGGACATACTACCCAAAGCAATCTACAGTTTTATGTGATCCCTGTGAAAATACACATTACATTTTTCACAGAACTAAACAAGTAATCTTAAAATTTGTGTGGAACCACAAAAGATCCAGAATTGCCAAAGCAATCCTTAGGAAAAAGCACAAAGCAGGAGGCATAACTCTTCCAGACTTCAGACAATACTACAAGGCTACAATAATCAAAACAGCATGGTATTGGCACAAAAACAGACATATAGATGGGTGAAACAGAATATAGATCCCAGAAATAAACCCACACACCTACAGTCAGTTAATCTACGACAAAGAAGGCAAGAATATACAATGGAGAAAAGACAGTATCTTCAGCAAGTGGTGTTGGGAAACCTGGACAGCTATGAGTGCTTTAATGAAATTAGAACACTCACTCACACCATATACAAAAATAAACTGAAAAAGTTTCAAAGACCTAAATATAAGACATGACACCATAAAACTCCTAGAAGAGAACAGAGACAGAAAATCCTGGCACATAAATCATAGCAGTATTTTCTTGGATAACTCTCCCAAGGCAAAAGAAATAAAAACAAAAATAAACAAATGGGAACTAATTAAATGAAAAGTTTTTGCACAGTGAAGGAAACAATCAACAAAACAAAAAAAGACAAAGTATGAAATGGGAGAAAATATTTGCAAATGATTCAACTGACAAAGGGTTAATATTCAAAATAAACTCATACAACTCAATATCAAAAAAAGAATCAATCCTATTAAAATATAGGCAGAGGATCTCAGTAGTAATTTTTTCCAAAGATGACATACAGATGGCCAACAGGCACATGAAAATATGTCAACATTACTAATTATTAGAGAAATTCAAGTCAAAACCACAGTGAGGTATCACTGTGGAACCAGAAGGCTATCATCAAAATGTCTACAAATAATAAATGGTGGAGATGACGCTGAAAAAATGGAACCCCTCGTGCACTGTTAGTGGGGATGTAAATTGGTACAGCCACTATGGAGAACAGTATGGAGATTCCTTAAAAACCTAAAAATAGAGTTACCACATGGTCCTGTAATCCCACTCCTGGGCATATATTGGAGAAATCTATAATTCTAAAAGGTAGATGCACTCCAATGTTCATAGCAGCACTATTTACAATAGCCAGTACATGGAAACAACCCAAGTGCCCATCAACAGACAGTTGGTTTAAGAAGAAGTGATAAATGGATATATATGTATACACACACAAATATACACACACATATATGTAGTAGAATGTTACTCAGCCATAAAAAGACTGGAATATTGCCATCTGCAGCAACGTGGATAGACTTAACAAATATCATACTAAGTGTAGTTGTTAGAGAAAACAAATAATATATGATTATAACTTATATGTGGGATATAAAGAATAATACAAATGAATCTATGTAGAAAACAAAAACTGACTCACAGACATAGAAAACAAACTTATGGTTATCAAAGAGGTAAGGGAGGGAGGTAGATAAATTAGCAGTATGGGGTTAACAGATATTAAACTAGTATACTTAAAATAGATAAGCAGCAATGATTTACTGTGTAGCATAGGGAACTATATTGAATTTCTTGTGATAATATATAATGGAAAATAATCTGAATATATACATATATAAGTGAATCACTTTGCTGTACACCTGAAACTTACACAATATTGTAAATCAACTATAATTCTCTAAAAACATATTCATCCTTCCAGTCCATGAGCACAGAATATCTTTCCATTTATTTGCATCATCTTCATTTTATTTCATCAGTACTTTATATTTATCAGAGTAGAGCTCTTTCACCTCCCAGGGTAAATTTATTCTTAGGTATTTTATTCTTTTTGATGCAATTTTAAATGAGATTGTTTTCTTAATTGTCTTTCTGATAATTCATTATTAATCTATAGAAATGCAGCGGATTTCTGTATATTGATTTTGTATCCTGCAGTTTTACTGAATTCATTTATTAGTTCACAGTTTTCTTGGTGGAGTCTTTAAGGATTTTTTATATATCGTACTGTCTCATTTACAAATAGTGACTGCTTCACTTGTTGCTTTCCAATTCGGATGCCTTTTATTTTTTATTTTATTTTTAATTTTTTACTTCTTTTACCTAATTGCTGTGGCTAGGAATTCCAATACTATTTTGAATGAAAGTGGAGAGAGGGAGCATCCTTGTCTTGTTCCTGATCTTAGATTTTTTTTTTTTTTCGCTGTGCTGTGCAGCTTATGGGATCTCAGTTCCTCAACCAGGGATTGAACCCAGGCCACAGCAATGAAAGCCTGGAATCCTAACCAATAGGCCACCAGGGAACTCCCCCTGATCTTAGATTAAAAGCTGTCAGCCTTTTATTATTAAGTATGTATTTTGTGGGCTTGTCATATGTGGTCTTTATTATGTTGAGGTACGTTTCCTCTATATTCAGTTTGGAGGGAATTTTTATCATTAATGGCTCTTGAATTTTATCAAAGGCTTTCTGCACGTTTTGAGATGATAATATGATTTGTATCCTTCATTTTGTTAATATGGTGTATCATGTTGATTTGTGGATATTGAACCATCTTTGCATCCCTGGGATAAATCCCACTTGATCACGATGTATGATCCTTTTTTTAAAATATATAAATTTATTTATTTATTTATTTTTATTCATTTATTTTTGGTTGCATTGGGTCTTCATTGCTGTGTGCGGGCTTTCTCTAGTTGTGACGAGCAGGGGCTACTCTTCGTTGCAGTGCACGGGCTTCTCATTGCAGTGGCTTCTCTTGTGCAGAGCACAGGCTCTAGGCGCACAGGCTTCAGTAGTGTGACACGCGGGCTTCAGTAGTGTGACACGCGGGCTTCAGTAGTTGTGGCTCACGGGCTCCAGAGCACAGGCTCAGCAGTTGTGGCACATGGGCTTAGTTGCTCCGCGGCATGTGGGATTTTCCTAAACCAGGGCTCAAACCCATGTCCCCTGCATTGGCAGGTGGATTCTTAACCACTGCGCCACCAGGGAAGTCCCTGATCCTTTTAATGTATTGTTGAATTTGGCTTGCTAATGTTTTGTGGAGGTTTTTTGCCTCTATGTTTTTCAGGGATATTAGCCTCTGATTTCAGTGTACCTATGTATTTTACTAATACATGTTTATTTTATGTACTTATTACATATATATACTTATTATATGTATATACTTTTTGTAGTATTTTTACATTGTTTTGGTATCAGGGTAATACTGGGCTTGTAAAATGAATTTGAAGTGTTCCTTCCTCTTCTGTTTTTGTAAGAGTTTGAGAAGGACAGGTATTAATTCTTTCATGTTTGATAGAATTCACCAGTGAAGCCATCTGGCTATGGTCTTTGTAGGGAGTTTTTAAATTACTGATTCAATCTCATTACCAGTAATCTGTCTCTTCACATTTTCTATTTCTGCATGATCCAGTCTTAGAAGATTGTATGTTTTTAGGAATTTACCAAATTCTTCTGTGTTGTACAGTTTATTGGCATATAATTTTGTGTGGTTTCTTATGATCTGTTTCATTTCTGTGGTATCAGTTGAAAGTTTTTTCTTTTATTTCTGATTTTATTTATTTGAATAAAAAATTTAAAAAATATTTTTTTCTTGCTTAGTCTAGCTAAAGGTTTGTCAATTTTGTTTATCTTTTTAAAGAATCAGCTGTTGGTTTCATTGATTTTTTTCTGTTATCTTCTATTTCTGATCTCTGATCTTTGTTATTTCCTTCCATCTACTCTCTTTGGGCTGTGTTTATTCTTTTCCTAGTTCCATTAGGTGTAAGGCTAGGTTGTTTATTTAAAATTTTTCTTGTTTTTTGAAGTAGGCATTTATTACTCTGAAATTCCCTCTTAGAAATGCTTTTGCTGAATCCCATAAGTTTTGGTATGTTATATTTTTATTTTTCTTTGTTACAGGTATTTTTTTAGTTCACTTTCGATTTCTTTGTTAACCCGTTGGTTGTTTAGTAGTATGTTGTTCAGTCTCTACATATTTGTGACTCTTTCATTTTCCTTTTGTATTTGATTAGTAGTTTCATACCACTTTGGTTGTAAAAGTACTTGATATGATTTCAGTCTCCTTAAATTTGTTTAGATTTGTTTGTGGCCTTACATATGATATGTCATGGAGAATGTTTCATTTGCACTTGAGAAAAATGTGAATTTTGTTGCCATTTTATGGAATGTTCTGTATGTATCTGTATACCTTGGACTAGGCCAGGTAGTCCAAGGTATCCTTTAAGGCCAATATAGTCTTAATGATTTCCTTTCTGGATGTAAGTGGGTTATTAAATTCCCCCAGTATTGTGTTACTGTCTATTACTTCCTTTAGGTGTGTGAATATCACTTTATATATTTAGTTGCTCCTTTTTTGGGTGCATAAATATTTACAAATGTGATATTCTCTTGTTGAAATGACCACTTTATCAATATTTAATGTCCTTCTTTGTTTTAAAATATTTTTTGTGTGATATAAGTATAGTTACCCCAGATTTCTTTTGGTTTCCATTTTCATGGAATATCTTTTACCATCCTTTCAATTCTAATCTATGTCTGTCCTTACATCTGAAGTGAATCTCTTATAGGCAGTATACGTATGAATCTTGCTTTTTTTTTTTTAATCCATTCAGTCACTCTGTGTCTTTTCATTGGAAACTGTAGTCCATTTCCATTTAAAGTAATTATTGATAGGTATACTTATTTCCATTTTCTAAATTGTTTTGGCTGTTTTGTACTTCCTGTTTCTTTTTTCTTCTTTTGTTCTCTTTCTTTGTGGTTTGATGACTTTCCTTAGGGGGATGCTTAGATTCCTTTCTCATTATCTTTTGTGTATCAGCTACAGGTTTTTGCTTGGTGGTTACCATGAGCCTTACATATAACAATTTATATTTAGAACAGTCTATTTTATGTGGATGACAACTTAACTTTTAATGCATTCTAAAGCTCTGCATTTTTACTCTCCCTCACACATTTTATTTTTGATGTCACATTTTACATATCTTTATATTTTGTATTCCTTACTAATTATTGTAGTTACAGTTATTTTACTACTTTTGTTTTTTAACCTTTATATTCATTTCATAGATGATAAATATGCTACCTTTACTGTATAGTTACGTTTACTAGTGAGACTCATACTTTCATATGTTTCTTGTTAACTAATTAGCACCCTTTCTTTTCAGCTTAAAAAGGCCTTTTTAACATTTCTTGTAAGGCCAATTTATTGGTGATGAACTTCTTTTAGCTTTTGCTTATCTGGGAAACTATCTCTCCTTCAATTATGAATGATAACTTTGGCAGTTTGAGAATTCTTGGTTGGAAGTTTTTCTCTTTCATCACTTTGGATATATCATGCCACTCCCTTCTGGCCTGCAAAGTTTCTGCTGAAAAATCTGCTGAGAGTCTTATGCAGTTTCTCTTACATGTAACAAATTGTTTTTCTCTTACTGCTTTTAAGATCCTCTTCTTGTCTTTAACTTTTAACATTTTTAATTATAACATGCTGTGTTTTGTGCCTCTTTTGGTTCATCTTACTTGGTAGTCTCTGAGCTTTCTGAATCTGGTTGTCTTTTTTTCGTGAAGTTAGGGAGGTTTTCAGGCATTATTTGTTCAATGAAGTTTTCTGCTCCTTTCTCTCCTCTCCTTCTGGGACTCCTATAATGTGAATGTTAGTTCACTTGCTGTTGTCTTGTAAGTCCTTTAATTTCATTTAAAAAAATTCTTTCCTCGTTTTTCTGCTCTGTCTGGGTGAGTTCCATTGCTCTGTCTTCCAACTCGCTGATTCATTCTTCTACTTCATCCAGTCTGCTATTGAACCCCTCTAGTGTATTTTTCAGTTCAGCTATTGTTTTCCTCATCTCTGTTAGATACTTTCTGATGTTTTCTGTCTTTGTTGAAATTCTCACTGTGTTCATCCATTGTTTTCCCAAGTTAGGTGAGCAATTTTGTGATCATTACTTTTTAACTCTTTATCAGGTCAATTATTTATGTCCGTTTCATTAAGGTTTTTTATTTCTTTTTTATGAGGTTTTATGTTATTCTCTGTCTGGAAACATATTACTCAGTTTCTTTCTTTTCTTTCTTTCTTTCTTTTTTTTTTTTCTTCACCCTCTGTGTTGGTTTCTGTGTATTAAATGAAGCAACTAGGGCTTCCCTGGTGGTGCAGTGGTTGAGAGTCCACCTGCCGATGCAGGGGACATGGGTTCGTGCCCCGGTCCGGGAAGATCCCACATGCCACGGAGTGGCTGGGCCCGTGAGCCATGGCTGCTAAGCCTGCACGTCTGGAGCCTGTGCTCTGCAACGGGAGAGGCCACAACAGTGAGAGGCCCGCGTACCACAAAATAAATAAATAAATAAATGAAGCAACTACCTCTCTCAGTCTCGAATACAGTATTTTTCCTTGTATAGGAGATGAACCTTATTTATCATTCATCCCTGCTGTAGCTCTTGGTTGTTTTTCAAACCTTTGTGATTGTCCAAGCAGCCTATTTTATTTTTAGTAGCTCCTGGTAATTGAGGGTGTGCCAAGACCAGTCAGTGTCCCAAAGGGGAAGATCTCAGTCAGCATGTAGATTCAGGTTGATTGGGAGGCAGATGCTCAGGCCATGGTTTTTAAAGAGTGCAAATATATAGTCATGTGGGTCTGCAAGTGTAAGCTCTGAGGGCTCTCTGAGGGTGATCTGGTAGTGTCACCTGGGTAGCAGTCACAAAAATCAGGGCTTCAGACAAGTGTACTAACTCCTTTCTGGGAGATATTGATGAGCTTAGCGAGGCAGAGGTAGAGTACAAAAATGTTGTTCCCCATTCTGCTATCCCTGAGCATACCGCCATAGCTTCTAGTTGTGTGCCAAGGCTGAAGCCTGCCCCTATGGCTGAACCTCCATGACTAGCAAGGAGGCTTCTTTCACAGAAAGACTAGCGGTGTGTTTTAGTCTGCTATCTGTGTTGTGCTCTGGGGTGGTAGCCTGCCAAGTCCTGTCTTTCTGATTGTTTCAGTCCTGTGGGACCTAGGAACATAAGCCCTCCTGGCCACCAGAACCAGGTGATCAAGGGGTATCTCGTAGGCAGCAGCCATAAAAACCAAGGCACCAGTCATAAAAACAGGGGAACCAGGTATGTATAAGAGCTCCCCTTGGAGAGATTCTGGTGCTCTGGAGTGCTGCAGAAGGAGAATGTAAAGTTAGTAACCTCCCTCCAAGGTCTCAGGAAAGGTTTACAGTCAGACCTTAGATGTGTGTTTAATTAGAAGCCTACCCCTCATGTTGCTGCTGTGGTGGCACGGTAATAGTCCTCTTTCACAGAAAGATGAGCTCTTGAGTCTGTTGCCTCTTCCTGTGCCCTGGGGGTGGTAGCTGTTTAAGAACTCTTTCTATGTTGGTTACAGTCCTGTGGGACCTGTGAGCTAAGCCCCACTGGCCACCAGAGCCAGGTGTCATAGATGTGTTTGTTCCCTGGCTGCAGACACAAAAATCAGTGTGTCGGACTAGTGCATAAGCTCCTTTCTGTAAGATGCTGATGAACTGGAGTGAGAGAGAAGGAGAGTGCAAAGATTGCATTCATCAGCCTTTGTTCACTGACAGCCCCTCTGTAGGCCCTATAAGTGTGCCAAACCAGAAACCAGCCCCTCAGGCCAAAGCTTCTGGACAGGCAGATAGGCTTATTTGTGAGAAAGATTAGGGTGTGTTTTAGCCTGCTATCTGTGCAGGGCACTGAGAGTGGCCGTCTGCCAAGAACTGTCTCTCCAATTGTTACAATCCCAGGGGACCAAGGGACAAAAGCCCACTGTCCTCCAGAGCCAGGAGCTTCAGGAAATCAAGGGGCATCCCCTGGGTGGCAGCTGCAAAAAACAGGTCATGGGTGAAAACAGGCTCCAGATACGTGTAGAAGTTTCCCTCTGGGAAATACTGGAGCTCTGGAGCATGGCAGAGGGCGAGTACAAAGATGGCACCTGCTGAGGAAAGGAAAAGAATGGAAAATAAAAGAAACAAAATAAAAAGATGGTACCCACTGGCTTTAGCAAGGCAGATGAGAGTGTGCAAGATGGCGCCCACTGGCTGGAGCATAAAGATGGCCCCCGGGGGAAAGGGAAAATAAAGTGTTGTGGTGGGGAGATGGTGCCCGCCAGGTTTAGCAAGGCAGAGAGAGAGCAGGACAATGGCTCCCACCAGCCCGCATATCCATAGAGTATCCCAGGAGGCCCCTGCCCCTCAGACCAACACTTTATTTAAAAGTCGAAAATGAGTCTCTTTCGTAAAAAGTCTGGTCACTTTTCAAAGGGCCGCTTCTCCACTGGGACCTGGGTGGATGCGTCTGTGCACTGGCCCTTTAGGAGCCATTCCTCAGTTCATCCCAGCCTCGTTGGTCTCATGGGTGTGAGTCCTGCTGGTCTTCAAAGCTAGATGTTTTGGGGGCTCATCTCTCAGGTGCCCATATTAAAAGTTGGGGTGCTGGATGTTGTTTGCCTCTCATTTGCCTGATGTGAAGCAGTTGCTCTGCCAGTGTTTAGGTTTTTTTTCAGAGGAAATTGTTCCATAAATAGCTGTAGATTTGGTGTGTCTGTGAGAAGAGGTGAGTTCAGAGTCTTCTTAGGTTGCCATCTTGAACTGGAACTTCTGCTTTCCGTTCTTGGAGAACATCTCAAATTGATGTTCCACACTGGTTCAAATTTCACACATACTTATCTCTATTATTTACTGCCTCCAATATGGTGTTTACTTATGTAATTATTTATATATTCTGCTATTAAATTTTTAGCATTCTTGCAACCCTTCTGTACCCTACGTATTTCGCTGTTTAATTCTATTCTGTTGTCTTTTTACTTAAACCAATTCCCTCCACCTTGCTCTCTTCTTGCATTTTAGGTAAGGCCCAACCCCATATTGAAGAACAGCTTAAACAGTTTTTGAAGGGTGTGTTCATTTATTATTTTGCTACTTTAATATTTTCTTTAATAGTTCCTTCTATTTTACTCCTCAACTCATTATATCTATTGGATGAATATTTCTATAGGTAACTTCTAGCCCTGAGCTTATCTTACTCTGTATATATTTCTTAAGTATTTTATCTGTTCCTACAACAATTCACAGATTTTAGCTCCCGTTTAGGTCCACACTGTTGTTGTCCTTAGATGTCACTTAGAGCTAAATATGACAAAGCACCACTTACGTTGCTGTCTGCTAAATTCACTGCCTTGATGAAAAGGTATTGATTTCTTATTAACCTTTGTGCTTCCATTTGTCAGGTGTAAAAGCATACTGCTTCTGCTTTTGTAGCATTTCATACAGCTGTCTTTCTCTTATAACCTTGAAACTCTATTGTAAGAAATTTCTTACATATCCAGTAATTTCTATATTTGCTCTCTCTCTCCATAAAGAAATTTTTTCCTTCTCTGTTATTTTCCTTCCTTGGTTACATCTGTGTGTTCCAGGAACACTTCTTTTTTCACCTTATCTGAATGCTGGAATGTTATACTGTTACTTAAAATGATTTTGTACTATAAGGGTGCTAAACCAGTATCAAGAGTGTTGTATATGGCTACATAGGGATGTGTTTTGTTTGGCTGTTTTCATTGGCCTATAGTGTATTGTACCTTAGTTGTTATGTAAGCAGCTTTCTACCTTATATCTTATGCTCAGTCAGCTTCTATATTTATGGTACCTGCCTAGCTTATGTAAGAAGTTTGAAACTCCTTAATGGAAAAGAATAGTTAGAATGAAAATATTTGCAGTATAATGAGTTAAAGTTACCTTTAAAGACTTATGGAAAAAACACTGCAAGTTATAACCAAATTTTAATAGTGGTTATCTACGGATGGTGTGCTTAAAGGGGATTTTTAATTACCTTACTTCTTACTTGTAGTTCCAAATTTTCCCTAATAAATAATATATTTAGTATAAAACCAATCTATTAAGACTAACTTAAAAGGATATGGTTTTGTGTATGCATCCTATAGTATTAAGCGACAACCGTTAAGCCCAGGTCTGTGCTTGACACGTAGACCAATTATAGTTCAGAAGGTACATGAGATATGAACATTCCATCAAAGGGCTTGTAGTCCTGCTTTGAGAAACAATGTGATACAGGCTCTACTGAGATGTTACCAGTAAAAAAGGACATTGGCAGGTCAATAGAATATTCTCAAGTAATAAAAACGGAAGGGGGCATTTAGGTTGTGAGAGACTTTACTGAGTTGAAATGATGGTGATATGTTTGTAATGCCTCGTTAGGAGGTTTTTAACGCTGTAGAACGTGAACTTTGGTAGTTATCCCCATAGATAGAATCTTTCTCATAACCTGACGCTTCTGTTACAGGCACTTGGTGTTGTATATATTTTCATCACTTTGCGGCCTACTGCTCTTTGAAGTTGCCCAGCAGTTTTTATGTGCCTTAAGCCTTATTTTTCAGAAAAGAAACAAAAATAAAAACTGGATTCTAAAGTGGTAAATGTAGATCTACATTTACCAGACTATGTAGTATCTACATAGTCTGGTAAATATAGATACTTGATTTTAGAAGAGTGCAGACATACCAGTCCTGGGCAGGACAGCCGAACTGAAACAACTACAGTGAGGGATACTGTTTGTTTGGACAGATTATTTTTATTTAAAATTTTTCTTTAGAGATCATAGAGCAGTAATTTACAAAATGAAATTAGGACCTCATAATCATTCTTGTTCAAGAAGCATTATTATTAAAAGGTAGCTTCATGTGCTTCTAAGAAGCTAATTAGTTGCTGCCTGGCTTATCATGCTGAGAGGCTGCTGTGATTCATGGGAATTTACCCATCACAACAGGATTTTCTAATGCTATTTGGTTATGAAATTATTTATACTTCTGACTCAGGGCTTTAAAAAGGCTTCCAGCAGATTCTGAAAGCCAACTTTTGAGCTCAAGAGCATTTTGTGCCATTTATGGCGAATCAGCTTGGCAGTATAAGAATGGTTGAATTGGGTTGCGCTGTAGTACCTGAGGGACAGTGTTCTGGTGAGGCTCCTCAAGCTAAACATGATAATGAGTTTTCATTGATGTAGACCTCTTTATTTTCTTAGAAATCAAACTTTTAAAAAATATTCAGAAACAATACCAACACAGGTTTTTGTGGTTGTATTTACTCTAATAAGCTATTAACAAGAACTTGTACCACTACATTCTTTATGTTAATTTCAATTCATGAGTTTAGTATGGATAATTAAGAATTTGTTCTTTCTTTATGAGATATTTATTTTATTTAATTAGTGATTTGAATAGGGCAGAAATCAAAAGCTCTTTATAGAATACTCCTAAACTTTAAATATCATTAATTACATCCATTTGTGAAGCATTTAGTTCTTAATTTGCAGGATCTCATACAATATTACTTAACTGTCCTTCATAAGAAGGACAGTTGTTGTTTCCCCAAAGTGGAAAGGAGATTTTGGGGTGACATAGCCTTAATGTTGAAGGTTTTTCCAGAGTAGACATCATGTTTAGAAATCCACAAATGATGGCTCGCCAGGTTGTTTTATTGACAGCAAAGTGAGTTAACAAGGCCTGTGCTTAACATTTGCATATTGGACAAATGTGAGTAGTGAACATGAAGCCTACTACTACTCTTCCTGATCATTGGCATTCTTTTATAGTTATCCATTTTCATAAGGCAGTTTTATGAAAGGAGACTTTAAACTCGTCTAGCTTGAAATTATACAGTAATCACATTCAGTTCTCATTTTTCTTACTAATTCATCTGAGCTCTTTAACATGACACCTGCTGGCAGTAAGTCACATAGCAGGTAGTAGGAGCAGGGAAGAGATCAGACGCTTCTGCCTTTCGAAGTTCATACGTGCTCACTAAGGTAATAGGGCCAAAAGTAAAATGTTCCTGAGAAATTTCCAAAGGGTCACATTTGAAACAGAGGCATGGCAGTCTGTCTTCCAGTGACACATTACAAAGATTAGGGGATGTGAGTCTATGAGATCCACTTTGATGTTAACTTGCTATGGAACTTTATGAAAACTTCTTATTGTCTGCCTCTGAGGCTGGGGTTCTTTACCTTTCCTAAGGGGATAGTGAATGATACCTGTCCCACCTACCTATTGAAAGGATGACCTTACATGAAATACAAAATGGTAACATAAAAAGATTGTAGAAAATAATATAGTATTCAAGGGTAAGGTAGATGCTTGCTGGTCACTTCTTTTCTTTCTTCCTTCTTAAATATTGGAATTTTTCAGGACTCAGTTCTAGGCATTCTTCTTGGGTTCCATTTCTGGGAAATCTCATCCTTCCCATGGTTTCCGTTATATGTACCATCCACACAGAACCATCTTTTGAGCTCCAGGTATTTGTATAACTCCCAGACTCCACTGGGCCCAGTCCAGTCTCAGTTTGGAATTGCATTTAAAGAAATACAGTCCAGCAACTAAAAGTAATTAAATAGTAATACTACTCCTTACTTGAGTCTCAAAGAATATAATAGCATGGAGGTTATAATTCAGCAATATTTCAAAAAATCTTTTATCCACTCCCACCCGCACTCCAACCTCAGTCAGTCCCTGAGTTATGGGCTCCCATTTTTCCATACTGAGCCTGAGACTCTCACTCACAACTCCCTGCAGTCTGTTTTCATTTGAACTTCTCACAAACCAGATCTTTGGCCCATGTTTTCTTCATCCTTTTTTGCCTAGCATTATAACAGCCCAAGAACTAGGTGACAAACACCAGATTCTCGCTTGAGGATGAGAGAGGAAGGAAAGGTTAGTTAGTTTGGCAAAGGCTCCTATTTGGGTAGGAGAAAAGAGGAGGCTGGGAATATTTACATGTAAATAATCTATATTCCCAGCGTACTTGTGGAGTGTTCTACTTGTTCTCTACTTGTATATTTCACAGAGCACCTCTGACTCAGCCTGTCTAAAACTTGACCTTACTATCTTCCATACAAATTTGCTTCTCCTCTAATATCTTCATGCAAAGTATCTATCGTGCTTCTCGTTGCTTATTCCGGACATCTGAACGTCATCCTCAAATTTTTCCTCTCCTTCACAGTTCCATTCACGTTCTCTTCAGCCTCGATACTGAATACATACTTCTAGAGTCTCTCCATTTTACTCCATATCTGCTGCTGCCACTGAACTCCTTGTTCCCCAGCAATCCGTTTTCCGTACTCCAACCAGAATGATCCTTTAAAAACATGAATCTGATCATGCCTTTTCCTCCTTTACACTGTTCAAAGGTTTCTGAGTACTAAGCCCTTAATAATGGCCTCTAAGATCCTGTATACTCGGGTTGGTCTCTGCTTATGTCTCTAAAAATAGTCCCTTCCTCAACAGGATGCATTTCTTCCTGCCTCAAGGCCTTTGTTTAAGCTGGTCTGGTTGTCTAAAGTATCTTTCACCCTCCTCACCCTCCACCCTGCCCCCCAACCTCCTCATCCAAGGTTTCTCTGGCTCCTCAGGCTGGGCCCGTCCCTTTGATGAGACCCATTGCTCTTGAAATCGAATTACTTGTTCCCACACATTTTGCACAGTAGATCCTAAGCTCCACGAGGGATGAAGTGCTCTCTCCTGTAGCACTTCATCCCTCGTGGTTAGCACAGTGCCCAGCTCAGATCAAGTATAGTTGAGCACTTGCTGATTAAAGGATACTTCTTCTATGATTTGGGCTTTGTCTGTCTCTCATCTCCATATATATTCTGCTTCACACTCTATTTACCCCTGAGAAAATTGATTTCATATTTTTTAAGCCCGTGCTCTTCTTTGCAGAATTGTCTTCCCAGTCCTTCCTAGCTACCACTTAATCATTGTCAGCACCTCAAAATAGAAACCAATGTGTAGCTGCACTGTGTCCCTTACCATGGTATTTTGAAATTATTTGATTGCATGTTTTTGTGAGTAGGGCTGTATGTGGCTTCCTTTATAGCAGGGGCAGTATTTTTGTTTACTTCTCATCTTGATAATCCCAGCACCTAACAAGGTCACACTGAATCAAAAAAGTTGGCATACTCATAAGTAGAGGTATTGTAATAATAAAAATAACTGCTGACATTATTGATTATTTTCTGTGTGCTAGGCACAATTTTAAGTTCTTTCACACTACTAACTTATTGAATCATCTCAACTCCTATGAAGGAGTTACTTTTATTCTTCAAATTTATAAATGAACTAGAGACCCAGAAAGGTTAAATAAGTTGTCCAGACTTAGCCAGCTTGTAAGTGGCAAGGCTGGAATTTAAACCCACTGTTTGCGGAGCCTACCCACCTCTGTGGGACAGTCACTGTAGTCATAGTGCTTTCAAAATTGAGTTCTGGAATCTTTGATTCAAATTCTGTTTCTACTTACCTGTATGACCTGGGGTAAGGTCCTTCTCTGTAAAGTGGGGATAATTATATGTCCTTTATAGGGATGTTCTGACGATTAAATAAAATAATCAGTCCATCTGTAATATCTAATGGGATGTAGGCAGTTGTAACAGCATTAAGTCAGTGTGAGCACTTGGACAGATCTTTTGGGATTCTTTCCAACTCTAAATCCAGTGAGTTTTTATAGTATTTTAGTCTTCCATTTGCCATTTACTTTTCAATGTTCTGGTATTTATTCTTAATAATCAACATTTATAAGGGCCTGAGGACATCTCTGCGTTTGCTATCAAGTGAAATCTAAGGGCTTTGTGAAAAGCTTGTGCTGCCTAAAACTACAGTGCTGATTTCCCATGCTCAAGTCCCCTGCTAGGTGGCTGAGTAAAAATCTCTGGCTAAAGAGAGCAGCTGAATTACAGCCAGACCAAAGCAGAAAAAGAAATCTAATCAGTTACTGTTACCTGATTTTGAAAGTTTATTGAGATGTTCTAATCATAAAAGAACTAAAAAGAATATACAGTTAACAGGTCAACATTTGCAGCTAATGTTTCCTCTTTCCAAGTTAAATAAAAGTCGATTTAGAGTAGTCTGTGCTATTAAATTGATTAGCAGTCAGATGGAAACTTTCAGCAGTTTAGGTGATGATTCATTTATAACGACTATTCATAGTTTGTCTACTAATATTTGCTTATTATTTTATGAAACTCATAAAATCATATGATTTTTTTCACCATCACCATATACCGACAAGCACTACAGTAGCAAATAACATTGGTAGAAAATACAGAGTATATAGTTCTGAGACTTAATGGTCTGACTTGTGTACAAACTCAATAAATGCTTACCAGTAGTTTTACAACAATACAGTGAATATTCCAGAAGTAGATATATGTACTATTTAAATAAATTTTCTTGATCTGTTTATTTGTTCTACCTTTGAACAAAGCAAACAAATACATAGCAAAAAAATATCTAAAATAGATGAAATTGGAGATGATTGTGGCATCAGGAAGGAGTTTAGTTCACAGAATAAGTACCATGAAGTCCAAAACACTTGGTAGAGGTGTGCCTCTCTGACTTCTACATAAAAAGGGAGATAAAAGATGGCTATGTGATTTATAGTGCCCATAAACAAACAGAAGTCAGTTATTGAGAAACACAACTATTGCAGCTGCTGAGACTAGAGAGGAGTTTCTCCTTTGTCGGAATGTGGTAAATGGCAACTTTTCAGCCCTTGTACAGAAAACACAGCCACAGGATTTCTTAGTGCTGATACCTTCAATAGCAGCAGGCTATTTATTTTATTTTATTTTATTATTATTTCTTTTTGCGGTACGCGGGCCTCTCACTGTTGTGGCCTCTCGCATTGTGGAGCACAGGCTCCGGACGCGCAGGCTCAGCGGCCATGGCTCATGGACCCAGCCGCTCCATGGCATGTGGGATCTTTCCGGACCGGGGCACGAACCCGTGTCCCCTGCATTGGCAGGCGGACTCTCAACCACTGCGCCACCGGGGAAGCCCAGCAGCAGGCTATTTTTTGACATCGTAAAGATCAATTCATTAAAAACAATTCTACATGGGTCTATTATGCAACCCATTGATGTTCTTGCTTAAACTGGGTATCTGTTTATAGTATCTACAAATATAAAAAGATTTAATTACTTTAGATAATCCTTTTTTTCACTATGCTTTTGCTGACTGTTGATTAGATGTTAGATTTATGTTAAATAACCAGACATATCTGGAAACTGGAAGTGCCACTGGGAAGTGAGCTAGATATGGCCAGCAGGGCAAAGATTTTCTCTTAAGAAATAATTTAGAATTGGCTCAAAGTTGTATACCCTAGAACTGTAATTTTTTAAATATGTGGTGAGCATCAGGATCACTTGTAGGATTTTTAAAAGACAGGCTCATCTCCCACCTCTGTAGTTTTCTACTTAATATATTTGGGTGGGTGAGGTGAATGCATCTGCATTTTATTTTTATTTATTTATTTATTTATTTTAAAACATCTTTATTGGAGTATAATTGCTTTACAATGGTGTTACTTTCTGCTGCATAACAAAGTGAATCAACTATCCGTATACATATATCCCCATATCTCCTCCCTCTTGTGTCTCCCTCCCTCCCACCCTCCCTATCCCACCCATCTAGGTGGACACAAAGCACCGAGTTGATCTCCCTGTGCTATTCAGCTGCTTCCCGCTAACGATCTATTTTACATTTCTATATAATTTGTAGTGCATATATGTCCATGCCACTCTCTCTCTTCCTCCCAGCTTACCCTTCCCTCTCCCCGGGTCCTCAAGTCCATTCTCTACGTCTATGTCTTTATTCCTGTCATGCCCCTAGCTTCTTCAGAACGATTTTTTTTTTTTAGATTCCATATATATGTATTAGCATATGGTATTTGTTTTTCTATTTCTGACTTACTTCATTCTGTATAACAGTCTCTAGGTCTATCCACCTCACTACAAATAACTCAATTTCATTTCCTTTTATTGCTGAGTAATATTTTTTATATTTTATAAAAAATATATTTTATATATTTTTATATGTGCCACATCTTTTATATATGTGCCACATCTTCTTTATCCATTCATCTGTCGATGGACACTTAGGTTGCTTCCATGTCCTGGCTATTGTAAATAGTGCTGCAATGAACATTATGGTAAATGACTCTTTTTCAGTTATGATTTTCTCAGGGCATATGCCCGGTAGTGCGATTGCTGGGTCGTATGCTAGTTCTATTTTTCATTTCTTAAGGAACCTGCATACTGTTCTCCATAGTGGCTGTATCAATTTACATTCCCACCAACAGTGCAAAAGGGTTCCCTTTTCGCCACACCCTCTCCAGCATTTATTGTTTGTAGATTTTTTGGATGATGGCCATTCTGACTGGTGTGAGGTGATACCTCATTGTAGTTTTGATTGGCATTTCTCTAATGATTAGTGATGTTGAGCATCCCTTCATGTGTTTGTTGGCAATCTGTATATCTTCTTTGGAGAAATGTCTATTTAGGTCTTCTGCCCATTTTTGGATTGGGTTGTTTGTTTTTTTGATATTGAGCTGCATGAGCTGCTTGTATATTTTGGAGATTAACCCTTTGTTACTTGCTTCATTTGCAAATATTTTCTCCCATTCTGAGGGTTGTCTTTTCATCTTGTTTACAGTTTCCTTTGCTGTGCAAAAGCTTTGAAGTTTCATTAGGTCCCATTTGTTTATTTTTGTTTTTATTTCCATTTCTCTAGGAGGTGGGTCAAAAAGGATCTTGCTATGATTTATGTCATAGAGTGTTCTGTCTATGTTTTCCTCTAAGAGTTTTATAGTGTCTGGTCTTACATTTAGGTCTTTAATCCATTTTGAGTTTACTTTTGTGAATGGTGTTAAGGAGTGTTCTAATTTCATTCTTTTACATGTAGCTGTCCAGTTTTCCCAGCACCACTTATTGAAGAGGCTGTCTTTTCTCCATTGTATACTCTTGCCTCCTTTATCAAAGATAAGATGTCCATATGTGTGTGGGTTTTGTCTCTGGGCTTTCTATCTTGTTCCATTGATCTATATTTCTTTTTTTGTGCCAGTACCATACTGTCTTGATTACTGTAGCTTTTTAATATAGTCTGAAGTCAGGGAGCCTGAATCCACCAGCTCCGTTTTTCTTTCGCAAGATTGCTTTGGCCATTTGGGCTGTTTTGTGTTTCCATACAAATTGTGAATTTTTTTTGTTCTAGTTCTGTGAAAAATGCCATTGGTAGTTTGATAGGGATTGCATTGAATCTGTAGCATCTTCATTTTTAAAAAAAGACACACAAGTGATTCTAGTGATCCGTGAAGTTTGAGAATTGCCACCATAGATTATGCTGTATTAATTTTATATAGAAAAAAGTTTAAAGCGTATATAACCAAATACACGTTATCCACAAAACCATCTGTTTTATGGTTAAGATCATCTGTTTTTGAAGACTGTAAATTCCCAAGTTACTATTCATTGTAAGCTGTTTCTGAAATGTACATCTAGCCAGTTGAGTAAGGTGATTTAATGTATAGACATCTAATTAGTAAACCAATTAAGAGTTTTGGCATGTCTACTGGAAATGATGACTTTGAATAGTTAAATATGTATTTTGGGATAATTTTTTATTCTTGCCATTGTCTGATTACATTTCCATATGGACCAACAATATTTCAATAATTATATTCTATCTAGAGAGCATTTTCCTATTTTTAGTTTTCAAAAAGTTATAAAGCATACTGACATACATTCTAAAGTTATCTGAGATCTCTAGGGGTACTTTCGTTTGTAGGCTTTCAAGTGATAATATGAAAAATGATACTCAGAGATTGGTATCTCACATCTTATCTGCAGTAGTCACTACTTATAAACAAAATCTTTAAATATGTGGTAAACCTTTGTTTAAAGTAGAAAACTAAGCCCGTATATGTGTGTGTATGTCTTAATCTGTCTTAATATCTATGACAACAGAAATCTTGGATAAATGTCTAATGTTTACTTTTTATTGTTCCTTTATAGGCATTGCTTCTATGACAGTGCCAGTGTACATCGCTGAGGTCTCACCCCCCAATTTAAGAGGTCGATTAGTCACCATTAATACCCTCTTCATCACGGGAGGGCAGTTCTTTGCAAGTGTTGTCGATGGAGCCTTCAGTTATCTCCAGAAAGATGGATGGAGGTCTGTAAATAGTTCTTACATTTAATTTTCAAATAGATTATGAGTATTTAGGGTATGGAAGAAAAATTGAGAAATGATAGAAAAAATATAGGGTATTTTGAATCATTATAGCTAGTTTATATGATGGCGTTCAGCAAAATTGAAAGTGGACAAGAAGCTGATATTTATTTTTAATGATAGACAAGGAACCTACCATTAAGAATTGATATTTACAGGGTGTTTTAGCATTTAGGTGACGTTACTCACAATGTGTGATATATTTTGCAATATTTGTTTAAAAATGAATGCAGCAATAAATATGCATGGAGTTTTTGAATTGTATCAGTGATTGACAAGCTGTTTATAAACTGCAGATATAACTAACATCCTTTTGGGATTTAGGTAGCTACATTCTAATCTGAATGAAAGAAAACTCAGTCTTTAAAGGTACAGGTTTAGTTATATAAAAAGATGTTATATATGTAAAACTTAAAATACACAAATTATTTATGATCATTATTTGGCTTACTTTGAATCAAAAGAGATGAGAAAAATGTTTTAAAAACTGCTTTAAAATATTTTCAAACCTAATATTGTAAAACAAGCTGATCTTATATTAAAGCTTAAAGATATTATGGCCTCTGGATTTTGATATACTTCATGGTATTCAAAACAACAGATTCATGTAACCATTCCAGGGTTTTAAATTTTAATAAAATTTCCCTATACTCTGTATAGGTGCTGGAGAGAAAATATTCCACAAGACAGACTTCTGGTGTGTTAGCATGGTGCTTAAACTATTGAAGTTAATTCTTAACAGCTGAAGAAAAAGGGTCTGCTGCTATGTGGATGTAGGGAATTAAACTTACATATGTAAGCAGCACAATTAATCGAAGCTATTGAAGACTTAGGCTGATGAAGTTTTGTTAAGTCATGTGAGAAAACTCACTGAAGGCAGTTAGGGTGTATGTTTGTCCGGACCATTAAAGAGAGGACACATTTCTTTAAAATATTAGCTGTGTCTGCACGTGTTGCTAAACCACTTTCTACCTCTGAAGGAATGAATCTCCGAAAAAGTGAGAAATTACTGAAAAATTGAAGAGGCAAGAACTTCATCTTTCTTTTCCACTCTGTAGAAGAACAGAAAGTGGGAGATGATAGCTTGTTACCAGCGTGACCTGGTATTTTGAGTTTTTACTGGAAGCTCAATGGAAGTCAGTTAATCTTTCAGCCCCACATAGCTTTAAGATCTAAATTATCTATTTACATTTTGTTAAGGAATTTCATTAATGTAACCACTATAGAAATATATATCTGCTTTTATTAAAAATCTGTTTTTAAATGAAAACATATAAATTACATGAGTCATGTTTTTAATCCAAGTATCACAATTTATTTTTATGTATTTATTTTATTAATTGTAAAAATTAAGCAATTTATTTAAACTAAAAAGAGAGTTTACCCATTTCCCCCATCCCCCACCCACCACGTCTGGAAACCCCTAGTCTGTTCTCTGTATATATGAGCTTGGGTTTTTGTTTATTTGCTTTTTTATTTTGCTTTTTTTCCTTAGATTCCACATATGAGAAAGCTCATACAGTGTTTGTCTTTATCTGTCTTATTTCATGTAGCATAGTGCCCTCAAGGTCCATCCATGTTGCAAATGGCAAGATCTCACTCTTTTTTATGACTGAATAATATTCCATTGTGTGTATATATACCACATTTCCTTTATCAATTCATCCATCAATGTTGGACAATTAGGTTGTTTCCAAATCTTGGCTATTGTAAATAATGCTGCAATGAACATGGGAATACAGATATACGTATCTTTTTGAATTAGTGTTTTCATTTTCTTCAGATAAATATGTAGAAGTAAAATTGCTGGATCTTACGGTAGTTCTATTTTTAATTTTTTGAGCAACCTCCATACTGTTTTCCACAGTGGCTGCACCATTTTACAATCCCACCAACAATGCACAAGGGTTCCCTTTTCTCTACATCCTCACCAACATTTGTTATCTCTTGTCTTTTTGATGACAGCCATCCTAACAGGTGTGAGGTGATAGCTCATTGTGGTTTTGATTTGCATTTTCTTGATGATTAGTGATTTTGAGCATCTTTTCATGTACCTGTTGGCCATCAGAATGTCTTCTTTGGAAAAAATGTCTATTCAGATGCTCTGCTCATTTTTTAATCAGATTGTTTGCGTTTTTGCTATTGAGTTTATATGAAATCTTTATATACTTTGGATATTAACCCCTTATCAAATATGTGATTTGCAAATATTTTCTCCCATTCAGTAGGTTGCCTTTTCATTTTGTTGATGGTTTCCTTTGTTGTGCAAAAGTTTTTAGTATGATATAGTCCCACTTATTTATTTTTGCTTTTGTTGCTTTTACTTTTGTTCTCAGATTCAAAATTTATCTCCAAGACCTATCTCAAGGAGTTTACTGCCTATGTTTTCTTCTAGGAGTGTTATGATTTCAGGTCTTCTGTTCAAGTTTTTAATCCATTTTGAGTTAATTTTGTGTATGGTGTAAGATTTATTCTTTTGCTTGTGGCTGTCCAGTTTTCCCAACACCACTTAAATATAGCAATTTAGGTACCTTTTCTCAGTACTGGGTTAAGAAAGAAAGAAAGATACAGTAGTGAAAATAATTTATGAATGTAGTATCCCTGTGCAGAAGTGGAGGTCTTAGGATAGGCATTAGAACACTTTTGAGAGGCAGGGTGACGTAGTGATAGACAGAGCTGGATTTAAATCTGTTTTCAGTGAGTAATTAGCTACAAGCTTTGGACAAGTTACTTAGTTCCCCTGAAATTCACTTTTGTCATTGTAAAAAATGCGACCAAAGATGCTTATCTTGTAAGGTTATTGTGGGATCTAAATTAATTATTGTATATAAAGTACTCAGCACAGTGTTTGGCACATGGCAAATACTCAATAAATGATGAATCACGTTATTATTTACTATTCTGATGAATGCATAGAAGATGGGTACTACTAGAGGTAAATTGTAAGGGAGGTTGAAGGAAACACATTCTAAGACCTCTGGTTTCTTAACCAGTAAAGTTGTGGCTTGGAGGTGCTAGGGCAGAGGCCTAGAGAAAAAAAATGTTAAATGCTTATATCTACCATAGAAAGTACAAGAAGGAAAAGACTAAAGACAAAAATGATTTTCTAAATAACCATGAGATCCCAGCTGATGTTGGAGGCAGAAAGTTGCAGTAAAGTGAAGTAGCACACCTGTGTGAATTTTTTCCATAATATTGGAGAACCCAGGGGTGAAAAAATAAAATAAGAGGATGGAAAACAGACTTGGGCTAGTATTCAGACCAGTGCATTAACATATCAGATCACTTTGAATCCACTTAGTTTTTGTAAAAATACATGTTTATTTGTGTATACATGCAAATATATCTACTTTTCTTCTTACAAGTGAATTTTCTGTGTACTATTTTCTTCTATTTTTCAGCATCCTTAGCTATGTGTTTACCTCATCTGATTCCTGGACTCATAGGAATGTGGTTACAAGCAAGTGAAAATTGGAGTATTACCTAAGCATCAACATTAGAATTATCAGCAATTATAACTTACTCATGATTATAACAAGATAATTCATCATTTTGTGGCCATGTATTCCAAAAGTTCTAAGGAAATGTGGTTTTAAATATTTCATATAAAATTTCTTTCTCGGGCTTCCCTGGTGGCCTAGTGATTGAGAGTCCGCCTGCCGATGCAGGGGACGCGGGTTCGTGCCCCCGGTCCGGGAGGGTCCCACATGCCGCGGAGCGGCTGGGCCCGTGAGCCATGGCCGCTGAGCCTGCGCGTCCGGAGCCTGCTGCTCCGCAACGGGAGAGGCCACAGCAGTGAGAGGCCCGTGTACCGCAAAAAAAAAAATTTCTTTCTCATACTCATATTTTCATGTATCATAAAGTAAAATGTTCCCTACATTCCAAGAGTTTGAATATGTTAACATTTTGTTTTTTTTTTTTTTTTTTTTTTTGCGGTACGCGGGCCTCTCACTGCTGTGGCCTCTCCCGTTGCGGAGCAGCAGGCTCCGGACGCGCAGGCTCAGCGGCCATGGCTCACGGGCCCAGCCGCTCCGCGGCATGTGGGACCCTCCCGGACCGGGGGCACGAACCCGCGTCCCCTGCATCAGCAGGTGCACCACCAGGGAAACCCTGTTTCTTTTTCATTTGCCTTTTTGACTTTTATTTCTTTGAAACTCTACTTTAAGTTACTAACATTTGATGTCATACTATATACCTAGTGTCCCAGATTAACTAGTTCACTTTACACTGATGAACAGTTTTAGAGTCTGTTAGTGAATATCATTTGATCTTCACCAAAACCTTGAGAGGCACCAGGAACTAGTATTATTCCCTATTTGTAGATTTAAAAAATGCTCAGAGAAGTTAAATATTTGCCTGAGACCACATGGTTATTACATGGTGTAGATTAGAGCCAGTTCTTTTTAGTTGAAATGTAGCCACCTTTTTCCTCATTCTGCTTCTAAGTGTTTAAAGTCTAAAATATGATTACTGATAATTTTTATGATAGTGATAAGATTAAGATATACATTAGATAAAACTGACAGAAAAACTTCTTAGATGTTGAGGTTGTTGAAAGACTAAATCACCCTTTGTGTCAGATGGGTCAAAGCTTCTGTTCTCTTATTGTTTGGATGTCATAGAAATAAATTGTGTTTTGCTGAACTGTTGAAAGATAAGCTTTTCTAGAAAAAATTGCCAGTAGAAGATTGCCTGCTGATACTTTTGTAGCACTGTAGTGTCATATTACTACTATACTGGGAAGAATATCATTGGGCTCCATAAGAAAGAGGAAATAAGGATTTTGAAAATATCAGTAAAGATTAATTTTTTAAAAATAACTTTATTGAAATATAATTAATACACCATTCAATTCACCCATTTAGAATGTACAATTCAGTGGCTTTCAGTATGTTTACAGAGTTGTGCAGTTATCACTACAATCAAATTTTGAACATTTTTATTACCCCGAAAAGAAAACTTGTACCCCATAGCTGTCATCATCCAACTTCCCAGCTCCTCCCAGCTCTAGGCAACTATTTTTTTTTTTTTTTTTTTTTTTTTTATTTATTTATTCATTTATTTATTTTGGCTGTGTTGGGTCTTCGTTTCTGTGCGAGGGCTTTCTCTAGTTGTGGCAAGCGGGGGTCACTCTTCATCGCGGTGCGCGGGGCCTCTCACTGTCCGCGGCCTCTCTTGCTGCGGAGCACAGGCTCCAGACGCGCAGAGCTCAGTATTTGTAGCTCACGGGCCCAGCTGCTCCGTGGCACGTGGGATCTTCCCAGACCAGGGCTTGAACCCGTGTCCCCTGCATTGGCAGGCAGACTCTCAACCACTGCGCCACCAGGGAAGCCCTAGGCAACTATTAATCTACTTTTTTTCCTTATAGAGTTGCCTATTCTGGGTATTTCATGTATCAATATGTGGTCCATTGTGACTGGCTTCTTTCACTTAGCATGTTTTTAAGGTTCATCCATGTTGTAGCATGTGTCAGTACTTCATTTCTTTTTATTGGCAAGTAATGTGGATATACCACATTTTGTTTAGCCATTCGTCTGTTGATGGACATTTGAGTGGTTTCCACTTTTTTGGCTATTAAAAATAATGCTGCTCTGAACATTTGTGTACAAGTTTTAGGGTGGGCATATATTTTCAGTTCCCTTGGGTGTATACCTAGGCGTAGAATTGCTAGGTCATATGGTAACTATGTTTACCTTTGGAGGAACTGCAAGATTGTTCTCCAAACTGGCTGCACTATTTCACATTCCCATTTAGCAATGTATGAGTTCCAGTTTTTCCATATCCTAGTAAACAATTATTATCTCTCTTTTTCAATTACAGTCATCTCAGTGGTTATGAAGTGGCATCTTGTTGTGATTTTGATTTCCATTTCCCTGATGACTAATAATATTGAGAAAGATTTTATTTTTGTCTAATATATTATAGTGCTTACAAAGATGACAGTTACTTTGGTAGTTAAAACTAAATGACATGACATTTTATCACTTTTCTGTGCTAATATTTTTGAATTGTGCTTATTGAACATAGTGAGATTTACTCACTACACCTCAGGCAAAGAAAGGTTTTCTTTCTTTTTTTTTTTTTTTAACATTTTTATTGGAGTATAATTGCTTCACAATATGGCACATGGTTTTCTTTCTTTAATTGCCGAGTTAAAGCCTGGCACTCTATAAACATTATAGTAAAGTGAACTTCGCCACCACCATTATCGGTCTAAAACACTTACCTGGACATGCCACTGCTAAAATGCTTCCAAGGCTCCCCATTTCCTACAGGAAAAAAATCAGTCTCTTCATGGCTTGTAGTGCCTTTCATTATCCAATCCATGCCTGCTTTCCTAGATTTTTAAATTCATTATTACTTCCTTCCTTCCTTCTTTATACAACATAGGTTTACGCCTATAAACTGTATACACTAGTCACATCTTGCTTTTTCATGTTTGTTTTTTTCCTTCTGCTCACTTTGCCTATAATGTCTTTCTACTCTGTCCTGCTTTACTGGTTCAGTTCTCATGTGAAACTGTCTTTGTTCCTTTGCCTTTTCATAATACTTTGTACGTGGCTTCACTTTTATACTCACCATTTTTTTGAACCAGTTTTGACCTTGTACTCATTTTTAGGTCTAGGAAAGGGTCTAGAACATAGTAAAGGCTTACTAAATGTTTATTGAAGTTAGCTGAAATTGACTGGGCTCCAGGGAAGAGACTCTTAACCAAAGTAAAAAGATATTGATTATAAACCAAAATACCAATTCTTTAATTTATGCTGGGGAATAGATATCTTTGCAGGTAGCTGAAAAACTAAATTATTAATCCTAAATATTTCTTACTGAGCATAAAAATCAGAGAAAGAAAACTAGTTTCTGAGCCTATGAAAATTTACATCTCTTAAAATAATGTACCTCTCTGGGCCCCAGGACGTTCTTTGCTTTTCTCTCTCGGATAGAGCTGATTTTCAAATGAGTGTTACTTTATTTATAATTACATAAATCATCATGCGATTTATATTAAAAAGAATGGTATATCTATAGAAGGGCTGAATTCTCCTTTATATTGACTTTTACTGATTCTCAGGTTTAATTTTTTTTAAATTACAGTTATCTTATTCCACCTCACTAGACTGTATACAGTTATTTGCAAAGTATACTGGGTATTTTTGCATGTTTCAACATTCACATGATGTTCTTTTGTTTTTCTTTTTTCAGCTGAAGAAGGAAAATTTGAGGTAATACAGGTGTTGAATGAAAAGCACAAGGTATTAGTGCTAGTTACATCTATATTAGATATTTTTCTGGAGTATCACCAGGCTAATTCATGGACAATGTGAGACTTGTGCTGAGCTTTGAAGAATTGGCAGGCTTCATGTGGACTGAGGTGAAAATGAGGACAGAGAGTAGGATGGATGAGGGCAGGATCAGGAGGCTTGAAACTGAAGTTAAGAGGTACATGGTAGATTGGAGGCAGATTGTAGAGGTCTATGAATTCTAGGCTGGAAGTTTTGAAATTTTATCTACAGACAAAGGGAAGCTACTACTTTTTAAGCAGTTCATGCCATAATGTTAGCCAGTGATTAACATGGCAGCGAGGTCCAGAATTTATTGGAACTCTTGGCTCTTGGGTGGGTTCAGGGAACCTATTGTGAGAATACTGCCAGAATATTGGTGTGAGGTACTGACATGGTACTCTTGGAGACATCAGTTAGTATGGAAATCATTCAGTCATTCAAAAAAAATTTTTGGCACCTACTACATACTCCTGTTGTACTTGATACTAGAGATAGAAAGATCAATAAGAAACGTTCCTGTCCTTAAGCAATCAAGCACCTCACAGACTAATGAAGGAGAGGCTTTTCGTCAGCATGTTAAGTAAATGATAGTGTTATGGGAGCTCTCGGGGAATAAATAACTTAGCTTCAAAAATGGAATGATATTTGAGCTGAGTCTTTTATGAATAAAAGAGTTCGAGGCAGAGTGAGGGAGAGGGAAACTCTAGGTGAAGTATAATTTTCAAAGGCCCTATAGTGTAAAAGAGCCAGTCACGTTTGGGCAATGGCGAGAAGTTTAGAGCGGCTACTGGGAGGGCCGTGATTACTATTTGGGAGTTTGAGAGTGAAGTGGGAAGGCTAGTCTTAACAGGTATGAATAGAACTTTAAATCCATTGCACTCTCTAACAGTACATTGAGTTCAGATTTGTTTATTGACAGTCTTAGAAAATAATTTTAAAAAATCAACATTACTTTAGATTAAAAAATTTATGAGCTTCTCTCCCCCATAATATTTTACGATTTAAAAACCATGCCAATAAGATGATTTTCAGAATCATATTCAAAAGAGGGTGATATTTATAAACAAATTTATGCCAGGGAAAGTACTCTTATTATTTATGACATTGGCCATTTTAAGATAGATGGGTTTGGTTAACAAGTAAATATATTACTACTGAAGATATTTGTAATTTTATTATTGACAGAATTAAGATACAAGATATATATATGACTGTTTATCGTAAAGGTATAGTGGACAGAAGAGAGTTGAAACTTGCTTTAACAACACGTACGTTGCTTTATCTAAGCACTGACATCCTCATTAGCTAATGCTTCAGCAATTGTACAGTGTTATTGTGAGGATCAAATGAGTTTTAGTAGCTGTGAACATACTTACAGACTCTTAAGTGTTCCTAGGTATTGTTTGCTGTTATCTCCAGAAAAATCTTAGGTTGGGTCTCTATCCTGCATAAAGCTGGTAATAAAAATCGCCCCCACGTTCAACTGTCTGAATTTTCCAGGTGAAAAGTTAATATAGTTTGCTAATGAGACTGATTGGCGTTAAGACTAACGTCCCCTGAAGGTAACCATTATGTCATAGACAGAATAAAAAAAAATGTTTAAAACATTGGAGAGCTCCAGTACCAAGAAACTAAAGGGGGATTTGATCCTTGAAGGGAACAGTTCATGGTGAGATATACACCTATGACTTTTTCTCTGAGGGCAGCCCTCAATTCATGATGCTGGGCAGTGAGAACTTAAGAAGAAAACTAGAGTTTTATTGGCTTGTGGTATAAGTGGCTAGAGTTTGGGATGGCCAGAGCAACTGAAATTTAAGGGATAAAATCCAGGAAAAGAATGACCCAGAGAGGAGGAAGCCACCAAATCTGAATATTAATTTGCTACAAATGTTTTACAGATCCCTGAACTGTGAATATTACAGGGGAGATTCCGTGGAGCCTGCAGAAAGCAACAGTTAGAAGACGGTGAAAGATGAGACAGATTTTATTTCCTGCCCATAGGAGGAAGGACATATTTGGAATTTGAAACCTGCCAGGTTAGAGGGGCCAAAAGCTTGAGCTTCCACGGAAATCAAAGAAACACCAGCCTTAGGAGTAAAGACTTGTTGCGTGATTAAGGAATTTCCCCTAAGACCAAGCCAAAACTGAAAACAGATTTACACTAGCCAAGTGTAAAACCAAGCTTCCACAGATGTAAGGTGCCTAATAAAAAAGTGAGTGTTCTTCAGAAGAGAACAAAATCTAGAGTCTCCAGAGTTTATCCACAAAACACATTAAAAATTATTAGATATGCAAATAAACAGAAAATGTGACCCATAATTGAAAGAAAAATTGGTCAGTATAGGCAAACCTCAAGATTATGCTTATAAAGACATTTTCAAATAAAGTTAGGACAAATTGTCACCACTAGACCTCCTGCATAATAAGAAATGCTAAGGAAAATTTTCAGACTGAAGGGAAATGACACTAGATGAAAGCTCATCCATCTACAGTAGGGAGGAAAAGTAGTGGCTATCAATAAGAGACCAAATATAAAGGAATTTGTTTTTTTCTTCTCTCCGTTTTTTGAAAGACATATGACTGTTTACATTTAAATTTATTGTGCAATTTATAATGTATATAAGTTATAAAATATATGATGACAATAGCAGAAAAATTGGGGTCAGTAACTAGAATTATACATGTTTGTGAAGAGTTACAATGTTATCTCTAGGTAGACTGATAAGTTAAGATGCATGTCTTATCCTGAGAACAATCACTAGAATAGATTACAAAAGGATACAGCTAAGAAGCCATTATAAGAATTAAAATGAAATACTTAAGATATTTGGATAATCTGAACAAAGGCAAGAAAAAAATAAATAGGGACTTCCCTGATGGTGCAGTGGTTAAGAATCCGCCTGCCAATGCAGGGGACACAGGTTCAAACCCTGGTCCAGGAAGATCCCACATGCCGTGGAGCAACTAAGCCCGTGTGCCACAACTACTGAGCCTGTGCTCTGTGCCACAGCTACTGAGCCCACGTGCCACAACTACTGAAGCACGCGGGACTAGAGCCCATGCTCCACAACAAGAGAAGCCGTGGCAACGAGAAGCCTGCACACTGCAACGATTAGTAGCTCCTGCTTGCCGCAGTTAGAGAAAGCCCGCATGCAGCAATAAAGACCCAACACAGCCAAAAATAAATAATAAATATTAAAAAAAAGAAGAAAGAAAAAAATAAATAGCAGATGGGACAAATAGAAAGCAGATAGCAAAATGGTAGACTTAAAATCCAGTTACAGTTGGGCTTCCCTGGTGGCGCAATGGTTGCGAGTCCGCCTGCCGATGCAGGGGACATGCGTTCGTACCCTGGTCTGGGAAGATCCCACATGGTGCGGAGCAGCTGGGCCCGTGAGCCATGGCCGCTGAGCCTGAGCATCCGGAGCCTGTGCTCTGCAACGGGAGAGGCCACAACAATGAGAGGCCCGCGTACCATAAAAAAAAAAAAAAAAAAAAAAAATCCAGTTACAGCAACAGTAACATTAAATAAAAAAAATTATCATTGTGTACAAAAAGCATGGCACAGATTTATATTGTGTAAAAGAGATACACTTTAAGTAAAATGCAATAGATAGGTTAAAAGTGAAAGGATGGCAAAAGATAGACTATGCAAACAGTAAGTATAAGAAAGTTTGTGTGCTATATTAATAATCACACAAAGTAGACCTTAAGACAAGTGGTATTACCAGAGATGAAGAGGACATTTCCTAATGATAAAAGAGTCGATTCATCAGAATTAAAAATGATAAAAGAATGTATAGTTTACTTCAAAATGCATAAACAAAAATTAACAGATGGTGGTTGTACAACATTGTGAATGTGCTTAATGCCACAGATCTATACACTTAAATATGATTAAAATGGGAAATTTTATTTTGTGTACTTTATCACAATTTGAAAATTACAGAACTAAAGGAAGAAATAGACAAATTCAGGCTCATATTGGGAAATTTTTTAACTCTTTTCTTAGCAACTGATAGGACAACTAGACAAAAAATGTTTGTAGAAAAACTGGAAAACACTCTTAATTGCCTAGGCATAACTGACATTTGTGGATAGCTATACCCAACAGCTGCATCGTACACATTCTTTTTCAAATTCACATCAGACATTCTGTAAAATTGGCCATATCCTGAATCATAAAATAAATGTTAATAAATTTAAAAAATGACTCTTATAGAATATGTCCTCTGACCATAGCAGAATTAAATTAGACATCAATGAAATAGCCAGAAAAGCTTCAAATATTTGGAAATTAAAGCAGCATGTTCTAGGGGCTTCCCTGGTGACGCAGTGGTTGAGAGTCCGCCTGCCGATTCAGGGGACCATGGGTTCGTGCCCCGGTCTGGGAAGATCCCACATGCCGTGGAGCGGATAGGCCCATGAGCCATGGCCGCTGGGCCTGTGTGTCCGGAGTCTGTGCTCCGCAACGGGAGAGGCCACATCAGTGAGAGGCCTGCGTACCGCAAAAAAAAAAAAAAAAAAAAAAAAAAGCAGCATGTTCTAAATAACTCATGGATTTAAGGAGACGTCAGAAGGAAAATTAGAAAACAGTTTTGAGTTAAAAGAAAATAAAATATATCAAAATTTGTAGAATGCAGTTTCAACTGTGCTTAGAGCATAATATATAGCTAAAGTGATTTTATTAGAGAAGTCAAGTGATCTAAGTGTCATGTTAAGCTAGAAAAATATGAGCATATTAAAACCAAATGAAACAAAAGGTGTTAATAAGGAATAGAAGTCAATGTAATACAAAGCAGACAAACAATAGAAAAATAATGTTGGTTCTTTGGAATTACTAATAAAATTGGTAAACTGATTATGACTGATTTGAAAAGATAAAGCACAAATTATCAATATCAGGAGTAAAAGCACATCATTTCTATGGACATAATAAGGATAGGGAGGGAATACTTTGAACGACTTTGTGCCAATAAAGTCAACAACTTAGATGGAATGGACACATTGCTTGAAAATCGCAACTCTACTAAAAACCAGCACAAGGTAAAATGGAAAATCTGAATATTCCTATATTTATTAAGTCGAATCATTGCTAGTAACCTACCTGAAAAGCTAACTTCAGGCCCAGATGGTTTCACTGGTGAATTAAGTAAAACATTAGAGAATAAATAGCTCCAAGCTTAAACAAAAGCTTTAAGAAAATAGAGGTAGAAGGAGTACTTCCCGGCTAAGTTTTGAGGCCAGCATAACTAATACTGTGGCTTGTTTTTTTCTGAAATTAGTCATGCTTCATTTAATTGTCCAGTTTTTTTTAGTACATTCAATAGTGACATAGATTCTCAATAATTCATAAGTACATTTTAAATACTAAAGTATATCATAACAGACTCCAATACATTTTATGTTAGATATTATACCTAAGGGCTACCCATTCCTATAACAAATTGAATGAGGCTCTTCTTCTTGAAATTGCCGCTGAATACACTTTACTTAATTTTGTTTCTGTCCTTCTGAGACTGTTAAAGACCAGCAGTGACCTGGATGGGCTGCACTTTTGGTAGTAATGGAGATTCCAGTACACTGGGAAAGGCAGTGGTTCGGATTCATGGCTTGTTAGTTCTGGAAGTGGCCTAAGTTGTTACAAGCAAAGAAAACTCTAGACACAGATTGAGAGTATCCTTAAAATATTGTAAAATCAAACCCAATAATATATAAAAGAATAATAAATCCTTTTATATAAACCGACCAAGGCAGTTTTCTCAGAAAAGTCAGTTTGTTTACCATATGAAAATTAATTTGCGCAAGTCACCATGTTGAAATTATTTAAAGGAGGAAAACCTAAAGGATCTATCTCAATATATGCAGGAAAACATTTGACAGAATAACCTTTATATATGATAAAACCTTTCTGCAAACTAGAATGGAAGAGCACTTCTTGAATTTAATAAAGGGCATCTACAAAAAAACCTGCAGCCAGCTTTATACTCAATGGGGAAAGCCTGAATGCTTTCCCTTCTGATGGAATTCAAGACAAAGATGTCCGCTATCACCACTTACATTCATTCAAATTCACTGAAAAGGACAAGTAGATTCTAAAATTTTTACAGAAAAGTAAAGGACCTAGAATTGCCGAAGCCATCTTGAAGAACAAGTTGGATGATTCACTATCTGATTTCAAGACTTACTATAAAGCTAAAACAATGAGACTGGTAAGGATTGATAAATCGGTAGATCAGAAAGAATGGATGTATCTCAAAAACAAGATTGAAAGAAGCTAGATACAAAGAAGTATGGTCTCTAACATTCCGTATGAAGTTCATCAATTTGCAAAATTAGCTATGGGGACAGAAATTCCATCAGTGATTGTCTAAGGCAATGGGGATTGACTGGAAGCGGGTAAGGTATGAGGGAACTTTCTGGGATGATGGAAATGTTCTGTTTCTTGATTGGGATGGTAGTTACAAGGATATACACATACACACACACACACACACACACACACATATACATATACAGAATGGTACACCTTGGATCTCATTTTATTATATGCAAATTTTGCCTAAAAAAAGTTAATTTCAACCTTATGTTGGCTCTCTCCATTATATTCCTTTTCTGCAATGGTCAGTGATAGTTTAAATGTTTTTTCTGCCATGACACTTTTTCTAATATCCTCTGTTGAAATAACTTTTCTCCTTACTCTTACACTGTGCCTAAATCTCAGTCATAGCAATTACATAATCCAATTTTGTTCCATGATTACTAGGTATGAGCTCCTTGAAGCAAGGGAGTATCTCTTAGTCATTTCTGTATCTCCAAAATCCCAAACATAGAGCTTTGCGTATGGAAGATATTCAGAGTTGGAAAAAAAAGGGTATGTATATAGGTATGGTTGTGCGTGCATTATTTTCAGCACTCGTACTGTCAATTTTGTACATCTTAATGCATTTTGCCATGTTGTTTAATATCTCTGCAAAATACTACATTATTTATTTAAATAGCATCTAATCTTATTCTGTTAAAGCAAGTATATCTTGCTGCTTCTGCTATGACCACAGCACTAAATAACCTCGGCCAAGCCATTTGCCTTATGTACTGATATCAAATTACTTTGAGAGATTTTCCCCTTATTATGTAGATAGATAGAGTTAATATTTTCTTTGGCTTATATATATGTTTACATCTATGGCTATGAATTTTTTAACAGTTTACATAGACTCGTTTACTAGGTAACATAAAAATTGCTCATTTGCTGGTGATGTATCACATCACCTTTTTACTTGAAAGAATCCAACTTGACACATTGATTTTTTTTTTTTTATTATGTACCCCCAGCTTTGTGTCTCCTGTTTGCTCTCTAACTGCCATCAGATTTTCAAGTGTATCAGTCATTGATGTTAATATTCTACATGGCCCTTAATGGCAGAGGAAAATTAACTTATTAGCCTGAGGTCTCAATTAGGCAGTATTTTCTTTTTTTTTTTTAATTTTTATTGGGGTATAATTCATTTACAATGTGTATTAGTTTCAGATGTACAGCAAAGGGAATCTGTTGTACAAATACATATATCTGCTCTTTTTTATATTCTTTTCCCATATAACCCATTACAGAGTATTGAGTAGAGTTCCCAGTGCTATACAGTAGGTCCTTATTAGTTATCTATTTTATATATCATAGTGTGTATGTGTCAATCCCAGTCTTCCAATTCATCCCTCCCCCACCCCTTAACCCCCGGTAAGCATAAGTTTATTTTCTGCATCTGTAACTCTATTTCGGTTTTGTAGGTAAGTTCATTTGTAGCCTTTCTTAGGCCGTATTTTCTTATTTTAATTTCTTATCTTTTGAAATGGATTTGTGAGTGATGAAGAAAAATTTTTAAATATATTATCAAGTAAGTTGTTGTAACCATAGCAGGTAGTTAAATTCAGTGTTATCTTCTTACATTTAAAACTTGCATTAAGTAAGAACATATATAAATCACAATTCATGTTTGATGACTATCGAGTAATTATTTTATCATTGATATTTAAAGGTGGCTGTTTCTTTTGTAAATCCAAGAATAGGGATCTTGGAGTAAATGCATTACTCATGTGATTATTACTTAAAGTTTATGAAAAAACTCAAAATCCGTAGGACTCTTGAACAACGAAGTTGGGTAGCTCTAGATATAGGGCTGAAGGACAGTCTTGGATGTGGTTTGAAGGTATGGGGTTATGCCTTTTTAAGGGGAAACTTAAAAAGTGTATAATGATAGAGATCATTGGAAAGTTGAGCTTGGGGAGATGTTTTTGGATTTACACAGTAATGCACTCTCTCTGGTTAAGTTCATTCATGATGCTTAATTGCTTAATGATTGGCTTAGAGTTTGGTACTTAACTCACATTCAGATGTTTGCTGGGTAAACAGCTGAATAACATCTCAGATGGCAAGTTCAGCCTTAGCTTTCAAAGCAAACACAGTAAATCTTCAAAAAGTAACATTTTCAAAGAATTTACTTACTGTGTTAACCCTTTCTATTTTCAATGAAATGTTTCAGGAAAACAAGGTTTAAAGTTTATTTCGTAGTTATATGTGAAAGAATGCCAATTTGAAACTGTAGAGTTTTAAAGAATAAAGCATAGCATTATGCTTAGTATTTATGATATAGTATTCCTCTAATTGATTTGTGCTCTTAGAATGGGCTAACCATTCTTGATTTCCAAATTAATAGCAAATAGATATAAACAGAATACAAGCTAGAAGATAGAGGATGGAGGTAAAACTATTGGAATAACAAATACAGATTTGTCATTTGATTTTTTTCAGTTTATTATAAGACAGTATGAGATATTATTAGAGAATATTGCTAAAAATCCTCCCTGTACCCAGGACAGTTTCAGAGATGGTGACTGAGCTCATCTTACTGTTTTGAAAAATATCAAGATTCTCTAGGACTAGGAAAATGTAACATGAGGATTTGGTTTAAAAATGTATACTTTTAACAACACGAGGTCTAGAGACAGGTAAGGAAGTGATTATTGAATTGCACATTAATGCTATCATGGCCTATTAGGAGGATATTTGGCTAAATGACTGCAGTGTCCAAAAAATCTTCACTGTGCTCCTCAGAGTGAAAATGTCTTCCCTTAGTAGAATTCAGCACCTCAAGAGCCATAAAAATAATTCTATACAATTTGTTTTAAATATAATATTTTGTAATACAGTTCCCTTAGCTATGATAGTTTTTCTGTTACAGCTTGACTTTCAAGTAAAACCATAAATCGTATAGCTCTTGCATTATAAGGCATTGGCAACCTTTTCCCATCATTTGAGAATTTAAGGAGGAAAAAGAATAGAGGGGAGAAGAGAAGTAAACAGAACGTGACGCAGGATACAATTCCTCAATCCAGCACAATTCCTTTTGGGGCGGCCTCTGGAAGGCAGACATTTTGTTTTGTTTTGTTTTTGCGGTACGCGGGCCTCTCACTCTTGTGGCCTCTCCCGTTGCGGAGCACAGGCTCCGGATGCGCAGGCTCAGCGGCCATGGCTCACGGGCCCAGCCGCTCCGCAGCATGTGGGATCTTCCCGGACCGGGGCACGAACGTGTGTCTCCTGCATCGGCAGGTGGACTCTCAACCACTGCGCCACCAGGGAAGCCCTGGAAGGCAGACATTGGAAAACAAAGTGTAGACAAAAGCTACTTTAGCTCTATCACATCTGTTATATAAAACATTTTAAAAGGATCAAATTCCAAGTCAAAATTTTTTGCCCTCAAACATCTTTTAAACTATCTATTATGTTATTATCTAAATTTTTCCTATATGAAAAGTTTACCAGTATAAAAGAAAAATGAAATCAAAATTCATTTTGGCATAGTGTTCAAAGTGAGCACCACAAGTTTACCTTTACAAATGATATATTTTCTTTTAACTAATAGTCAGCTGTTTTCATAAAAGCACTCTGGTGTTGAGGGTAAGAGAATATCCCGTTTGCCACGAGTGGGTCCGTGTTGTTAAATCCAGTTTGCAGTTCCCTAGCCCAGTGGGTGCTAAGTGTCAGGTGCTATGCAGGGTTTGGCAAGATTGGGAGGGACTGCACCCGGCAGCCCTTTCCCCTGCTATTGCCACAGGGCTTCCCTGCATTTCACAGAGATGTGTGAACAGCAGACTTCTAAAGCGATCCTTAAACATGAGGCTGAGGTAAATTTATGCCCCCTTTTATGAGTTCTGCAGAATAATTATCAAGTAATCATGAAACATTTATTATAGCTTGACTTACAATAAACATTTATTATAGGGAGCCTGGGTTTTAATCCTAGTTCCACCGCATGTTAGTTCTGTATCTTCTTTGTGCCTCATTTCTTTGTCTTTAAAATGGTAATAATAATGGTACCTACCTCATAGGGATGTTGCGAAGATTAATGAGTTAAAGTATTTTAATTCTTTTGAACAGTACTTGGCACATAGTAACTAGTGCTATGTGTTAGCTACTACTTTTGCTGTTCAAGCTGAGTTTGACCTTCAAGTAGATTTTCATGTATTTGGAACATAATCATCACTGCTGTGGAACTACTAGAAATAAGAAACATGTTTATCTGTTGACTTTGTTTTCAGATAACCATTTTATCATCAGTTCAGAGAGGGGCAATTATGAACTGCAAAATTCTGTGTCTTAAATGGCCATCTATTCAAAGATACTTGTCTTTTGCTTCATAGGTTAGAGCAATATGATTCCTTTAAAACAAGAATGATTGTAAATTGTTCAGTTCAGTGAAGGACTTGTTTGGTTTTGTGTGAGGCACAGGCCATCTGATGGCAGCAGCCCAGCAGGTCTGCTCAGCCACAGTAGGGAGGTTAGGCACCCAGGAATGAGGGATGTTTGGTTTACAGAGTTTCAGTTCCTGACACTGGGAAGGCCTAATCTGAGGTGAAGAAGCCCGGCTTGTCTCCTTTGTTGATAGGTGGCCCAAACACACAATTTGGAAGTATTGCTTACTATTTGAGGTCCCCTCCTTAGTTTTCTGGTAGGCAGGTGCTGGTACTGCTAGTTGTACCAGAAAATAGCTCATTTGTTAACTTCAGTTTAGAAAGTTTTAAAAGGTATCTTTCTGTGAGTGATCATGATGCTAAAGAATATTCTAAAAATTTTTAGAACTCATGAAGGCTTGGCATTTTTGATTGAGTCAACCTCATTTCCCCTTCTGTCAGCTTGATGTGCTATCTGGCCTCCAGAAGGTAAATGATGTTTGCTCTAAGGTGGACCTTGGGTGCTTATTGTTCACTTTCACCCCCTGGAGTTTTAAAACACTTAGATCAGTGGTTCTCAGCCTTGATGGCACCTGGGGAGCTTTTAAGAAAATAGAATTCCCTGAGCTTGAAGCCCAGAGCAATTAATCAAAATCCCTGGGGTAGGTGGGCCCTGGACACTGGTGTGTTTTAAAAGCCTCCTGGGTGATTCTAATGTGCAGCCAGGGTTTAGAACCCTTGATTTGGCTTATAATTATGAGATAACCCATGTCAATAGGGGGCTGCTTGTCTGTTTGGGGATTGCCTGCCTGGTTTATCAGTGTACTCTTGTCATTCATCTGGTTCCTGGTTTCCTTGGATTTAGAGGACTCTTGGTAAGTCTGATAGTGCCTTAACTAGTATAGAGTTCCTCCTCTGTTAGTTTCATGTTAAAATTTTCATCAGTATCACAGCAAAGCAAACTCTTACTTATTCTTCTTACTCTCCAGTATGCATATCATTGGAGGAACAGTTTTTCCTCAAGAAAGAAACTGGTTACTGCTGCCTACTAAAAGTTTGGGTGGATGATATAGCTGGAATAGAAAAGTTGCATTGAATTAGTTGAGAGGGGAGAAGGTCAGGGAGGTAAAAACATTTTTTGCTGAGCTTTCTCTTTGTGCTTAGGTACCAAAAGAATTATTTCACTTAATTCTCCCAACAGCTCAATGAAATGGACACTGTCATCTGTGCATTAAAATGTTACGTAACTTGATCAGGGTTTTGTGGTTAATGTGTCCAGAGGTGAAGTATGACCCAGGTCTGCTCCTACCCTCTCTCCATCATAAACCACAGTTACCTGATCTCTTGTGTATACAAAGCCATGGTAATTTATTTCTATCAAAATATTTTTATCATGAAAGATAATTAAAATATAGTAAAATAAGCTCCTTTGTTTTACTTTTAGAAATCTTAGTAAATGTATAAAACATGTTTTATCTTGACTAGTCTCTGAAAACAGGCTTTAATATATCCTTAAAGTTTGGCAATAGAGTGTGAGTTCCTTTTTCCTACCCTAGTATTAAGGCACTGAATTGTAAATGTCAGACCTAGACTCTTGGGACTTAGAGATTTCAGAAGGCTGGAGGGCTAAAGTAGTCTGTCTTCTACAGCTCGCTTAAAAAAGCAGGCTAATATGTATCTTTATATTTTTCTTTTTGTATTTTCCCTTTTCTTTTAATTTTTAAAAAATATTATGTTCTGGGATTAAATAGTGAGTAGTAAAGTGCAAAGTATTATGTGAGCATCTTCGGGTCTAAAAATGATTCAGTTTCTGTATTCATTTCAGTGCTTCTTTGAAGTATTCAGTGCACCCCTTTAATCTTAATTCATCACTAAGGGGGTTTGGAAAACGGAAGGAAAGATCAAGAAAGGTATAGAGAAATGAAAAGTAAAGACTTTCATCTTTAGTACTTTTCTTATTTATTTCCTAATCCAATATATTTGGTTTCTACCTTTTTATTGCTTTTCTTTTAAATAATTGGCAATGTAGGATAACCTTTTTTCTTAAATTTTTTAAGAGAGAACACACTGAATAGAAATTTCATTCATTTACAGCATTAAAACACACATTAAGATTTGGTTATACAAGTTATCATCTTAAGGGAAAGAGGCCAGAAATATGCATTTGTGTGAGCTGATCTCTCTAGTTCTCATCAGATGAGTCTTCAGAAGAAAAGGTCTGGTCATACCTAGAGTAACAAACAGAAGGAAAGGTCTGGTTATATCTAGAGTAACAAATAGTTTCATTGGAAAGAATTTCTGTGTAAGTAACTTTGCAGAGCTAAATGATCCAGTAGAGTTGCTGCAGAAAATTTTACTATGAGTGTGAAACAGTTTTCTGTTTAGTTTATATAGACAGTTTCGATATATATAGCTGTTTTTGTATCATTTCATAAAACATTTACTGAATGCCTATTGTGCAAGATACTTTATAAGGTGCTATGCTGAATATAAAGTTAAATATGCAGTCAAGTGAAATAGGTAAATAATTTATTATAATACAAGGTATTATAAATAGAGGTATACATAAATAGAGGTCAAAAACAAAAAACAAAAATGTTTTCTAGGTGAGCAGAGGAAGGAGTGATTAAGTATTGGTGTAATTATCAATACTTATGAATTAAAGTATAAAACATGTCTAATAAGATTTCCTTTAATATTGTAGGCCAAGTGATTTATTTAGTCATTCATAAACACTTTGTTCACTTTCTAAATCTTAGTTAATTTTGCTGAGTGTATTTATAGCTACTGTTTGAGTAGGAGGTACTCTTAACATCCATGTAGCAATTGTGTTTTGTTTTTCTACTCTTTTTGGAAGTAAAATGAAATTGCCTGGAAAATAATAGACTTATTCACAAGATATGTGTCTTCAGGACTGCTATACTTTTGGTTTAGCATGGCTTAAAAGTTAGAACAGCTTTGAAAAGTGTATTGAGTCTTGATTTATGAATGCCAGTGAGTATGGGTTGTTATGCAATCAGGACTGGCCTGAGCTCTACCACCATAAATCTACCATGGAAAATATTCTGGGAACTTGGATCAATAGAAAACATTCAGGTGTCCTAGAGTCATAGAAGCCACCAATTTAAAGAGACCTTGAAGTTTATGTAATCTAACTTAGTTTAAAAAGATTGAGGCCTAGAGGTATTAGGAGATTAGTCCAGTGGTCAGAATAATTTGGAAAGATCTTTGATATTGATATATTCATATTGCTATTTTTGTTATTTCTCTGGTAGATTTAAAGTGCTATGCTTATTTGTTATTTAGAATTTTGTCAGTCATTAAGAATAGACATTTGAAGAAGATGACAACTTAAAACATTAGCAGCTTTTTCATATTTCTAGTCATTTTAATAATGATTATTAGCATCTGACTTCATCTTTTTTCTGCTATCGGCTGCTATGTGCTTTCCTAACTCTCCCTCCACCTCCCCATTTTTTAAGTAAAGTGCTTTTTTGTCTAAAAAAAATGATGCTTGATGGCAAAATGAAATCATAACTAATCATTTACAGAGAAGAAATAACTGTAAAGCAATACATCTGGGCATTTATTTTAATGAAAAGTATATCTTTTAAACAGATATCAGAGAGTTTTGTCTTAGCCCCATTTTTATATTGTAAATTACAGAATTATATTTTATTAGTATTCGATAGGATGGTGATTTTGGTGTTTTGCATGTTGTGTTTGGTTCAGAATGCCTATCCAAAATTATTGTGACTTTTGTCCATTCTTTTTCATTGTAATTTGTGCGAGAGATAAAGAAGAATCAGATTTTTCTCATTTTTCAATTTTTCACTACAATATAAAAATATCTTTTCTGGTGACACACACATGCACATATGATGAAAAGAAAATCATTCTAATTTTTACCATTATATGTTATTCCTAATGTGGTAAACACAAACCTTTTATTCATACTCAATGCTAATAAGACCACATTTTACAACCATGTATTGATTTCTTATTACAGGTACATGCTGGGACTTGCAGCAATTCCAGCAGTTATACAGTTTTTTGGCTTTCTCTTTTTACCTGAAAGCCCTCGATGGCTTATTCAGAAAGGACAGACTCAGAAGGCCCGTAGAATTTTATCTCAGATGCGTGGTAACCAGACCATTGATGAGGAGTATGATAGCATCAAAAACAACATTGAAGAAGAAGAAAAAGAGGTTGGCTCAGGTATGTGGATTTTATACATATATGAATTTTAAAACTACATAATAGTTTTACTTATAAATTATATTCTTTTAGTATTATTTAATGTCTCTAAATGATGAAGTGGGTTAATATGTATAACTAAACCAAAATAAACATTTTAATTTTAAAAGCAATATAATAATGTTATAAAAGAATGAAGAAAACACTGCCATAATGCCACTGTCCTTAAATAATTAACTATTTTTATTTTTGTAATTTCTTTTATTTTAAGTCAGATATACTTGACATAGTTGTCATTTTGAGTGGGGACATTTTTTGAGTATATGTATATTTTACATATAAATATGTATATTCTACATATAAATATTTAATATATAAATATAAGTATGTATTATACTTATAAGTATGTATTATTGACCTTCTATATTAAATAAAAGTTCAGTTTGAACTATTGTCAAAATAAATCACTTTAGTAAAATTAAATACCTTGTTTACATGTGTTACATTAATTTCCATACTAATTTTTATAAAGACTAAGTACCTTCATATACTTGTTATGGAATAATTTTGCATTTCCCTGTTTTCATTAAAATGTTTAATTGTCTAATCACAATTTAACCATGTCAGAAACCAAAAAAAGCATGGTTCTGGTTAATTTATGTTGATGAATTTATTTTCAGAGAAGAAATCACGTAGGGATTTAAAAATCACGTAGGGATTTAAAAATCCAGTGGCAAGATCTGTAATCTTGATAGTCTGATTTGGGTAAGCGATTTGCCAGATGGGAATGATGGGAAAAGGTAGACATTTTACAATTCCCTGCTGGATTCACATTCCCCAAAATTGTTTCATTTTCTCTCAACCTTCCTTCTGCCTCTACATTAATTGGTTGTTCAATGGAGATGCTTACTTATATTAGTCAAATTATTTTTCATACCTGAGGAAATGCCAAACACACACACAACCCTTTATTGATATATATCATACACAAGTCTTGGAAGGTTTGTTCACTCACTCTTACTATCTTTTGGTAGAGCTGAAGAAGCAATAGAATGAACACTGCAGAAACTGGTCACTGTGGTAGCCACACATGGTTTGGCTTACATATACACAGTACATGATACATACAGAGTGTGATCTTATTACCTCCTTGCTCAGACGAAAGCCCCTCAGACAAAAGCCCCTAGATAATTGTGAGCCCACTCTAGGTGAAGGTCATTTTTAGCAAAAAGTTTCTGAGTATATACCATGTGCCTGGCATTGTCAGCATTTCCTATACTCTGCACATTAGTGCAAGTATTAAAGAGAATTTTGTTTTAACAAAATTAATTCACTTAGTGAGTTCAAGATTGTGTTAATTTTTAAAATACAATTTTAAGTGTCTATTTAAATTACAAATAACTTCTTTCATGCTTCCGTCTAAATTCTTCTCAGCAGCTGCTTGAATGAAATATGAGGTTGTTTCATATTGTAATCAATAACGTAATGTAATTACATGTAATCAGTATACTTGAAACCCATGTGCTAATAATGTGTGAGTGGAAATCTTTTCAGAGTATTAGGATATATTAAATACTACTTAGAACATAAGTTTTTATTAATTTATGTTAAGGATAGAAACAACAACTTAATAAAAAACACTTCTTGTTTAGGAGTAGGGATACCACTGACTTTACTACAAAGCATTGAACATGTAGCTTCACTTTGACTACTTAAAAAGTTGTCTGACTGGTCTAGCCATGCAGTTGTTGACGATGCATGCTGTTTGAGTCTCATGACTATTTGGAATGTGTAACCAAATGGGTTTTTAGAAACTTGAGGTAGATAGGATTGCAGTTATCTGTGTCTGCTTTAGTTTTTATTAGACGTCTTTGGGAACTAAGTAGGACACTATTTTATGTGTACCTATTGGATATGGATAAAATAGTTAGCTATTTACCTATTCCTCATATTGCTTTATGTGCACATTTGGCACAAATCTTTTTAAAAAAATTATATACATAAAATTTATTCGTTATGCATTACATATTGATAGAAAACTTAAAGGCAGATATCACTTCAAAGACAAAGTGACACAAATCTTAATACCATAATATTATCCACTGAATCCTAATGTGCCTTATGCTTGGGTAAATATTGTAAACTTTGTAACTAATAGGATTAATAATTTTTCCATTTCTGGATTTGTATTATTTGAGTACTGTCATCTTGCTTAATTTTAAAACTAATCTCATGTTCTTTTATAAAGGTAAAGAATTAATAGCATTATGGCATGAATGCACACAGACAGTTTTGCTGGGGTTACACAAGCACCAATAATTTGGGGCTTCATTTTTGTGACTGATAAATTTGACCACAGTAAAACGTATTCTGCACAGTATGAATTTTATTGCATCATTTTCATCTCAGTTCAGTTGGAAAATAGAGAGTAGTGCTAGGACTTGTGTTACAAACCGGAAGGTCCTGCCCTCAGTCACTTTACATTTGAAAAGATAGGCTAGATGGACAACTACACATGAAGAAACAGCTAACTTTGAAATAACAAAAATGTTCTGGCTCAGAGAACAGTCAGCCATTGTGTTGGAGGGTTAGAGAGTGACTTGTGTTAATCTGTCCATGGATTCTGATGAATTTTGAGCCATGACTTCAAGCCCAGGAACTCTGAGTAGTGGAGGGTAGTTGCTTGGAGGGACGAACCTTGTCCTAGGCACCATAAAATACTCAGCTGTTCCAGGAGGGTAGAAAATGGTTGTTTAATACGACCACCTTTCCTTTTGGCAGAAATGTTTTATCATCAGACGTGGTGGCTTAGTTACCTGCTACCTGTGAGCCAAATAGGTCTGATTCCAGATCAGTAAACGATGTCCTTCTCTCAGTTTCCAGTGGATTTGTGACTTGTGACTATAATGGTACTTGGTTATGTGACCCTCCTCTATTTGTAGAATTTTTTTCCTTGGTCACTTGAGTTTAAATTTGACCTCTTTGAGGAAAATAGGCATAGCTGCTGAACTATGTATTAATTTTTTTGATGTGTGAAATGTCAGTGTATATGGGACTTATTTACTTCCTGTTTCAAAACATACTTTATGACTTTATGTAGTGAATATGGTGGCTTCTCTGACCAGGTCTGCAGGAGAAGTGAGGCTCATAGGCCATGCTGTGGAACAGGATTGGGTTATAATGGGATTTCATCTCTTCTTCTGCACATGACATAAAAGTCGACCTCTTTAGCATGTGATTTCTCCACTATAGGGGAAAAAAGGCAGTTTATGGGAAAAGAAGCAAACAATTTTCGTTTGTGTTCAACACTGTTTATACATCCTGTAGGACTAATAAAGTGAGACTAGAAGAAATGACAGCTTGGTTGGGAAAGCTCTCAGAATTGGGAGACAGGGAAATGAAAGACTTGTCCTGGCTCCATTCCAAACTTGTAATCCTAAAAGGATTTTGGGGGGAGCACTGAACCTCAGTTTTCTGTTAGGTTTTTAAGAAAAGAGAACCAGATTATAACAGCTCCACAGTCTGATTTTTTAGTTTTAAAAGTCTGTGAGAAATGCCTGTTTTAAAATTTCTAAATACTGGAACTTCCCAGGTGGTCCAGTGGTAAAGAATACGCTTTCCAATGCAGGGGACGCAGGTTTGATCCCTGGTCGGGGAACTAAGATCCCACATGCCGCAGGGCAGCTAAGCCCGCACGACACAACTACTGAGCCCATGTACCTCACCTAGAGAGCCCCCCGTGTGCTGCAAACTACAGAGCCCATGTGCTCTGGAGGCTGCACGCCACAACTAGAGAGAATCCCACATGCCGCAATGAAGATCCTGCGTGCAACTAAGACCTGACGCAGCCAAAAATTAAAAAAAATTAAAAATAATAAAATAAAAATTCTAAATACTATACAAGAGTCTTTCATTCTGAAATACTTATTGAGTGACACTCAATAAATGTGGGGATGTGCAGTAAGTAGATAGACAAGGTTCTGGCCCACTGGGAAGGGGTACACAACTGATAAATAAAAGAGTAAATAATTACCAGATAACTACAAATTGTGGTAATTGCTTTGAAGGAAACAAACAGGATAATAACATATTTATAGAGGGACTGAAGAGGGGCTACTTTAGGTGGGATGATTAGGAAACGCTTCTCTGAAGAGGTGAGTTTGAATGGTGATAAAGAATCAGCAATGTAGAGAACTAAAGGGAAGATGGTTCTAGGCAGACGGAGCAACAAATGCAAAATTATATGTATCGTTAAGTTACCAGATTAATTTTCTTGGAACATTTTGATTATATATATACATGTACATGTACCAGAGTTTAAAGACATTTCAGTAATAACTAACTATACATCTTTATTTATCCCAGGTTGCCAAGCCAAAGCTTGGAATTAGTAGAGACACAATTACTACTTTAAGAATTAAAAGCACATTTGAGTACAAAATAATATACCATTTCTAACATTTTGTTGCTTATCTCTTATGGTTTATCTTGCTAGTTTATTTCATGTTGCATAGATGTGGAATAGAGTCATGACTTGTATGTACATGCGCACTTAGGCTGCTTCCAAGTCTAGGCTATTGTTAATAATGCTACAGTGAACACAGGGGTGCATTTATCTTTTTGAATTAGTGTTTTGGTTTTCTTCGGGTAAATATCCGGAAGTGAAATTGCTGGATCATATGGTAGTTCTATTTTTAGGTTTTTAAGGAACCTCCATACTGTTTTCCACAGTGGCTGCACCAATTTACATGCCTACCAACAGTGTAGAAGTGTTACATTTTTTTCCAGATCTTCGCCAACGTTTGTTATTTGTGGTCTTTTTGATGATAGACGTTCTGATAGGTGTGAGGTGATACCTCGTTGTGGTTTTGCTTTCCATTTTTCTGATGATTAGTGATGTTGAGCATCTTTTCACGTGCCTGTTGGTCATCTCTGTGTCTTCTTTGGAAAAGCGTCTATTCATGTCTTTGACCCATGTTTTAATTGGGTTGTTTGTTTTTTGCTATTGAGTTGTATGAGCTATTTATATTTTGGATATTAATCCCTTATTGGTCATATCATTTGCAAATATTTTCTCTCATTCTGTATGTTGTCTTTTCATTTTTCGATGGTTTCCTTTGCTGTGCAAAAGCTTTTAAATAGGTCCTATTTGCCTAAGGTGACAGATCCAAAAAACATTGCTTTGATTTATGTCAAAGAGTGTTCTATGCTTTCTTGTAGAAGTCTTATGATTTTCAGTCTTACATTTAAGTCTTTAATCCATTTTGAGTTTATTTTTGTATATGCTTTGAGAAAATGTTCTAATTTTATTCTTTTACATGTAGCTGTCCAGTTTTCCCAGCACCACTTATTGAAGAGACTGTCTTTTCCTCATTGTGTATTCTTGCCTCCTGTGTCATAGATTGACTGACCATAAATGTGTGCGTTTATTTCTCTCTATTTTGTTCCATTGATCTATGTGTTGGTTTGGGGGCCAGTACCATACTGTTTTGATGACTTTGTAATATAGTCTGAAGTCAGGAAACATGATACCTCCAGCTCTGTTATTTTTCTCAAGATTGTTGTGGCTTTTCAGGGTCTTCGTGTTTCCATACAAATTTTAGAATTACTTCTTTTATTTCTGTGAAGTATGCCACTAGTAGTTTGATAGGGATTGCATTGACTCGGTAGATTGCCTTGGGTAGTATGGTCATTTTAACAATATTAATTCTTCCTATCCATCAACATGGTATATCTTTGCATCAGTTTGTGTCCTCTTCCATTTCTTTCACAGCAGTTTATAGTTTTCTGAGTACAGGTATTTTATTTCTGTAGTTAAATTTATTCCCTAGGTATTTTATAATTTTTGATGTGATGGTAAATGGGATTTTTAAAACATTTCTCTTTCTGATATTTTATTTTTAGTGTATAGAAATGCAACATATTTCTATATATTAAATTTGTATCCTGCTGTATTTAAACTTCACTGTATTAATTGATGAGCTCTAGTACTTTTTCAGTGGTGGCTTTAGGATTTTCTATGTATAGTACCATGTCATCTGCAAACAGTGACAATTTTACTTGTTCCTTTCAAATTTGGATTCCTTTTATTTCTTTTTTCTTGTCTGCTGTGACTGGGACTTCCAATTCTATGCTGAATAAAAGTGGTGAGAGAGGGTATTCTTGTCTTCTTCCTGATCTTATAGGAATCCTTTCAAATTTCACTGCTGAGTATGATGTTAGCTGTGGGTTTTTCATATTTGGTTTTATTATGTTGAGGTATGTTCTCTATACCCACTTTGTGGAGAGTTTTTATCATAAATGGATGTTGAATTTTATCAAAAGATTTTTCTGCATCTATTCAGATAATCATATGATTTTTATTCTTCATTTTGTCAATGTGGTTTATCACATTAATTGATTTGTGGGTATTGAGCCATCTCTGGGATGAATCCCACTTGATCATGGTGTATGATTCTTTTAATGTATTGCTGGATTTGATTTGCTATTATTTTGTTGAGGATTTTTGCATCTATGTTAATCAGTGATAATGGCCTGTAATTGTTTTTCTTGTTTTTGATATTTCTGTCTGTTTTTGGTATCAGGGTGTGCTGGCCTCGTAGAATGAGTTTGGAAGCATTCCTCCCTCTGCAATTTTTGGGAATAGTTCAAGAAGGATACACGTTAACTCTTCCCTAAATGTTTGGTAGAATTCACCTGTGAAGCCATCTGTTTCTGGACTTTTGTTTGTTGAGAGTTTTGATTATTGATTCAATTTCATTATTGGTAATCAGTCTGTTCATATTTTCTATTTCTTTCTGGTTCAGTTTTGGGAGATTGTACATTTCTAGGTGTTTGTCCATTTCTTCTAGATTATTCATTTTATTGGCATATAATTGTTCATATGATCCTTTGTATTTCTGTGGTGTCGGTTGTAAGTATTCCTTTTTACATTTCTGATTTAATCGATTTGGGTCCTCTCTCTTTTTGTTGGTCAGTCGGCTTAAGGTTTATCAATTTTGTTTATCTTTTAAAAGAACCGGCTCTTCATCTCATTGATCACTTCTATTGTTTCTTTAGTTTCTATTTTATTTATTTCTACTCTGGTCTTTGATTTCTTTCCTTCTACTATCTTTGGGTTTTGTTTGTTCTTTTTCTAGTTCCTTAGGGGTAAGGTTAGGTTGTTCATTTGAGATTTTTCTCATTTTCTGAGGTTGGCTTGTATCACTATAAACTTCCTTCTTAGAACTGCTTCTCCTACATCCCATAGATTTTGGGTCATTGTGCTTTGTTTTCATTTGTCTCCAGGTTTGTTTTTTTTTTCTCCTTTGATTTCTTTTTCCATCCCCTCACTTCAGTCTGTGTGTATCTTAGATCTGAAGTGAGTCCATTGAAGATAGCATATATATGAGTTAGTTTTTGTATCCATTCAGCCACTCTGTCCTTTCATGGGAGCATGTAGTCTATTTAAATTTAAAGTAATTATTGTTAGATATGTACTTACTGCCTTTTTTTTTTTTTTTTTTTTTTTTTTTTTTTTTTTTTTTTTTTTTTTTTTTTTTTTTTTGCGGTATGCGGGCCTCTCACTGTTGTGGCCTCTCCCGTTGCGGGGCACAGGCTCCGGACGCGCAGGCCCAGCGGCCATGGCTCACGGGCCCAGCCGCTCCGCGGCATGTGGGATCCTCCCGGTCCGGGGCACGAACCCGCGTCCCCTGCATCAGCAGGCGGACTCTCAACCACTGCGCCACCAGGGAAGCCCCTTACTGCCTTTTTAAAAAATTGTTTTGGGGTAGTTATTTTTTGTTTATTTCCTTTTGTTCTGTGCCCTTGTGATTTGATGACTGTCTTTAGTGTTATGCTTTGATTCCTTTCTCTTTTTTGTTTGTATCTATTATAGGTTTCTGGTTTGTGGTTACCATGAGGTATATTTATAGCAATATATGTATTCATATATATATATATATGATTATTTTAAGCTGCTGATCCCTTAATTTCAAATGCTATTTATTAATCCTGCATTTTATTCCCCTTTCCCAGGGTTACTTTTTTTGATGTCATATTTTACATATTTTTGTTTTGTGTATTCCTTAACTACTTATTGCAGATACAGATGATTTTACTAGTTTTGCCTTTTAACCTTTTTACTGACTTTGTATGTGGTTGATTTACTACCTTTACTGTATTTTTGCCTTTACCAATGAGCTTTTTCTTTTAGTAATTTTCATGTTTCTAGTTGTGGCCTTTTCTTTTATGCTTAGAGAAGTTCCTTGAACATTTCTCGTAAAGGAGTTATGGTGCTGAACTCTTAGCTTTTGCTTATCGGTAAACCTTTTGATCTCTCCATCAAATCAGAATGAAAGCCTTCCCCGTAGGTATTCTTTGATATAGGTATTTCCCTTTCATCACTTTAAATATATTGTGACACTCCCTTCTGGCCTGCAGGGTTTGCAATGAAAAGTCAGCTGATAGCCCTGAGGGTCCCAAGTCTAGTGTCTGTGCACTGATGTGTGGTCCTTGGTCCTAGGCCCTCTGGTGGACATGGCCATGTCCAGGGGTGGCTATGGGCTCCAGGGGTCTTAAGGCAGCCTTCCTGCTTTTGGGGGGCTGTTTCCCCTTCAGGCTAGTTGCTTGGCCTGAGGCGTCCCAGTATAGGTGCTTATAGCCTAGTGGGCAGGGCCGGGTCCCTAGGCTGATAAGCTAGAGGGAGGGCTTGCTAGCACCACTGTCCATGTGGTAGAACAAGCTCCCCAAAATGGATACTGCCAGTGTCTGTGTCCCCAGGGTGAGCTCCAGTTGCCTCCTGCTTCTGGAGATTCTCCAAGATCAGCCTGCATCTGACCCAGGGTCCTTTAAAATTACTGTTTCTGCCATAGGTCTCTGAGCATATGGTGTATGTGCCCTTTAATAGTTGAGTCTACATTCCACAGCCCTCTGGCTCTCCTGAATGTAAGCCCTACTGGCCTTCAAAGCCAAATATTCTGGGGGCTTGTTTTCCCATTGAGGGACCCTCTGCAATTGTAATTATCCTCCCATTTGTGGGTCGCCCACCTGGAGGTGTGGGTCTTGACTATACCTCTGCCTCTCCTATCCATCTCATTGTGGTTTCTTCTTTATATCTTTAGTTGTATAATATTTTTTTCTGGTAGGTTCTGGCCTTTCTCATCAATAGTTGCTCTGTAAATGGTTGTAATTTTGGTGTGCCTGTGAGATGAGGTGAGCTTAGGGTCTTCCTACTCCACCATTATGGACAAGATCTCTTCATTTTTTTTTTTTTTTTTTTAAATGGAGGTATAATTGGTATATAACTTTATATTAGTTTCAGGTGTACAACATAATGATTTGATATATGTACATACTGTGAAATGATCACCACAATAAGTTTACTTAGCATCCATCACCACACATAATAAAAAACATTTTTTTCTTAACTTTTTCAACTTCTTATCCAGCACCAGAGAACACGTATTTTTCTAGGGTGGTGTCAAAGGAGAGTGAAGGCCGTTGCTGACATGCTTAGCAGAAGAACCCTTTAGGCAGGGCTCAGGGAAAGTATGAAATAGGCACCATCTCTGTCACTCTCTTCTGGGCTCTGCAGTGGGGGATTAAGGCAGGATCATTGGAGGGAAAATGTAAACAAAGAAAGCTTTTTCTCCCTAGAGAAATATGCAGATGTTGATGTTAGAACCATTACAGAAAGACCAGGGAAAGTGTTTTGGGAGCATGGAGTTGTCAGGGCAGCTTCAGTGCAACAACAGATTGATAAAGGGAGCCAGGCAAGGGGGAGACTGAGTCCAGACCTCCGGTGGCAGGGGCAGCCTCCTGCAAATCTGTTCATCTGTTTACAGCACATGGTCATTCTCAGGAATTTAAAACTGTATATGGACTTTCTTTTAAGGAAAAAGCTTTTTTGTGTGTCCTATCTATCTTATCTATACACACACACACACAGATATATATATATATATATATATTTTTTACAGTTAATATTACCTAGGTCACCTAAATCACAGATACTTCCAAAATTGATTTATTTCATGAAAAAGTGTCACTGAGAAAGCTGGCCCTACCCTTTGGGCACTAAAATCTTAATATTTAGGTATATGTGAGAAGTAGCAGGCTAGAGGCACTAACTAATGCTTTAAACTGAAATTAGATCCAGGCCTACTGGTTGCTAGTCACTATTGTAGTGCATTCAGGGTTACCTATGCAGTGTATAATCTTTGCAGAAACACTTACATCAAGAAGATTTACATTGTTTAATTGTATCAACAAATCAACTCAGTAATCTGGGAGAATGTTGGTTCTGAGTTTTCCCTTTGTTGGGTAGTTTAATCTCTAGCCTGGAAAGGAAGAATGCTGTAGGGTAGAAAATTTATTCAAGACCCTCCTGTGAGTTCGTTTTTTAAAACCTGGTTTGATTTACCTCTAGCTCTTTGGGGGTCACATCTGTGGTGTACAGGAAAGAACAGCTGCATCTTTCTCTTTTTTCCCTCCAGTAATTTTAAAATTAGGTCATCAAGACTCATATCCTCATAAGTCAGTCTCTTTTCCTGTGAACTGATACTGTCTGTGGTCATTTCAACAAATCATGTTCTGCAGAGAGGTCAGAAAGTGTAGATATATATCATCGATTTTGATAGAAATCCTTACAAAAGTTTCTTTAGACATCTAATTCCAGCCTAATGACATTGCAATGGAATGCTCATTGCAGGTGACATCTGCTGCACTTAGAGCAAAGTGTCATTTTTCCTAATATTTCTGGTAGTTTTGCTTTTATTTTCTTTGTGTGATAGTACAGTGCTTTCTGACCCAAAGTAATTGCATGTATGCTATTTACTGGGTGAACTTGATATTAACAAATTGTTTCTCAGCAAGATGACAACCAATTTTCCACATGTAGGCCAAGAAAACATAACTATATCTAATATTCTTGAGGTTGTCACAAAATTGCCCAAATTGTCAATGTGTGAGGTTGTTATACGTATCTCCTATGGTAAAGGGTAGATTAAAATAAAAGGTCAAGTAAAAAGCTGCTTTAATTTTCTATCCTTGTGTTAAAAAGCTGTAAACTGAAGGATTATTAAAACAATATATAATTCTACTGTCTTTTTAAAAAAATTTGATGGCTGTGTCAGGTATTAGTTGTCGCACACGGGATCTTTGTTGCAGTGTGTGGGCTTCTCTCTAGTTGTGGCGTGAGGGTTTTCTCTTCTCTAGTTGTGGCATGTGGGCTCCAGAGCACATGGACTCTGTAGTTTGTGGCATGTGGGCTCCAGAGCGCATGGACTCTGTAGTTTGTGGCATGCAGGCTCTCTCATTGAGGTGCCCGAGCTCAGTAGGTGTGGTGCACAGGCTTAGTTGCCCCGTGGCATGTGGGATCTTAGTTCCCCAGCCAGGGATTGAATCTGTATCCCCTACATTGGAAGGTGAATTCTTTATCACTGGACCACCAGGGAAGTTCCTCAGATTTTAGTTAAACTTACTTTTTTAGGCATCATGACTTATTTAAAAGAACCTCTATTTAATTCAACATGGCTTTAAATAAAGATTGCTTTGGATTTTTTAAACTCCAGAGAATTTTTAAAATCATAAGCAGAATTAGAATAGTTCTTAGACAAAGAGATAAGGAATGGCATAGAGAAGATTTTCCACTCGGCAAATCACAGGAGAAGGAAGTACTTTTCACATTACCTGTAGCCTTTCAAGCCATTTTCACTGATTTGTATTGAAAATGCAGATTGTCTTAGAAAGTTGATAGGTAGTACTTGATGGTTCATCCTTCTGCTTTCTTGCTACGATGTACTTAAATCCATATTTCATTAAAAAAAATCCATGCTAGTTTTGACTGTGTCACATTTTTCCTTTTTACTCCTACACATTGTGAAGTTTTTCTGTATTTAATACAAATAGGAGGAGAAAACCCAACAAAGTACATTGCAAAAGGAATATAGTTCTTGAGTTGCTGCTTTAGGGTAGTTCATTTCCAACTTAACACTAAACCCATCATTCAGCACAAGTGATAGTCTGGTTTGTAAATAAAACTCTGGTCTGGAGTTTTTTTCCTTGAGAAAAGACAAGTTGTTGTGCCCTTTAAAGGTTACCTAGTGTGTGGAGAAGGTTAGAGGAATATTCTGAAGAAAACCCAATTATCTCCATCTCAGAGGGGAAGGCACATGAACCACTCTTGAATGTTGGGACTTTTTAGTGATAACAGGAGAGTTCCATTGATGGGCTATAGAATCACAATATTAATAACCATGTCGTGTGGTATCTGAAGAACCTTACCTATTAACAAATATCAGAAGAGATCTTCTCGAATGTTTCTCAAAGATCGAAGAATTACTCTTAATTTTTTCTATCGTTTTATTTTTTTTAACATCTTTATTGGAGTATAATTGCTTTACAATGGTGTATTAGTTTCTGCTTTATAACAAAGTGAATCAGCTATACATATACATATATCCCCATATCTCCTCCCTCTTGCGTCTACCTCCCACCCTCTCTATCCCACCCCTTTAGGTAGTCACAAGCACCGAGCTGATCTGCCTGTACTATGTGGCTGCTTCTCACTAGCTATCTATTTAACATTTGGTAGTGTATATATGTCCATGCCACTCTCTCACTTCGTCCCAGCTTACCCTTCCCCCACCCTGCGTCCTCAAGTCCATTCTCTACATCTGCATCTTTATTCCTGGCCTGCCACTAGATTCTTCAGAACAATTTTTTTTGCCTTTTTTTTTTAGATTCCACATATGTGTGTTAGCATACAATATTGGTTTTTCTCTTTCTGACTTCACTCTCTAGGACAGACTCTGGGTCCCATCCACCTCACTACAAATAACTCAATTTCATTTCTTTTTATGCCTGAGTAATATTCCATTGTATATATGTGCCACATCATCTTTATCCATTCATCTGTCGTTGGACACTTAGATTGCTTCCATGTCCTGGCTATCGTAAATAGAGCTGCAGTGAACACTGCAGTACATGACTCTTTTTGAATTATGGTTTTCTCAGGGCATGTGCCCAGTAGAGGGATTGCTGGGTCACATGGTAGTTATACTTTTAGTTTTTTAAGGAACCTCCATGCTGTTCTCCATAGTGCGTATATCAGTTTACATTCCCACCAACAGTGCAAGAGGGTGCCCATTTCTCCACACCCTCTCCAGCATTTATTGTTTGTAGATTTTTTTGATGATAGCCATTCTAACTGGAGTGAGGGGATACCTCATTGTAGTTTTGATTGGCATTTCTCTAATGATTAGTGATGTTGAGCATCCTTTCACGTGTTTGTTGGCAATCTGTATATCTTCTTTGGAGAAATGTCTGTTTAGGTATTCTGCCCATTTCTGGATTGGGTTGTTTGTTTTTTTGATATTGAGCTGCATGAGCTGCTTGTAAATTTTGGAGATTAATCCTTTGTCAGTTGATTCATTTGCAAATATTTTCTCCCATTTTGAGGGTTGTCTTTTCATCTTGTTTATGGTTTCTTTTGCTGTACAAAAGCTTTTAAGTTTCATTAGTTCCCATTTGTTTATTTTTGTTTTTATTTCCATTTCTCTAGGAGGTGGGTCAAAAAGGATCTTGCTGTGATTTATGTTGTACAGTGTTCTGCCTATGTTTTCCTCTAAGAATTTTATAGTGGCCTTACATTTGGGTCTTTAATCCATTTTGAGTTTATTTTTGTGTATGGTGTTAGGGAGTGTTCTAATTTCATTCTTTTACATGTAGCTGTCCAGTTTACCCAGCACCACTTATTGAAGAGGCTGTCTTTTCTCCACTGTATATTCTTGCCTCCTTTATCAAAAATAAGGTGACCGTATGTGCGTAGGGTTTCTCTCAGGTCTTTCTATCATTCCATTGATCTATATTTCTGTTTTTGTGCCAGTACCAGACTGTCTTGATTACTGTAGCTTTGTAGTATAGTCTGAAATCAGGGAGCCTGATTTCTCCAGCTCCATTTTTCTTACTCAAAATTGCTTTGGCTCTTCAGGGTCTTTTGTGTTTCCATACAAACTGTGAAATTTTTTGTTACAGTTCTGTAAAAATGCCAGTGGTAGTTTAATAGGGATTGCATTGAATCTGTAGATTGCTTTGGGTAGTATAGTCATTTTCACAATGTTGACTTTTCCAATCCAAGAACATGATATATCTCTCCATCTATTTGTATCGTCTTTCATTTCTTTCACCAGTGTCTTATAGTTTTCTGCATACAGGTCTTTTGTCCCCTTAGGTAGGTTTATTCCTAGGTATTTTATTCTTTTTGTTGGAATGGTAAATAAGAGTGTTTCCTTAATTCCTCTTTCAGATTTTTCATCATTAGTATATAGGAAGGGAAGAGATTTCTGTGCATTAGTTTTGTATCCTACTACTTTACCAAATTCATTGATTAGCTCTAGTAGTTTTCTGGTAGCATCTTCAGGATTTTCTATGTATAGTATGATGTCATCTGCAAACAGTGACAGCTCTACTTCTTCTTTTCCGATTTGGATTCCTTTTATTTCTTTTTCTTCTCTGGCTACGGTGGCTAAAACTTCCAAAACTATGTTGTATAGTAGTGGTGACAGTGGGCATCCTTGTCTTATTCCTGATTTTAGTTGTAATGGTTTCAGTTTTTCACCATTGAGAACGATGTTGGCTGTGCGTTTGTCATATATGGCCTTTATTATGTTGAGGTAAGTTTCCTCTATGCCTACTTTCTGCAGGGTTTTTATCATAAATGGGTGTTGAATACTGTCGAAAGCTTTTTCTGCATCTATTGAGATGATCATATGGTTTTTCTCCTTCAATCTGTTAATACGGTTTATCACATTGTTTGATTTGTGTATATTGAAGAATCCTTGCATCCCTGGGATAAACCCCACTTGATCATGGTGTATGATCCTTTTAATGTGCTGTTGGATTCTGTTTGCTAGTACTTTGTTGAGGATTTTTGCATTTATGTTCATCAGTGATATTGGCCTGTAGTTTTCTTTTTTTTTGGCTTCTTTGTCTGGTTTTGGCATCTGGGTGATGGTGGCCTTGTAGAATGAGTTTGGGAGTATTCCTCCCTCTGCTATATTTTGGAAGAGTTTGAGAAGGATAGGTGTTAGGTCTTCTCTAAATGTTTGATAGAATCCGCCCATGAAGTCATCTGGTCCTGGGCTTTTGTTTGTTGGAAGATTTTGTTTGTTTGTTTGGTTTTTTTTTTCATTACGCGGGCCTCTCACCATTGCGGCCTCTCCCGTTGCACAGCACAGGCTACGGACGCGCAGGCTCAGAGGCTATGGGTCATGGACCCAGCTGCTCCGCGGCATGTGGGATCTTCCCGGACCGGGGCACGAACCTGTGTCCCCTGCATCGGCAGGCGGACTCTCAACCACTGCACTACCAGAGAAGCCCATGTTGGAAGATTTTTAATCACAGTTTGAATTTCAGTGCTTGTGATTGATCTGTTCATATTTTCTGTTTCTTCCTGGTTCAGTCTCGGAAGGTTGTGCTTTTCTAAGAATTTGTCCATTTCTTCCAGGTTGTCCATTTTATTGGAATATAGTTACTTGTAGTAATCTCTCATGATCCTTTGCATTTCTGCATTGTGAGTTGTTACTTCTCCTTTTTCATTTCTAATTCTGTTAATTTGAGTCTTCTCCCTTTTTTTCTTGATAAGCCTGGCTAATGGTTTATCTATTTTGTTTATCTTCTCAAAGAACCAGCTTTTAGTTTTACTGATCTTTGCTACTGTTTCCTTCATTTCTTTTTCATTTATTTCTGACCTGACGTTTACGATTTCTTTGCTTCTGCTAACCTTGGGTTTTTTTGTTCTTCTTTCTCTAATTGCTTTAGGTGTAAGGTTAGGTTGTTTATTTGAGATGCTTCTTGTTTCTTGAGGTAGGATTGTATTGCTATAAACTTCCCTCCTAGAACTGCTTTTGCTGCATCCCATAGGTTTTTGGTCGTCATGTTTTCATTGGCATTTGTTTCTAGGTATTTTTTGATTTCCTCATTGATTTCTTCAGTGATCTCTTGGCTATTTAGTATCATATTGTTTAGCCTCCCTGTGTTTTTACAGATTTTTTCCCATAATTGATATCTAATCTCATAGCATTGTGGTTGGAAAAGATACCTGATATGATTTCAGTTTTCTTAGTTTTACCAAGGCTTGATTTGTGACCCAAGATATGATCTATCCTGGAGAATGTTCCATGAGCACTTGAGAAGAAAGTGTATTCTGTTGTTTTTGGATGGAATGTCCTATAAATATCAATTAAGTCCATCTTGTTTAATGTATTATTTAAAGCTTGTTTTTCCTTATTTATTTTCATTTTGGATGACATGTCCTTTGGTGAAAATAGGGTGTTAAAGTCCCCTACTATTATTGTGTTACTGTCAATTTCCCATTTTATGGCTGTTAGCATTTGCCTTATGTATTGAGGTGCTCCTATGTTGGGTGCATAAATATTTACAATTGTTATGTCTTCTTCTTGGATTGATCCCTTGATCATTATGTAGTGTCTTCTTTGTCTCTTGTGATAGTCTTTATTTTAGTCTATTTTGTCTGATACGTGAATTGCTACTCCAGCTTTCTTGTGATTTCCATTTGCATGGGATATCCTTTTCCATCCCCTCACTTTCAGTCTGTATGTGTCCCTAGGTCTGAAGTGGGTCTCTTCTATACAGTATATGTACGAGTCTTGTTTTTGTATCTATTCAGCCAGTCTGTGTCTTTTCGTTGGAGCATTTAATCCATTTACATTTAAGTTAGTTATAGATATGTATGTTCCTATTACCATTTTCTTAATTGTTTTGGGTTTTTATTGTAAGTCTTTTCCTTCTCTTGTATTTCCTGCCTAGAGAAGTTCCTTTAGCATTTATTGTAAAGCTGGTTTGGTGGTGCTGAATTCTCTTAGGTTTTGCTTGTCTCTAAATGTTTTAATTTCTTTGTTGAATCTTAGTGAGATCCTTGCTGGTTAGAGTAATCTTGGTTGTAGGTTTTTCCCTTTCATCACTTTAAATATGTCTTACCCCTCCTTTCTGGCTTGCAGAGTTTCTGCTGAAAGACCAGCTGTTAACCTAATGGGGATTCCCTTCTATGTTATTTGTTGGTTTTCCCTTGCTGCTTTTAATATGTTTTCTTTGTATTTAATTTTTGATAGTTAGATTAATATCTCTCTTGGCGTGTTTCTCCATGGATTTATCCTGTATGGGAGTCTCTGTGCTTCCTGGACTTAATTGACTCTTTCCTTTACCATATTAGGGAAGTTTTCAAGTATAATCTCTTCAAATACTTTCTCACTCCCTTCCTCTTTCTCTTCTTCTTCTGAGACCCCTATAATTCGAGTGTTGGTGCATTTAATGTTGTCCCCGAGGTCTCTGAGACTGTCCTCAATTCTTTTCATTCTTTTTTCGTTATTCTGCTCTGAAATAGTTATTTCCACTATTTTATCTTCCAGGTCACTTATCCGTTCTTCTCGCTTAGCTATTCTGCTATCGTTTCCTTCTAGAGAGTTTTTTATTTCATTAATTGTGTTGTTCATTTTTATTGTTTGTTTGCTCTTTAGTTCTTCTAGGTCCTTGTTAAACGTTTCTTGTGTTTTCTACATTCTGTTTCCAAGATTTTGTATCATCTTTACTATCATTAGTCTGAATTCTTTTTCAGGTAGCCTGTCTATTTCCTCTTCATTTGTTTAGTCTGGTGGGGTTTTGCCTTGCTCCTTCATCTGCTGTGTGTTTGTCTTCTCATTTTGCTTAACTTACTGTGTTTGGGTCTACTTTTTGCTGGTTGCAGGTTCGTACTTCCCATTGTTTTCGGTGTCCGCCCCCAGTGGCTAAGGTTGGTTCAGTGGGTTGTGTAGGCTTCTTGGTGGAGGGGACTGGTGCCTGTGTTCTGTTGGATAAGGTTGGATCTTATCTTTCTGTTTGGCAGGACCGCGTCTGGTGGTGTGTTTTGGGGTGTCTGTGACCTTATGATTTTAGGCAGCCTCTCTGCTAATCAGTGGGGTTATATTCCTGTCTTGCTAGTTGTTTGGCACAGGTTGTCCAGCACTGTAGCTTGCTGTTTGTTGAGTGGTAATCGGTCTTAGCATTGAGATGGAGATCTTTGGGAGAGCTTTTACCATTTGATGTTATGTGGAGCCGGGAGGTGTCTGGTGGACCAGTGTCTTGAACTCGGCTCTCCCACCTCAGAGGCAAAGGCCTGACATCTGGCCGGAGCAGCAAGACCATGTCAGGCACATGGTTAGAAGAAAAGGGTGAGAAAAAGAAAGAAAGAAAGAGAGGGAGGGAGGGAGGGAGGGAGATGGATGGGGGGGGGGGAGGAGAGAGAGAGAGAGAGAGAGAGAGAAAGAAAAATAAATAAATGAAATAAAGTTATTAAAATAAGAAATAAAAAAATTTTTTTTAATAAAAAAATTAAAAAGTAATTTAAAAAGAAGAAAAGAAAGAAAGAAGAGAGCAACCAAACCAAAAAACCAATCCACCTATGATAACAAGTGCTAAAAACTGTACTAAAAAAAAAAAAAACCCAGACAGAACCCAAGGCCAAATGGTAAAAGCAAAGCTATACAGACAAAATCACACAAAGAAGCATACACATACACACTCACAAAAAGAGACAAAGGAAAAAGAAATATATGTCTATATATATATAAAAAAAAAAGGAAGAGAGCACCCAAATCAATAAACAAATCTACCAATGATAATTAAATACTAAACTAAGATAAACATAAATTCAGAAACAAATTAGATGCAGAAAGCAAGCCTCAAGTCTACAGTTGCTCCTGAAGTCACTGCTTCAGTTTTGGGATGATTTGTTGTCTATTCCGGTATTCCAGAGATGCAGGGTACATCAAGTTGATTGTGGAGATTTAATCACTGCTCCTGAGGCTGCTGGGAGAAATTTCCCTTTCTTTTCTTTGTTCTCACAGCTCCTGGGGTTCAGCTTTGGATTTGGCCCTGCCTCTGCGTGTAGGTCACCTGAGGGTGTCTGTTCCCATCCTGTCTTGATGGGGTTAAAGGAGCAGCTGATTAGGGGGCTCTGGCTCCCTCAGGCTGGTGGGAGGGAGGGGTATGGAATGCGGGGCGAGCCTGCAGTGAAAGAGGCCGGCGTGACGTTGCAACAGCCTGAGGTACGCTGTGTGTTCTCCTGGGGAAGTTGTCCCTGGATCACGGGGCCCTGTCAGTAGTGGGCTGCACAGGCTCCCAGGATAGGTGTGGATGGTGACCCGTGCTTGCACACAGGCTTCTTGGTGGCTGCCGCAGCAGCCTTAGCATTTCATGCCTGGCTCTGGGGTCCGTGCTGATAGCCGTGGCTCGCGCCCATCTCTGGAGCTTGTTTAGGCAGTGCTCTGAATCCCCTTTCCTCGCGCAACCCGAAACAATGGTCTCTTGCCTCTTAGGCAGTTCCAGACTTTTTCATGGAATCCCTCCCAGCTAGCTGTGGCGCAGTAGCCCCCTTCTGGCGGTGTTCACACAGTCAACCCCAGTCCTCTCCCTGGGATCCGACCTCAGAAGCCCGAGCCTCAGCTCCCAGTCCCCGCCTGCCCCAGCGGGTGAGCAGACAAGCCTCTGAGGCTCGTGAGTGCTGGCAGCACCAATCCTCTGTGCGGGAATCTCTCAGCTTTGCCCTCTGCACCCCTGTTGCTGCGCTCTCCTCCGTGGCTCCAAAGCTTCCCTCCTGCCAGCCCCTGTGTCCGCCAGTGAAGGGGCTTCCTAGTGTTTGGAAACTTCCTTCTTCACAGCTCCCTCCCAAGGTGTAGGTCCTGTCCTTATTCTTTTGTCTCTGTTCTCTCTTTTTTCTGTTGCCCTGCCCATGTACGTGGGGAGTTTCTTGCCTGTTGGGAAGGCTGAGGTCTTCTGCCAGCATTCAGTAGGTGTTTTGTAGAAGTTGTTCCACATGTAGATGTATTTCTGATGTATTTGTGGGGAGGAAGGTGATCTCCACATCTTACTCCTCCGCTATCTTGAAGGTCCCCCTTTTCTAATGTTTTAAATTCAGTTTGTATTGGTAGATAGAGTAGGCAAATAACATTAATTTTCTCCTCCTATACCTCTGTACCTCAAGCCCTGTAAACCCTTTGGTTTACCCAGTGAGAGTGATTTTTCATCAGTTAACTTTAATGAATTTAACTTATTAAAGTATTTAATTTAACAAATTATTTAATTTTTAATCTTAGTGAACACCTACCACAGGTGTTTACATTTCAGTTAACTTACTTATCAGGTGTCTATATTGCTTGAAATGTAGTAGTCTTTGATAAGGAGATGTGTGCTTGGCAGGATAGACTGAGGAGAAAAATACTAGGTTTATGAAGCTACATCAATAATAAATGGCTATAGAATTGTCTCACATTTTTCGTATAGTTTTTTCCTCCCTGAATTTTTCAAGATATTTCTTTGAAAATGATTCCCACTGCACGTCTTAGAATAAACGTCTTAGAATAAACCTTCAAAATACTTTTTTTAAAAAGATAGAGCCCAATAAATGTTCTTTTCTAGGGGTTGGAGGAGACCCAGAGAATTTTTTTTTTTTTTTTTTTTTTTTGGCTACGTTGGGTCTTCATTGCTGTGCGTGGGCTTTCTCTAGTTGCAGTGAGTGGGGGCTGCTCTTCGTTGCAGTGTGCAGGCTTCTCATTGCGGTGGCTTCACTTGTTATGGAGAGCAGGCTTTAGTAGTTTTGGCAGGTGGGCTCAGTAGTTGTGGCTCGTGGCCTCTAGAGCACAGGCTCAGTAGTTGTGGCACACAGGCTTATTTGCTCTGCGGCATGTGGAATCATGCCAGACCAAGGCTCGAACCCGTGTCCTCGCATTGGCAGGCAGATTCTGAACTACTGCGCCACCAGGGAAGTCTGAGACCCAGAGACTTTGAAAACCAGCTTTGCATAAAAGCAAAGACCTTTTATACTGCTGTCTTATTCATATTTAAATAATAATAGTGTGAAAATGACAGTAGCAATAACTATTTACTGAATCCCTAGTTCTGTAAATGTTTCATGTGTGCACACACACACATTTTCTCTGATTCTTAAAACAACCCTAAAAATTAGACATTATCATCCATATTGTACTGAATAGATGAACAGCTGTCAAAGTCAAACATCTAGGAAATGAAAGAGGCAGGATCTGAGCCCCACGCCACCACCTCTCAAGCCTTTCCTTATTCCACTTGGCCAACTGTGCATGTCATGCCACTTCTGTGCTATACAGTTTGGATGTAGATGCTGAAAAAATAAATTAGACTTGGTCCTTGCTCTTAAGAAGCTTAGAACTTTTAAAATTTCCTTAAGAATGTCTTCCTTTTCTAAAGGAAAGAACACAAAACAACCTGAAAATATATAAACAAGACAACCCTCAGAGTCAGTTGGCAAATTAATTTAATTCACTTGTTTTCACCTTGAGAGCATACTTCCCATCAATTCCCTCTTCTCCACTCTTGATGTCATTGCCTGTGTTGGGTTTCTTCTGTTCATCTTCTTTGCTTGGGTAATAGGTAACAATGGCTTCCACTGGTCTTCTTGCTTCTGGCATCTCCCCCTCTTCATTCACTTTCCCAAAGGCCTCCAAGGGTTATCCCAACACACAGACAACATCATGTCCCTTTCCTTCTCAGAAAAATATATCTTAACTTGTTATTAAACTTTCTTTAAAATATGCTTTCAGTTTTCCTTTCCGTTTATTTCACTAGAGCCAAGACTCCATCATCGTCAAAAGGAAGAAGCTGCCCCCATTGACTTGAGAGCCTCCTGATTCTCAGCGTAGGGAGTTGATGACTAGGTTGGAGGTGTGGTAGAGGGGTTGCCTCAGAATGTCCACGCCCTGAGATGGTCTGGGTGGAGTTCCTGAGCTTCACTATTTAATCCAGCCAGTGCATTATGCAAAGAAAATGTAAATATTGCCTCACAAAAAGAATATATTAAATTTGAGGACTAGTAACATAGTAGGGATTTTCTATGCTAAGAAGACCTTTTGATACTACTCTCCATTAGCAAATTTAACGTGATTCATCATTCAGTTTACTTTTGTGAACTTTTTTTGAAAAAGACTGATATAGAAGTACTTAGGTGTTTCTTTCTGCTTAGTCCAGTAGATGCTAGTATTGTTTTTATTGGGTTGTACAAGAGTAGAAAGTTTACAAATTAGGTAAAATCATGTTTCATCTGAAAGAAATTTTAAAAAGGTACTAATAGGGGTATTTTAATTGTGCTTTTAATGTAATAGGCTTGGGGCTGTTCTCATTGTTGGTAGAATGATTTTTATTTTGATGCCTTATTCCAGGAGTCCCAAACTTCTTCTGTAAGGGCCAGATAGTTAATACTTGGCTTTGTGGCCACATGGTCTCTGTTGGAACTACTCAGCCTGCTGTTGCAACGTGAATGCAGCCAGAGACAGTCTTTGAAGAAATGAGCGTGGCTTGTGCCAATAAAACACAAAAGCTTATTATTTTGTACCTGTTATATTTTATTATTTACGAAACTAGGAAGCTGACCAAATTTGGCCAATGGGTTATGGTCTGCTGACCCCTTCTTAATCAGTCATTAAAAAGGTCTTATTTTATCAGTTGCCTCAGTTTTTACTCTTACGACTTTTTTAAATTAGGGATTCTACTTTAAAAATGTGCATTGAAGCCTCTTCAACATAATATTCACTAGTGGGTTTGTCTCCTTTGCTTTCTATGCAGGTGGTGAAGTTGTGTGAGAGTGTGTCTGTGTGTAAGTGTGCATGTGGTGCATAGTCACAGAACCAAAAAGGTAGTGTTTTAGGGAAGCTTCTGGGTAATAGAAGCACTAAACCTTTATGAGACCACTGCTCAGAGAGGCTTTGCCTAGCTGCCCTTTCGAAACAGCTTGACCCCCTTGTTCACACATGAACAGAAACTGTCACTCCCTTTCCATGGATTACAGTCAAAGCAAGATGATACCCTTTGTGGAAGACAAAGTGCATTGGACAGTTGAGATGATTTTATTCAGGCTGTTGCAATAGGGAGGTTCATTGACAATGAACTTCTCAAAGAAGAGGGAAAAAACGTGGGGTTTTACAGAGCAGGTAAATAAGAGTTCTGAGGAAGGGTGGAGGCAGGTCTTACCTCAGAATGGGGGAGGGCAGTGCCTACCTCTCTGTGCCCCTCCAGAACCTCAGTAATGCATCTCTGTGGCAGCTGACGTTTGATCTTCCTGTCCCTGTCCCACTAGTGACTCATCCTTATTTATCTTTGCATCCCTGCCACCAGATACAGTCCCTGCCCTACATCAACAAGGTACTTAATGTTTCTCTGATTGATTTTCCACTCACATGGGAGGAGTGGATGGTGAAGTCTTATCTTTGACCCTGGGATTTGGAGGAGGAAATGGAATTCTTACAGCATGAGAAGCCTTCCTTGTGTGTGACTCAGTCATCATGAAGCTCCAGGGAGCCCCAGTGGTTGGTGAACAGGAGATGTAATTCAGCAAACATGATTATTTGTTGAATGATGTTTTCAGGGGCAGATGTATATATTTAAAATCTCATTGTGGATTTTACTAAACCACTTGGAATTTATTTGTGTGTGAGGAGTTAGTATTTTCTTCTGGTCTCTAACATGTTGGGCGCAATTAAAAAACTTAAACTTTTGAGGTCAAACATGTATGGGTAAAATGGAATTTCAAATATAAAAGTTACAAAATCTTATGTGATTTATTATTATTTTAGAATTAATTTTTAAAAAGATGCTTGTTCTTGTCCAAATCTGGAAATACCACTTACAAATGAATGAATTAGGCTTTTGTTAATAATTATGGGGAACAGATTATAATTCAGAGTACGTGCTTATAGGTATGCAGACTTCAAGTGTAGAATCTTCTCCTGTGAAAGGTGAGCCTTCTGAAATCCAGATATTTTTTCACTAGCCCTGGCTACAGTGGTTTTGGCACTCTTAAAACAAATGACAGTTTTGACAGTAGAACTGTAGTCAGAACTTCAGGTGTGAAATTTGGTGTTTGATTTGTTTCTGCTACTCTCATTAACTAGTTTATATTTAGATGTACCCACTTCAGGAAGTAATTCAGGAAACTCATATTCCTCAAAAATGTTCTGTGAAAAATGTTTTAATTTTACTTTTTGAAACAGCTTGTCATCAGGGTGTCTATTCATTTCACAAGAATTAATGAAATACAGTTGGCATCATTAGTGTAATAATTCTGTAGATTTTTCTATCTTATGCATAATAATCCTGTTGAACATTTATTCAGCTTTCTGGAGTAGTGTTTTTTTAAAATAGCGTGTTTTAGAATCTGAGTTCTGTATCATATGGAATAATGGCAATTGCTGCTTACCTATACAGGTGACTTTTTTGGCAGCAAAGAGAATAGTATCACTTAAAGTCTTACTGTTTTTAAAGAGGAAGTTTGAAAAGCAGTCATGAATATTCTGATTTTAATTTATCTGTTAGCAATTTGTTTGAAATTAATAAAAAATAATGATCATTTTTGAGCATTTACTATGTGCTGTGCACTGTGTATAGCACTTTACATGGTATTATTGCATCCTTTAATTCTACAGTCCTGTGAAATAGTAGTAGTAGAAGTTGTTATTGTTACATTCTTTTAGAGATGAGAAAATTAGACTTAGAAAACATAGCTCTCCTTGTCTAATAAGTGGCAAAAGTCAGAATTCAAACCTTACTGCAGATACATATTCTTAATCATTAACCTGTAATTCAATGAATTTTAAGATTTTTGTATGGTAAGAAAAGTATTATTTCCATGCTTTAAGATTTGCTTTTAAAAGTATTTGCTGTATTACAGTTTCATATACGTAGTGTATTTGTTTATACAGTAATACAGGCTATTCAGTTTCTTTGACAATCTTTCTTGAACTGTATGTAACATATTATCACATCATTTTAGTAGTTGGAATTGAACAAAATGAAACTCTTTTTCTGCCTAGTATCAGTTCATTTATTTATGGTTCCTGCCATGTTAAAATGAGTTCCCAAAGACAATTGTTCATACTTTTTCTGATTCAAATCAGAGTTTTGTTTTTTAGGTAAAGGTTGATCACACTTTATTTATTGACTATCAGCTATAATAGAAGAGAGACAGTTAAGAACTCAGAATTTTGTAAGGTTAGAATAATTCATTTATCCACAAGCATTGTTTGGCTACTTACCATGTGTTGGGTACTATGCTAGGTGCCAGGATATGGGGTTTTACAATAATGATGGCTAATATTTGTTGAGCACTTTCTATGTGCCAAATATTATTCTAAGTCCATTATGTGTCTAACCAGTATAATTATCACGGCAACAGAGGTAAATACTGTTAGGATCCCCACTTCACAGATGATGAAACAGACTCAGAGGGATTAAGTAATTTGCTGAATTACTTAATTCAGCTGGTAAGTGGCAGAGCCAAGATTCGTTCTAAGTAATCATTTCTTAACCATCATACTTTATAGCCTGTCATACTGAATAAAATAGACAAGGTCCCTATTCTGATGGACCTTATTTCTAACTAAAAGAAACAATCACTAACTAACAAAATAAGAAGAGACTGCCAACTACTGTCAATAAAATTGAAATGTTCTGGGGAGGAATGGGGGACTATTCCAATGGGTGGTCACAAAAATACTCACAGAGATAGGGGCAGATGAGAGTGGGGTTGTGTAGACACAGTAATACACAGGGGAATCAGATAAGATTCTTATTAAATCATACAAAACTTTCAATAATCTTATCTGTTAATATTATACTTATGTAGCCCTTGGAAGTACACAAAGTAAGTGCATTGATTCAGAATGCAGTTTGCATGGTTTCCAGTAATCAGTGAGGGTAGTCTATCATGTGATACATTTTTGTTTCTTTTAATGATCCTTTAAACAATGAAGACTATTTAGTCAACAAATCAAAAGGCTTTAAGTAAGTAAGAAAGAAGGTTTTATTTGCTACATTTCATTATTCAAAACCTGGTGTGTCCCTTGAAAACTTGAGACAGGGGAGTTTAGGACATACAATCATTTTTCAAAAGGAAGTACAGGTCCACAAATAGATACAAAGATTATCTCACAAAATGCAGTTTACCAAAATATATATGATGTCAAAGTTCTTATGAATTTCTATAAAGAAGTGATGACTCTTTTATATTTGGTTTGCTATTTCCTGGGTACTTTAAAGTTTGAAGAATTGGTAAAATTAGAACAGAACCTATAGTAAGTGGCAAACTTGCATATCCATTGGCAGCAGAACTTTCATTACATTCATTAATTTATTCACTTAACAAAAATTGGGCACCTACAAACACCAGACTCTGTTCTTACTGCTAAGATTACAGCAGTGACCACAGCACAGATTCTGCCTCCATGGATCGACATTCTGGTGAAGGAATGCAGACAGTAAAGGAATATATAACATACCGACGAGTGGTAAGTGTGATGTGGAAACGTACAATGTGTAGGGGAGAGAGAGTGTTAGGAGCCTGTGGGTTAGAAAGGTGAGGGGTGGCCTCTTTGTTGAGGTGCCCTCTGAGCGGAGTCCTGGGGAAGTGAGGGAGCCAGCCACACATACGTCTCCAGGAAGAGTGGTCTGGGAGAGGGACCTACTGGTCATTGTTAAGAAAATCCCTGGGGTGGGATGGTACTTGGTAAGTTCAAGGAAGCCAGTGCTGCTGGTGTGGATAATGGATAAAATTTGGCTGGATCTAATATAGCTTATATTTTGTATAGGAAGGTGGTAATTTAGGAATGTCTTTTGTAAACTGGATGAGTCTAACACTTGATTTTAAATTACTGAAATGGAATATTTGTATGGAATTCTTAGGGGAATTGTCTTTCAACTTGATGTTTTGGTGTACCAGTTTGCTAAGTTGTAAATCTTCCCCTTTTATAGAGGGATAGGCAGTTTCCCTACTTAGGTAAATTAGTGGGAGCTAGAGATCTCCACAGTTATTAGCATTTTGTATCTTGCACTAAATTGGCATATCAGACACACATTAGTTCTTTGGTGAATTTTTCTTCCCTCTGGGCCAGACATATATATTCATTCATTATTTGACACATGTTTATCAGTTCACTACTTGCAGGTTATAGTATTAAACGCAGTGTGGTATGCAAAGTTTTTAAAAACAAAGCTTCCTGTTTCCAGGAGCTTTTATACTTTACTAGATAAGATTAAACATCTAAACAAAGAAGCAGGAAATTGGTGTTATATAATATTTGAGTATAGATATGTTCTAGATATATATGAACATTTATGTCTCAATAGACTGTATTTTCTCATTTCTGTTGAAATTATATGGTTTTGCTTAAATATAAGCCTGACCATTTGCTATCTGTGTAAACATGAGGAAAATACTTAATTTCCTTTTTAAGTATTAAATCTCTTTGGCTTTAGAATCAGGTGAAGTCTGCACTACACAGTTGTTGTGAGGCTAGATCTCTGTGTGACTAGAACAGAGTATGTACAGTGTCTTCTGCTGCGGGGCTGCAGACAGTAAGAGCTCATTAGAGTGGATTCCTCATCCTTTGTTTTGTACATTGATGAAGTAAGCCCCCAAAGAGCATGCCCACAGCCAAATTATAATGAAGTTATTTTCATTATATGAAATATAAATGTAAAATGTCTGAGTGGCTTACCGTTACAGGTTTAGGATAATATGAGTTCATTATATAGTGGGATCAGCTTTGCAAAATAGCAGACTGAGTGGATTCAAGGCCTAGCTGTGATGATTGTGACTTGGATAAGTTACTTAACATCTCTGAACTCAATACAGAAGGAGTAGTAAGATTTAAAGGTTCCAGGCAACTTTTTGAAGTTATTCATTGTGGAATGAGCAGCTTTATCTATTATGGCCTCCTGGTCAGTCTCTTAAGACCCATACTTTTCAGTGGTTTCATGAATCTACACGTTTTCTGACATTGGTATTGGTTATACATTCAGTGTTTTATGTCTAGAGAGCTGCCTGCCTTGAAATCTCTGGGAACTGATGGTGGCTCTAAGGGCTTCGGTAGCAGTTATTAAGAGATAAATTTGTGGAAGACACAGCTACCATTGTAGCTATTTTAGGAAGACACTCACTGGTTTTCTCAATTTTATAAGGGTTAAGCATAAAACATGAAGACATTTCCTTTAAACATCATATTTCCATATAATATTCTCTTTTATTATGCATCCTGATCTTTTTAAGCCTAAGCAATCCACCAGACTAGGTGGGCTGAGAGGGAGCAGAGACCAACTAGGAAGCCTTGCTGATCTTATCTGATGTGCTTCTTGGAAAGTACCAGAGGCCTCTGGAGTTGCCTCAGTATTTGTTTACAGTGGTTCCTTTCGGAGAATAAACTGCAATTCACAATGGTTTCTGAATTACAACTGAGGATAAAATGTACAAATTCTTGCTATAATTCATTTTGCAAGAAAGACTGTTTAAAAGATAGATTAAAAGAAGCAAAGGGAGTCATAGACCATGGTAAAAACAAAAAGATCTTCAGCTCCACCCCTACACTGAAAAAACAAACCATGAAATTTGGCAAAGGATAACCTTATACTTGATTGGCAACATAAAGTTTAATTTTTCCCTAGATTTGTGAAATAATGATATATTTACTATGAGTTAGATAGGAAAGCAGTGCTTTTCATCATAGTGTTTTGTCCTGTAGATTTCTTTATACTTCTGTGGTAAAGAAGGTAAGAACGTGAACTCTAGAAATAGAACACCTGGGTCTTAATTGCAGCTATGCAACATAAGACAATTTAGTTGACCTCTTTGTGCTTCAGTTTCCTCTTTTGTATCCTGGAGATAGTTATCATGTCTGTCTCAAATGATTATTTTGAATATTGATTGATTTAATGTATAAATCTATATGAATACTGCTTAATACATTATAAGCTCTGTAAAAGTGTTAATTATTATTATTGAGGTTAGCATAACAAAGTAACCAAGGGTGTGCTAAAAGTAATTAAGTTTGCACACCTCTTGCATTTCTAAAAGGTTTCATATAAGGAATGAGAAGTCAGAATCTAATCCACTATGTGCCAATTTATTCTACTATCTTTTTGAGAACACCTGTCTTTTTTCACTTATCATTGGAGGTGACAACTGATTTCATTCATTTAATGCATATTTTTTTGAGTGCCTGCAACATTCTAGGCATGGGGAAGAGGGTGATACAAGATTCTCTGCCCTTAACATTAATCCTTCCCTTTTCTACTCTATTGTAAGTTTTAGATCTCCTTCAGCCTTTGTAGAAAATAGTTCATTTTTACTCGTTTGTTTTCTTTCATCATTTAATAAAACTTGGTGATTTGTGCTACTCTTTGGTTAAATAAAAATTTGTATTTTAAGAGAAGACAAGAAAAATTTAAACATAAATTTTTTCTCTGCCCATTTTTGCCTCCCTCCTGCCCTCTAGAGTACATTGTGCATCTTCATTATGCCTTAAGCAGACCTCCCCAATAGCAGAAATGCCTGCTCAACCATAAAGATCAATATTTCTCCTCCTTTCTCAATCATATAAAAGGTCATGATGACACACCACTCACCCTGTACGTGTAGACAGCTTTGGTGAACTTTATGTCCAATGCCAATATGTCATTTCTTTTGAAGATAGTGGTTGATGCAGAATAGACTGGTCAGATGGCCTGGGGGAGATACTGGGCTGCACCTACTGGAAGTTCTTAGCTTAAATACTTACTTATGACTTACTAATGTTACTAGCTATATTACTTCTATTCTGCCTATTTTATAAGATTAGTTTCTTGCATTACCAGATGTATGACTGAGCCTCACATAAAATGAATGATGATTAGGTGATTTGAAACTATTGATCAAATAAATAGTTCTGTAAGGTCAATGACTGTAATAGTGTAACTCTAGATATGGGAAGAAGCAATGAGAGGGAACCATTTCCTGGACCGTAACAGACTAGTAAGATGGGCAGTCCAGAGGCTTTTGGCTACTGGTAACAGGCCCTAGTCCAGTAATAGCACATTGAGTGACCTATCAATGAAATCCTTGCCTGATCTGGGAATGAGCATTCCTAGTGCTGTGGACAAATTGGTCATGAAATGCCACCCAAACCTAGGTCAAAATTAAGACTGAAAAAAAAAAATTAAGACTGAAAGGAAAGGGATTGTAAAATAAAGAATGTTGCCCACCATCCAGTTCTGTAAGAATTAAGTCATTAACTACTGCAGTCACTGACCTACAGTGCATCGTAAAAGGAATTCAGGGAATTCTGGGAATACTGGGAATACTGACAGAACTGCCCCTCAGATAGTTATTTTCAGGAGAAATTTTTGCGAACCTGATTCTTCTGTCTTCCCATACCTATAAAAGCACTAAAACCATTAACTAAGATGTCTATTCCTAGTGACTAGCAGTGACCTTCTACCGAGATGTGTGCTTGGTTGCATGTACTCTCTTCACCAAAATCACACACATACTGGCCTCCCCTTTTACCTCTTTGGAACAATTCTCAGAGCTCTCTGAGAGACTGTCTCCCAGGTTGTAACCCTCAGGTTGGCTTGAGTAAAATTTTCCATTTCTTTCTTATATTGACTATTAATTTTTTCATTGACACATTTGTGCAAATAGTTTCTTAGAAACTGTCCTTTGTATATATCTTTTGTTTATAGAAAGTTTTGAAACTTTTTTTCTGTAGCTGCCACTATATATATTTTGTCAGTGCCTCCTTATGTCTGAAGGATGATAGGAATATCTTTAGAGGAGTTTTTCTTCCAACACCCTTGAACTTAGAAACCGGAAAGCACGGATTTAGAAGTGACATCTTCTGTCAAACGTTCCCTAGGAATTGCTTTTAACAGCATTGTCACTTGGTCCTGGTTTCAGAGGTGTGCTGTCTCTGGCTGCTGAAGTGTGACTTCCTATGACACTTTCTATTCTGGAATGGTGAAACTGGATTTCAGTCACTTGTTCGGAAGATTGTGATTCGTTGTTTTGAACATTACTGAACCAATGTACTGACCTGTGTTTTGGAAGCCACCTTATCCATAGCAGAAATACTTCTGCCTTGTTTAGTTACATTTGGAAGAATATTTTAAAAAAAACAAAGGAAAGGAAAAGGTAGAGTCAAGTATGTCCTAGTGATCTTTAGCAGGTCAGACCAAACCGATGATACTAAAGCTAGATTTTTAGGTTCATTGTGGGCACACACGTGCAACAGAAAAACATAAACATCACATCTTCCATTGACGCATGTTCTGACACTTTATAGTAAGTGGTTATAGTCCCTTGATTATACTGAAACAATGCTAATTTCCACACCTGGAGTCAAAACATTAATCACTTCATTTAAAGAATGAATCCATTGCCAAAGATAAATTTTGAAGAAAGAGTATATGTTCCCATATGGCAAGAGAACATCATTAATATCTTCTCTAGCATTCAAAGAAAGGAGACAGATGCTACCAGTAAAATATTATGAGCTCCTCATGGTTGTTTCCAGTAAAACACAAATGATTTCCTGGTCCTATAATTTGAACTGTCAATGTCATTTAGTTGAAAAGTCTGAGTTCTAAAAAAATCGAGACAAGATGTGAATTTACTATTATATGTGATATATTTTTGTGAAATATAGGGAATATTGATGAAAAAATGTGATAAAGGAAAATTCGAGACCTTCCTTGTTGGGATATAATAGATCTTAACATGACTCTAACTTTAGGAAACACAGCATCAGGAATCCCAAATCATAAATCCTGCCCTGCCCATGACTAGGTGCCATCAGCAGGGCTAGCTTCGTGGATGTGCACCTTCTGCAGTTGCCTGGGGCCCTGCACTCAAAAGGGCCCTGTGCTTGGTTTAATGCTCTACTTGTTGCTGCCTTGAAATTCTTAATTTTTGAATGAGGGGTTCACATTTTCATTTTTCCCTCGGCCCTACGGATGGCCAGTCCTGGCCATTGACAGGTTACTTCTCTGAATTTCAGAAAAGGCAACAAAGATCCTCAATGTGGAGTTCAGAGTCCCAACAAAATTTACTAGAAACTGAAAGCTCCATGTTCACCCTGACCGCAATGGTTCTCAGCCAGGAGCAATTTTGCCCTCTAGTGGACATTAATCAATGTCTGGAGACATTTTCAGCTGTACCTGCTCAGGGGAAGCTGCTACTGCATCTGGTCGTAGTAGGATGTCCTCCAAATGCACAGGACAGCCCCCACAGCAAAGGAACCCCACATTTATACACTTCTGAGGTTGAAAAACCCTGCGTAACTCATCATTTGTATCTCGAACACTTGGTACTGCACCAGGGAGGTTACTCAGTCATTGTTGAACCAGTGGGTATAGCCAGGATCTGAGGTTGTTGTGTTCCTTCCCATATACAGACTGAAGAATGAATCTGGTGATTATTGAATGTAATCTAACATTTCCACAAGGTGCAGTACAGAGTTACTCTCTCCACTTCTCACACTTAACCCAGTTAACTGGTAGGCTCCTTACCCTCTTTAAATTTTTTATTTTTTTTTATTTTTTGTGGTACGCGGGCCTCTCACCGCTGTGGCCTCTCCCGCTGCAGAGCACAGGCTCCGGACGCGCAGGCCCAGCGGCCATGGCTCACGGGCCCAGCCGCTCCGTGGCATGCGGGATCCTCCCGGACCGGGGCACGAACCCACGTCCCCTGCATCGGCAGGCGGACCCTCAACCACTGCGCCACCAGGGAAGCCCTCCTTACCCTCTTTAGACCTTCTCTAAAACACGCCACACTGACAGTTGGTGGATGACTTTCCAGGACACCTTTGTATTTCTGCTGCCACCTGTTGGGCTGTCAGTTTACTAAGTCCTTGAGTTTGTTCCCAAATCTGTTTACGCCATTGTGCTGGTTGCTGTCATTATGCAATGTAATCAACTATTACAGAAACTGAGGGAAAGAAAAATACTAAAAAAGAGAGAGATTTCAGTGAAAATCTAAGTTGAATGCTTTGGAGAGATTCAATAAAGGTGTCAACTAAAGAAAATTGCCCTTGGATTAACTGTAGGCAAGATGACTCTAAAGGATTTGGGAGAGAATCATTAAAATTAGATTCTGTGTTGAATTTGCATAACCATTATTTATGGAGACTATAGAGAACTACATCTGTGGTTTTTGCAAGAAAGACTACTTCACCTAACCGATAGTTGCTCAGAAAAAGGGCCTGACCCACATCACAAGACTGCAGAATGACATTTATGTATTTTGGAATGGTATGAATTGTTTTATTTAGGGATGTAACTTAAGATGATTTTCCTAATAGTGTATCAGACAACAGGCTTTCTACTATATTTTCTGATGGAAATAAAGAATATATTTAGATATTCTACTTGGTCACTTGGAGAGCCAAACAACTCTCAGCTCAGTGATGTCTATGAATAATTTTTCCTTACTTACCACCACCTTATATCTTAAGAAGATACTCCTTTAGTTTTTGATTCCACAAACACCAACATAAGGTCTGTCTCTGGCCAGATTCAAGAGCTGCTTGCTTCCTTTCTAGTTCATATATTTTATTTCTTGAACTTTCCACGTGCCCTGGATAGATTAGAGGTAATGTGTCAAATTCTTTAGAGTCAAGCAAGTATAAGTAATATGATTGGAAGTGTCATCAAATCAGTTAATTTCAAAATACTGTTTGAGCTGAGGGGAGAAACATTTAGTTGTTAGTCTGTGTGTTTTTTTCAGGGTGGCTTTTAACTTGGTATTGTCTTGTTAGGACTCGTGTCCCTGACTTGGAGCAGAGTTCTGGGTCTCTTAATCCTGAGCTTGTTGAAAGAAAACAGTGGACAACCTCTTTAATATAAATCAACCCTTGGTACTTTTTGTTATACCCAATGTAACACATCTTTGTTACACCATGTAATATTTTATCTTCCATCAGTCATCACAATTTTGCAGACATTGTTGAACAATTTAGGCATAAAAACATCTTATTTGGCTAGTAAAACAAAGGATTTAACATTTATGATCAAAGACATCAGGAACTTTTTAAAAAAGTAGTTTAATTTAACAAGTAATATATAAATATACCCTCCTTTTAAAAGGTTAGAACTTTAGAGATAAAGCTAAATTCCTCTTTGCCCATCTAATACAGACTTGAAATGTATCCTTCCAGACAAGGACACCCTCCTACACACAGAAACACACCCAAGCACCTCTACAGATTTTTTTTAGAGTTCTGGTATCATACTGTATGTATTGTTTAGTTACTTGATTGCTTTCTTTAGACAAGTTCAGTCAATTTGAGTCAGATCTTATATAAATCTAGTTAATTTCTTTTAGCTGCTATATGATATCCCAGGTATGATTATACTTCATTTTATTTTTCTGTTTCTTTGTTAACGGACATTACATTTTTGGTATCAACGTTGTAATGAACATCCTTTATATGTTTTCTTTTGCACATGTACATATGTTTCCCTAGGGTAAGTTCCTAGAAAGTAGATCTGTGGACCATCTATATCATAGCATTACAGTGTTGTCTTGATTCATTTGTTTTAGTGGTAGATTCTTTCTTAGCTACATAGTATATAGGACAAAAGTCATAGAATCGTAGCCTTTTAGAAATCTAACATATCTTAGGTATCACCACATGATATAAAGGATTAATTTATTTTTCCATACTCTTAATATTTAATATTTTTTACCCTGGAGCTTCCTTCTACTCCCCCTGCTTTTGATACCTTAGTAAAATCCTTTGGCTCTTCTATCACTTCTGCTTTTAGTAACAAAGTTTCAGTCAACAAAATACGTTATAGTAAGGAATCATTTTAGCAGGCATGTTTACTGTGTTCAGTCTAAAATTAAAACAAAATTATTAAAATACTTCCTTGAAATGTTTTGAGTGACTGATTCTTTCAGAATTACACCTACATTGGTTTAACACTTGGGATGGTCAGATATTGTTGAATTACCTCAGAAGTGGAAAATGCTTAGATTTAAAATCTAGGTTTTCCTTTAAAACCCATTGTGTGCTATAAATGTACCATAAATAAGGCACACATGTATGGTATGAAAACTAGGGGCTGATTGCCCCCTATCTTATTTGGATAGTGTTTCTTAACCTGAATAATTACACCACTCATATTTAATGGTTTCTATGCGTGAGGTGTTGTGCCTGTGTTTTTCCCTTTAATTCTTACAGCAAGCCTAGGAACATGAAAATATTATTCTCATTTTATAGTTGTAAAAATTGAGAAAGTAACATTCCCAAGGGTCACACTATTAGGAAGTAGTGAGCTAAGAATTCAAAACAAAGCTTATCTCATTAGAGCCATATCCACTCTTCAGCATCTATATAGGGCTACCCCTTGCCCACCATCGTTTAAAAATCATGAGAATCTAGTTTTAGAGTTATGCTTAATTTTTAAATACTAGATTTAAAAAAATCTTTCAGTTGCTTTCAAGTGTAATTGTAGGTAAAATAGTTTTTGGTGGACAATCACAGTTAATTTTGTCTGCTTTATTTTTTTCAAGTTGTCAAAAAAACTTACCAAGGTGTAGAACATTTATACTGTTTCATTTATTCCTGAACTATTTATTGACTTTTTGTTATTGATTAGGCCCTATGCTTAAATTTTTCATGTGTTGAAAATAATACAGGCTTATTATGGAAAATCTGAAAAATATCCTAAACTATTGAGAAAAAATGAAAATTATTGGTAATTCCACCAGCTCTATTTCTAACAGCAAAATGAACAAATGACTGTTCCCCGCCCCAGCACGTGCCTGTGTGCCTGCACACTGACTGCTTCTCACACATGGAGTGGGGTGTGGGCATGGTTTAGTAGTTTCAAGAAATTCTTATACTGGGTCAAGTTTAGTGAAAAGAAAGAAAGTAAATGAATAATTCGACACATGTTTGTTTACTAATTAGAATATCTGACTCATTTTTGTTATAAGAACTAATTAATGGCTCACTGCTGCAAAACTGGAAAAATCAGCAGTAAATATGCATCTACTAGATTATAGATACACAAATGGGATTTCCTTTTCACTATTTTTAAAAAAGATTTATTATTTATTTATTTTTGGCAGCGTGGGGTCTTAGTTTGCGGCACATGGGATCTTTGTTGAGGCATGCGGGATCTTTGTTGCATTGTGGTGCTCGGGCTTATCTCTAGTTCTGGCGTGTGGATTTTCTCTTCTCTAGTTGTGGTGTGCAGGCTCCAGGGCGCATGGGCTCTGTAGTTGTGGCGTGTGGGTTCCAGAGCACGAGAGCTCTGTAGTTTGCGGCACATGGGCTCTAGTTGAGACACCTCGTGAGCTCAGAGTTGTGGCACATGGACTTAGTTGCCCCATGGCACGTGGGATCTTAGTTCCCTGACCAGGGATCAAAACCCACGTCCCCTGCATTGTAAGGCGGATTCTCTACTACTGGACCACCAGGGAAGTCCCTCCTTTTCATTATTAATGGTTAACTTAATGAAGAAATTAAGAATATTATCTTGGCATCAAAGAGAGTAAGAATTCGTTGTCCATTTTTGAGCACTGTCTAGCACAACTGCCAGCATGCATTTTAAAACTCTTGTGAAGCACTTTATCCCTAGAGAGGCCTGAGTGAACAACGGGGTGCTTCCATCGACAGGAGATAAGGAAGTTGAATGCAACGCCCACAGCTATACTCGCTGCCTCCACGTAAGATAGGGAGAGCTCCCCTAAAGTTTTAGTATTGCTGTTGTTTTTATACTTTTTTCTTAGCTTAGAATATCACAGAGATGTTTTGCCAAACTCTTAGAACTTGCACATTGTTTTGTTGCTGTATTTTCATTTTAGTATGATTTTCTTCTTAGTTATAAGCCCACACTTAGCATAAATATGTGCCAGTTATTGTACTAAGTACTTTACATGTTTTATTTATTTAATCCTTGCAACCTCGCTTTGATATAGGCTCATAATATTGACTGTTTTATAGTGGAAGAGAAGTGGAAGCTTAGGAAAGAAAAATCAAATTAACCAAAATGTTACAGCTGATGGATGACAGAGCCAAAAACTTTTGCCCACCTGTACCTGAGTTGCAATGTCAATTTTTCTTACCACTCTGTTAGAGCTTATGTATTTCAAAATTTCTTTTAGAAAAATAATTTTTCCAGTCTTATGTTTTTCACAATTGACTTGTTTAATAAAACCCTTTTCATTTTTTATTTTTAACTGTTAAACCTGTATTGTTGATTTCAACTTTGTATTTTGCCTAAGTATTAGCTGACTCTCTGTAGTTGCTTTAGTTATTAATTTATATTTACTTGGCAAAAAAAGATGAGTATTTTGGGACTTAAAACATTAGTACACTGTTTTTCTTTCTTAAATTTTTAAACCAGTTTGATTGAGACATTTAAAGACATGATTCTCCACTGTGGCCGAACATAGGAATACTAGGAATCTAAACGAATAAATAAGCAGCTATTAAATCAGAATTTCTGAGGTGGGGCCCAACCTTAGAAGCTTCCAGGTAATGCTAATGTGCAGTCAATGTAGAGAGCCAGGGACTTAAAATAGTCTTTGGTGGTTACATGGCACTCAGTGTAGTTTAGAACAATGGCTCTTAACTATTGTACATCTGAATCACCTGCAGAGAGAGCTTGCCCAGCAATCTGAGTCATTAAGTCTGGCCTGAGGCAGAGCCCAAGAATTCGCTTTTCTAACAGGTTTTCAGGTGATACTGATACTGCTCTTTTGTGCTGTCCTTTGAGAACCACTGCAGGTCTAGGTATTGCTCTTTGAGGCAGTGAAGGTTTCACTTTCTGAGTTGTCCTTTTAGTTCAAGTGATCATACCATACCCACCCACCCTTCTGGCTACATACCCACATTGCCTTGCAAGCTATCATTCAGAATTACTAGGAGCCCCCATATGCCTGCTACCACCATTAAAGTGTAGTCATATCTCTACATGAGGGATTTGTTTTTGTCCACATGGCAAGACCTCAAGTGAATTTCACTCTTCCTTCACCTATTCTGTGAACTATAGTCAGATCACTTCAGTTTAGAGATCTCTTCATACCATAGCTATAGGCTTTCTTTTTTTCTCTTTACTTTTTCAGTGATTTTTTAAATCCCCAAAGATGAATATTTTCCACCCTAATTTCCTTTTGTGAATTTGTTGAAAAACACACACTTTTGCTAGAAACAATGGTAAATGATTATAGATAAATTAGGGTTAGCCAATATTTACCAAAGGATTATTTAACTTAGAAAATTGGAATAAAAAATTTTTTGTGGTTAAATACACACAACATAATACCATCTTATATCATTTTTAAGTTACATTTCAGTAGTATTAAGTACATTCATAACATTGTGCTACCATCACCACCATTCATCTCTGTAACTTTTCATCTCATATGTCTGAAACCCTGTACCCATTAACTTCCCATTCCTTCCTCCCCAGCCCTTGTCTCTATGAATTTGACTACCCTAGGTACCTCATTTAAGTGGAATCATATAGTATTTATCTTTTTTTGTCTGGCTTAATTCACTTAGCATAATGTTCTTGAGGTTCATCCATGAGTGGCATGTGTCACAATTTACTTCCTTTTTAAGGCTGAATATTATTCTATTATATATATTTGCTAACTTATGTATAATATAACTAATAATATACCATTATATATACATGTACACATAGACACACACAAACACACACACCACATTTTGCTTATCCATTCATCTGTTGATTGCTTCTACCTTTTGGCTATTGTGAATAGTGCTACTTTGAACATGGGTGTACAAATATCTGTTTGAGTCCCTACTTTCAGTTCTTTTGAGTGTGTACCCAGAAGTGGAATTTCTGGGTCATGTGGTAAGTCTATACTTAATTTTTTGATGAACTGCCAGACTGTTTTCCATAGTGACTGTACCGTTTTACATTGCCACCGACAGTGCACAAGGGTTCCAAATTCTCCATGTTCTCACTAACACTGGGTGTTTTCTGTTTTTATGATAATAGTCATCCTAATGGGTGTGAGGTAGAGAAAGTTGGCATTTTGAAAAAAAATGAAGGAGAAAAGGACAGATAAAACCTTGTTATTCAGCTATAAAGTTGCCAGTAATAAATTTAGGTGGAGAGAATTTCCATTTAAAATTGAAATTATCAATGCAATACACAGTCTGTTGTTTAATAAAATTAGCTAGTTAAATTTTTCTTTGAGAGAAGATAATTTAGAAGCACACTATATCAATTACACATATTTCTGGAGGGATTGATACATGATCTATAAAGGATGTCAAAAATCTCACATTTATGCCTTTGTGGATGGTCCTAGTTATCAGTTACTTTGTCAGTTACCACATTCTTTCTGTTGAAGAAGGGAAAGAATAGGGGGAAGGTAGAGTTTTGTTAAAAGTAACAGGTTGCTTTTCAGCAAGAAATTCTTTGATTTAAAAAATTTACATTGGTATATAGTTAAAACAATACCTGCCATTCATTATTTTCTATATCACAGTAATTCTATTTTATTTTTTCATTCAACCACATAAAAAGGTAAAGCATAAAGCCAAGCACATGGACTGAACTCATGCGGTCTGGTTTTTAATTCTAATTCTGCTGCTTAAAAACAAATTATTTGATCTCTCTGTAAGGTTATGTCAATTTTCTTAACACATATTACTTTTAAAAGTTTTATCTTTACCTTAAAAAATATTAAGGCAATAGATAACCAAAGTTTTTTAAAAATCAAATAATCCTAAAGATTTATAATGCAAAAAAAATGACAGTGCCCAAACTTTGTTACCTCTCATCGTCCTTCTACAGAGTAAACACTTTACTCTCTTAGAATATGTTCACCTTCAAATGTAAAGAAATATGTTTATATCAACTTTTATTTCTTGGGTCATCCTTTTGGGTAAAGTGGCCACTTGGACAATATTAATTCTTCCAGTCCAAGAGCACAGGATATCTTTTTGTATCATTTTCAGTTTTCTTCATCAGTGTTTTAGAGTTTTCAGAGTATAGGTCTTTCACCTCCTTGGTTAAGTTGATTTCTAGGTATATTATTCTTTTTGATGCGATTTTAAACGGGATATTTTTAACTTTCTCTTTCTGCTAGTTCATTATTAGTGTATAGAATGACAACAGATTTCTATATATTAATCTTGTATCCTGCTGCCTTGCTGAATTCATTTATTAATTCTAATAATTTTTGAGTGAAGACTTTAGGGTTCTCTATATAAAGTATCATGTCATCTGCAAATAGTGACAGTTTTACCTGTTTCCTTCAAATTTGGATACCTTGCTTTTTTTCTTCTTTTTGTGTTTGGCTACAGATTTATCAATTTTGTTTATCTTTTCAAAAAAAAAACAGATCTTGGTTTCATGGATTTTTTTAAATTGCTTTTTTAATCTCTATTTTATTTCCTCTCTGATCTTTATTATTTTCTTCTTTCTGCTGACTTTTACTTTGTTTTTCTTCTTTCTGATTGTTTTAGGTGGTAGGTTAGATTCTTTATTTGAGATTTTTCTTGTTTCTTGAGGAAGGCCTGTATCACTATGAACTTCCCTATTAAAACTGTTTTTACTGAATCCATAGATTTTAGAAAGTTATGTTTCCATTTTCATTTGTCTCAAAGTATTTTCTGATTTTCTCTTTGATTTCATCATCAGTAGCGTACTGTTTAGTGTACATGTTTGTTCTTTTCCCATAGTTCTTTCTGTAGTTGATCTCTAGTTTCATACCACTGTGGTAGGAAAAAAATGCTTGGTATAATTTTTCTCCTTGTAAATTTGTTGAGGCTTGTTTTATGGCCTAGTATGTGAACTATCCTGGAGAAAGTTCCATGTGCACTTGAAAAGAATGTATATTTTACTGTTTTGGGGGGTAATGTTCATTCGATATTTAAGTCCAGCTGGTCTTTTGTGTCATTTAAGATTACTGTTGCCTTACTGATTTTCTATCTGGATGGTCTGTCCAATGATGTCAGTGGGGTGTTAAAGTCCCCTACTATTATTGTATTGTCAATTTCTCTCTTTATGTCTGTTAGTATTTGTTTTACACATTTAGGTGCTCCTGTATTGGGTACATATATTTTAATGCCCTTCTATGTTATAGCCTTGTTTTAAAGTCTTTTTTGTCTGATACAAGTATGGCTAACCCTACTTTTTTGTTGTTTCCATTTGCATGAAATATCTTTCCATCCCCTTCACTTTCAGTCTGTGTGTGTCTTTAGCCCTGAAATGAGTCTCTTGTGGGCAGCATTTTGAAGGGTCTTTTTTTTAAAAAATCAAATCAGCTGCCCTATGTCTTGATTGGAGCATTTAGTCCATTGACATTTAAAGTAATTATTGATAGGTATGTACTTATGGCCATTTTATTCCTTGTTTTCCAGTTGTTTTTATAGTTCTTCTCTGTTCATTTCTTCTTTTTATTTCTCCTCTTGTGCTTTGGTGATTTTCTTTAGTAGTAAGCTTGGGTTCCTTTCTTTTTGTTTTTTTGTGGTTACCATGGGGTTCATATATCTTGACCCTTAATTGTATCTACTTGATCTAAACTGATTGTCATAAATTCAAACACATTATAAAAGATCTGTATTTTTTACTCCCCTCTTCTACATTTTGTGTTTTGGTGTCATATTTTACATCTTCATTCTTATCACTTTACTGTTTATTGTAGTTATAGTTGCTTTTACAATTTTTTGTCTTTTAATATATGTACTGGCTTATTTAAGTGATCCTCAATCCTTACTATATATTTGCCTTTCTTATTGGAATTGTCCCTTTCCTGTAGATTCTTACTACTTTTCCATTTAGAGAAGACCCTTCAACATTTCTTTTATGGTAGGTTTAGTATTGCTGAATTCTTTTAGTTTTTCTTTGTTGGAGAAATTCTTTATCTCCTTCTATTCTAAATGATAGTCTTGCTGTGTAGAGTATCCTAGGTTGCATTTTTTTCCCTTTCAGCACTTTGAATATATGATGCCATGCCCTTCCAACCTGAAAAGTATTTGCAGAGAAATCAGTGTATAGCCTTATGGGGATTCCTTTGTATATGACTCTGTTTTTCTCTTGCTGCCTTTAGAATTCTCTCTATCTTTAACTTTTGACATTTTAATTATGATATGTCTTGGTGTGTGTGTTTGGGACCTTCAGCTTGTTTGGGACCCTCTGTGTTTCCTGTACATGGCTAATTGTTTCCTTCTTTAGGTTTGGGAAGTTTTCAGCCATAATTTCTTCAAATACATTTTTGATACCCTTCTCTCTTTTCTCCTTTTGGACCTCCTATCATGTGACTGCACATTTGCTGTTATCCCTGAGATCTCATATGTTGCACTTGTTTTTTTTCCTTTGCCTTTCAGTCTGCTGTTCTGATTGGGTGATTTCCGTTATTCTATCTTCCAGATCACTTGTGTGTTCCCCTGTGTCATTTAGTCTGCTGTTGATTGCTTTTAGAGTTTTCCTATTTCAGATATTAAATTACTTATTTTTGGTTTGGTCTTTTTATATCTTATAGTCCTTTGTTAAAATGATCTGTGTTTAAAACAGTTCTCTTCCCTAATTCAGTTAACATTTTTTATTACCAATGTTTTGAATTCTTTATCTGGTACATTGTTTATTTCTGTTTCATAACTTATGTTTCTCTTACTCTTTTATTTGACTTTTTTTTTTAACTTAAATTTCTCTGTCTCTATGATCTTAGTTGAAACAATTACATATTGTGATTTTGAAGGGGTGTTCATTTGTGGGAGCATCCCTATGCAGACTGCATGTACCCAGTGACTTTGGTGGGAGGTCTGCATTTGATGTGGACACAATCCTGTCTTTCCTCAGCGTGTGCTGGCACCTATCACCTTGGTAGGTAGTGAGGCTGGAGATAAGGGAGCTAGCTAGAGCCTGCTCACGGTGTGAGGCAGGACTTCCTATCTGCTCAGTGGCCATCACTACCCCGTCAGGAGTGGTGCTTGTTTCCAATTTGCTGGAGCGGAAGCCCTGAGGGTCTGGTTCAAGCTGACTGTGTTCCCTTTAAGTGTGTTTTTCCTTCTCCCTACACTGGGACTTTTGCCTCAAAGGAGGGGAGTGCTGAAGCAAGTGGGGCTTGTGTGCTTACAGAGGTCCTGTGCAGATGTCTGTGGTCCCACTCAGATGCAGCCCACCATGGTGTCTTTTCCCCTGTTGTGGCTGCCCTAGATCTAGTGCTAGGCTGTGGCCTGGAGTGGGTGGGGCTCACAATGGGGAGCATGGTGAGGAGGCAACAGTTAGGACAGACCTCTCTCTTCCCTAACTGGGGGCAAGTCAGCACTCCTCACAAGTGGAATCTAGGCTTCTCCAGCCTTTCTATCTGTCCCAGCGGTTCTCCAAGCTGTTAAGGGGGTTTGTCTCCTCTGCATAGGACCCCAGGACTGGGAAGCCCAGTCTGTGGTTCCATCCACTCACTCCTCAGCATGAGTGTCTGCCCATATTATCTCCCTTTTCTTTTGAGTCCCCTCCCAGGGGCACAGGTCCCGATCTGATGCTTTTCTTCCTGTCATACCCGATTACATGTGCATCTTTCTTATAGGCTTTGTTGTACAGGAGTCCTTCTGACAGTCTCCAGTTAGTTTTCCATGAGAATTATTCCACATGTAGACGTATTTTTTTTTTTTTTTTTCTTTTTTGCGGTACGCAGGCCTCTCACTGTTGTGGCCTCTCCCGTTGCGGAGCACAGGCTCCAGATGCACAGGCTCAGCAGCCATGGCTCACGGGCCTAGTTGCTCTGTGGCATGTGGGATCCTCCCGGACTGGGGCACGAACCCATGTCCCCTGCATCAGCAGGCGGATTCTCAACCACTGCGCCACCACGGAAGCCCTGTATTTAATTTTTGATAGTTTGATTAATATGTGACTTGGCATGTTTCTCCTTGGATTTATCCTGTATGGGACGCTCTGTGTTTCCTGGACTTGATTGACTATTTCCCATATTAGGGAAGTTTTCAACTCTAATCTCTTCATATATTTTCTCAGTCCCTTTCTTTTTCTCTTCTTCTTCTGGGACCCCTATAATTCGAGTGTTGGTGCGTTTTATATTGTCCGAGAGTTCCCTGAGACTGTCCTCAATTCTTTTCATTCTTTTTTCTTTTTTCTGCTCTACAGTAGTTATTTCCACTCTTTTATCTTCCAGGTCACTTATCCGTTCTTCTGCCTCAGTTAATCTGCTCTTGATTCCTTCTAGAGTATTTTTAATTTCATTTATTGTGTTGATCATCATTGCTTGTTTCATCTTTAGTTCTTCTAGGTCCTTGTTAAACACTTCTTGTATTTTCTCCATTTTATTTCCAAGATTTTGGATCATCTTTACTATCATTATTCTAAATTCTTTTTCAGGTAGACTGCCTATTTCCTCTTCATTTGTTTGGTCTCATAGGTTTTTACCTTGCTCCTTCATCTGCTGTCTGTTTCTCTGTCTTCTCATTTTGCTTAACTTACTGTGTTTGGGGTCTCCTTTCCTCAGGCTGCAGGTTCGTAGTTCCCGTTGTTTTTGGTCCTGCCCCCAGTGGCTGAGGTTCATTCAGTGGGTTGTGTAGGCTTCCTGGTGGAGGGGAGTAGTGCCTGTGTTCTGTTGGATGAGGCTGGATCTTGTCTTTCTGGTGGGCAGATCCACGTCTGGTGGTGTGTTTTGGGGTGTCTGTGACCTGATTATGATTTTAGGCACCCTCTGTGCCAATGGGTGGGTTTGTGTTCCTGTCTTGCTAGTAGTTTGGCATAGGGTGTCCAGTGCTGTAGCTTGCTGGTCATTGAGTGGAGCTGGGTCTTAGCATTGAGATGGAGATCTGTGGGAGAGCTTTCACTGTTTGATATTATGTGGAGACAGGAGGTCTCTGGTGGACCAATGGTCTGAACTCAGTTTTCCCACCTCAGAGGCACAGGCCTGATACTTGGCTGGAGCACAAAGACCCTGTCAGTCACACGGCTCAGAAGAAAAGGGAGAAAAAAAGAAAGGAAGAAAATAAATAAATAAATAAAAAGTTATTAAAATAAAAATAATTTAAAATATTATTAAAAATTAAAAAAAAATAGAAAATAAAGAAAAAAGAAAGAGCAACCAAACCAAAAATCAAATCCAACAATGGTAACAAGCGCTAAGAACTATACTAAAAAAAAAACAACAAAACCTACAGACAGAATCCTGGGACAAATGGTAAAAGCAAAGCTATACAGACAGAATCACACAAAGAAGCATAAGCACACCCACTCACAAAAAGAGAAAAAGGAAAAAAAAAAATATATGCGTATATAAAGATAGAAAGGAAGAGAGCAACCATCAATAAACAAATCTACCGATGATAATAAACTCTAAATACTAAACTAAGATAAACATAAAACCAAGAACCAGTCAGTCACATACAGCAAACCCCAAGTCTGCAGTTGCTCCCAAAGTCCACCGCCTGAATTTTGGGATGATTTGTTGTCTATTCAGGTATTCCACAGATGCAGGGTACATCAAGTTGATTGTGGAGATTTAATCAACTGCTCCTGAGGCTGCTGGGCGAAAGTTCCCTTTCTCTTCTTTGTTCTCACAGCTCTTGGGGTTCAGCTTTGGATTGGCCCTGCCTCTGCGTGTAGGTCTCCTGAGGTCGTCTATTCCCGTCCAGACAGGTTGGGGTTAAAGCAGCAGCTGATTAGGGGGCTCTGGCTCCCTCAGGCTGGTGGGAGGGAGGGGTACGGAATACGGGATGAGCCTGGGCAGCAGAGGCCAGAGTGATGTTGTAACAGCCCAAGGTATGCTGTGTGTTTTCCCAGGGAAGTTGTCCCTGGATCATGGGACCCTGGCAGTGGCGGGCTGCACAGGCTCCTGAGAGGGAAGGTGTGAATAGTGACCTGTGTTTGCACACAGGCTTCTTGGTGGCTGCAGGAGCAGCCTTAGCATTTCATGCCTGTCTCTGGGGTCCGCGCTGATAGCCGCGGCTTGCGCCCATCTCTGGAGCTCGTTTAGGCGGTGCTCTGAATCCCCTCTCCTTGCGTAGCCCCTAACAGTGGTCTCTTGCCTCTTAGGCAGGTCCAGACTTTTTCCCAGACGCCCTCCCTGCTAGCTGTGGTGCACTAGCCCCCTTCAGGCTGTATTCACACAGCCAACCCCAGTCCTCTCCCTGGGATCTGACCTCAGAAGCCTGAGCCTCACTTCCCAGCCCCTACCCGTCCCGGCGGGTGAGCAGACAAGCCTTTCAGGCTGGTGAGTGCTGGTCAGCACTGATCCTCTGTGTGGGAATCTCTCTGCTTTGCCCTCTGCACCCTGTTGCTGTGCTCTCCTCTGCGGCTCTGAAGCTTCCCCCCTCCGCCACCTGCAGTCTCCGCCAGTGAAGGGGCTTCATAGTGTGTGGAAACCTTTCCTCCTTCACAGCTCCCTCCCTGAGGTGCAGGTCCCGTCCCTATTCTTTTGTCTCTGTTTTTCCTTTTTTCTTCTGCCCTACTCAGGTACGTGGGGAGTTTCTTGCCTTTTGGGAAGTCTGAGGTCTTCTGCCTGCGTTCAGTAGGTGTTCTGTAGGAGTTGTTCCACATGTAGATGTATTTCTGATGTATTTGTGGGGAGGAAGGTGATCTCCACATCTTACTCCTCTGCCATCTTGAAGGTCTTATCAACAGAGCCTTTAAAAAATTTTAACTTGAATTCTCTCTTTCATATTATGCTTAAAAGTTCATTTAAAAATAACATGTTGAGTAAAATTCTGAAGGATACACAATTCATTCATTCTTGTCTAAAACTTTTTTACCAAGATGAAGTTCATATACCATAAAATTCACCTTCATTTATTATTTAGATAGTATAACTATCAAAAAGTTTTGTATTTGGTCCACATAATTTTGGCCCATCAGAGATTTACTTTTCCCCAAATAACAGAATATTACTATGTCACTGGCTTGCAAGGAGAGTGAAAACCAGCATTATGAAACCCCTTCATATGGCATTTTTGTAACTCTAGTCTATGCCATTACTCATATTAATACCTTTTAAAATCTCTTTTGTATGTTTACCTTCCTTTGTAGACTTTGAACTTTTCAAGTGAGGGGATTTTGTCATATTATTCTTAGAGTCTTAAGGAGCTAGGAGAGTGCCTGATCTATGGTTTATGACTCAACAGTTTTGTTGCATGAAAGAATTAATATTTCTTTTTTTTGAGTCTTTCAGAGGAAATTCCATTATCTCATTCATTAATTTTATTAATAGTGCATACTGTTTAGAAATTTAGTTTATTTTTGTGGCTCTATATGCCCATTTCTTCTCCTGCTTTCACTTGTGATAGGCGATATCGCATTATTCTTTGTGTTCAGAATCAAGGCAGTAGAGTGAAATGGGTTTGAAAAATGGGTATGAAGTAGTACCCACTTCATAGAATGGTTGTGAGGATTGAGTAATATAATGCACACAAAGCACTTAGCAGGCTAATAATAAGCCCATAATAAGTGCTCAGTAAAACAAATTTTATTATAGTTGATTTTTTTTTTTTTTTTTTTGTGGTACGCGGGCCTCTCACTGTTGTGGCCTCTCCTTTTGCAGAGCACAGGCTCCAGACCTGCAGGCTCAGCGGCCATGGCTCACAGGCCCAGCCACTCCGCGGCATGTGGGTTCTTCCCGGACCAGGGCACGAACCCGTGTCCCCTGCATCGGCAGGCGGACTCTCAACCACTGCGCCACCAGGGAAGCCCTGTAGTTGATATTTGATAGTTGGTTTTCCCTTCATCCTAAATAAGGACATTTTCTTTGACCTAATCAAAGTCTAATTTGTCAGTAGTTCAATTGCTGTCGTTAATTTCAGTTAGCAGGAGGAATGTTTATAGACTAGTGAAAATTTGTATGGTAGATAAATAAGATTTACTAGGTTAAATTCTGCCTTGTATTATTAATTATGGAAATTCCTTTTATTGCTTTGAACTTTTATTATGTTTACCTAGTTATTTGGCGTAGTGAAATAAATTCTCAACAAAAATGCTACTTCTAAAATCTAAGATGATTGATACCTTTAAAATGTTATATTTGTTGAAGAAGTGGTCAGAATTATTTTTATTTCAGACTAAATTCATTTTGTGATTTTGTGCAGAATTTCAGCAAATCTAATTTTAATTATAGACTTTTACAGCCCAGTGGTGCTGAATAAAGAGCAATTTGCGAGATTGTAGTTTCGATGCCCTGAACGTCATTAAGTCCCAAGAACTTCTGGCTTAGAAGTCAGAAGACCTGCATTCTTGTTCTGATTCCCTTGGTTATTAGTTTGTGACCTTGGGCAAGTCATTTAATGTCAGTCAGTTTCACTATCCTCATCTTTTCCCGCCTTCTCTACCTCACAGAGTCATTATGAGGGTGAAGTGAGAAAATGTTAGGGGATGGTAAAAACTGTAAAAATATATTATTTTTTGTGTAAGGCAGTGTTCTGTGATGTTAATTTTTTAGATGAGATTAGAGCTCAGGCTGAAACAGTGAAAATGTGTTAACTATCTGAGTTTTTACTCCAAATAAATTTTAGAAATATTCAGGAACTGTTTTTAATGATTTTTATAGTTCCCTTTGAAAGAAAATTTGCAGTCATCACATAATGGCTTGTCATTTGTATCCCCATCCCATTGTTGACTGCCAGTTTGCATTTTAGCATTGCGGTTCTTTAATAGAAGGCCCAGCTTAAGTAAATGCCAGAGTTTGCAGTTAGGGTTGAGGAAACTTTCTGAAAATAGTTGAACATACCAGTGTTTATCCTTTCAGTTTGTGAGTCCAAGAGACTTTTATTTCCTCAGCCATGTTGATATTTATGTATATTAACATAATTTCTCCTGAATGGCCATGCCCTCCCTTGTTTTTTTTCTTTCTTGATAAGGACCTGGAGTTTTTGGACAATAGGGAATGCTTTGCAGCCTGTGTCTGGAGCTGGTCATCTGGTTACCTTTCTTAGTGCTTAGGGTTCCACTGAGATCAATTAGAAGTGGAATGTTATGGACTAAAGTGTGCTTCTCCAAAATTTATGACATCCTAACCCCTACTACCTACAGAAGTGACTGTATTTGGGCAATAGGGCCTTTACAGAGGTAATTAAGATTAAATGAGGTAACATTGGTGGGTCCTAATTCACTATGATGTCCTTATAAGAAGAGGAAGAGACACCAGGGGTGTGTGTGCAGGGAGGAAAGACCATGTGAGGACGCAGTGAAAAGCAGCATCTACAAGCCAAGAGGAGAGGCCTCTGGAAAAGCCAAAAATGCTCACACCTTGATCTTGGGCTTCCAGCCTCCAGAACTGTGAGAAAATACATATCTGTTGTTTAAGCTACTCAATCTCTGGTATTTTGTTGTGGCAGACTTGGCAAACTAATACATGGAGTCTCCCAGATCCCAGGTGCTGGAATTCCTTGCCAATATGTTGGCCACTGGGATTATAAGAAACACCCTAAAAAGGGTGTATAACCCACATGTAAATTCAGTTTCAGTTTGAATTTGGTAGAGGGTCACAGATCCTACAGCTTGTAAGTTCATTCTCTAGAAGTGATGGCAAAGCTACTTTTAGCATGGAAAAGACAAAGAGTTCATTATTTTAGATAGTTTATTTAAAAGCTTACTTTTACATCTTTCATAGTTTGATATACTGTTCTACTTTGAAATTATGGAGGAATTAATGCAAATGACTTAAAACCTTTTTAGAGACATGCACAAGGTAAATTCTTGTGTTTTTTTTTTGTTTGTTTTGAATCATTGCTTTCCCATATTAGTAAATCACACCAAGTGTTTTGATGTTAATATCAATGAAACAGGTCTAATTTATGTATGAAATTTTGGAAAAAACCCTACCTCATCCACTAATGATTTTTAGTTGGCTTAATTTTGATTTTCAATTACTGAGTCCTATTCACATGTCTATTCACTGAATTGGCCATTTTATAAATAAGATAACAATACTCCCTTTTCACGGTGCTATACAATTTTAAAATGCTTGCACATGCATCATCTCATCCCATCCTACCCAAAACCTACTTATGCTAGCATTATTCTCTTAATTTTCTGGGAAATGATTCCCAGAGAAGTTAAGACACTATTTCAGAGTCACACAGTGAATTAATGGATCTCATGTTTCCCAACTCCCCATTCAGAGCTCTTTTATTTTTCCTTAGGCCCAAGTAAACCAAGCCCCAAGGACTGAGAAATGCATTTGATATGTATGTGAGCATATGTGTGCACATGTGCCTGTGTGTGCAGTGTGTGTGTGTGTGTGTGTGTGTGTGTGTGTGTTTTCCTTTAAGTTGTTTGTAGTTGTTTCTCCTTTTTCTCCTCTGGTTATTTTGAGCCAGGTATTTTATTGTGGTAGTGGTGATGTGTGTGTATCGTGTGTGTGTGTACACAAAGGTGAATGTGCATACACGTATATATGTGTAGCAGTATCAAAATACAGCTTGAAGCAGTGAAGAGATTAGTTCTTATCATCTGTAAGTTTGGATAGCAGGATGGTTGCAACTCGCGGCTGAAAAAAATATTTTAAGGTATCTACAGCTGTTACTTCTTATTTCAGTAGGTAATAGAATCTGTTTAAAATAGTTAAAGGGTACGACTCAAAGTCTGTTTCTCTGCAAAAACATCACCTGTAATCTTTAGCTTCCTAAGGTAGGCAACAGTTAAAGAAGGTTATATGTTAGTGTTCAGAAAACGATTAAGCTAGCTCTTTGTTCCCCAGACCTAATACTGAATCCCTCTTTGACGTTTCCTAGCAACTGACTCACGTGGAGGATGCAGAAGGAAAGCCATCAGGGACTTGCTCTGCATTTCTCAAACAGCATCTGAGAAATGGTACCCAGATTACACTGTTTCTCTTCATGGTTCCTACTAAAAGTATGCCTCTTACATTTATTAGCTTCTAAAAAGGATAGTCATAGAAGATGAGCATGAAAAATTGAGTAGTGATGATAAAAAACTTTCAGATTATTGGAAAGTTTCATCAGTAGTAATATGTTTTAAATAGTCATTGCTATTTATGTAATCTTGAATTGATGGTTACTGGGATAAGGAGATGAAATCAATTGTTTTATACTTGAAAATTAAAATATTATTATAAGGCTGTTCCTCTTAGATGCCTAATTACTTTTTCATATTTATAAAATAAGATGTATCTTCAGTTTTTTTCCTTAAAAGAAAGGAGGACAATGTACTGTAAATATATTATACATATATGCATGTATATGTAACTGTTGTACACACATCTGTGAATTTTAAACCTTTAGATTGGCAATTTGAAAAATGCTTTGTGAACTAAATGATAAATTTCATTATGTTTAAGCTAAGAAAAATAACACCAACTGAGCCCCAATTTCTATTTATGAGAAATTCATAGTAATTTGATATTGTTAGCTTTAGCTCATGTTTAAAATGGAAACTATGATTTTGTACTTTTATATATTTTTATGGTCATTTAATCTTATCACTTAATTTTGGTGGTCTAAAATGTAAAATATAATGATATTAACCTGTTAATAATAATAAGACATATCTATTAGAAAATATTGGCTTTCAGATGACAAGAATCTGAAATGATGTCTCTTCCTTTTTAAACTGTCACTCTGCCATGTGCTGTAATTGACCCTAGCTAGGAAAGGAGATAAAAGGAAGAGTGATGGGTGAAGATGGGAAAAGAGAGCAAGAGGAAAATGGAAGGAAAGCTGAAGCATGAGTAAAAAAAAAAAAAAAAGGCTACAACCAATGAATGGAGGGGTGGTGGAATTTACATCTTTCTCCCTACTGGCTCTATAAAATATTATTCTATTATTCTCCTGCCCAGTATTGAGTTTGCTAACCAGCTAGCCCCTACTAGGGGCAACTGGTGTTATCCATGACATATTCAGATTGAAAAAAGGTTAAGGGTAGAAAGCATAATCACCTGGGTCCTTAAGTGTGAGCTGAGCGCCATTTTCCTCATGTGTGAAATGAAAGCTTGGATTAGATCAAGGCTTTCCCAAAAGCTACGCGGTGGACCTGTGTTGATCCATAGAGAGGTTTTCCTTGATTTTCAGCCAACTTAGAAAACTAAGTATTTTACATCGGGTTCATTATGTAGTCTTAACTTCAAAGATTTCCAACATAAAAAATATTTTTTCTTTACTCATTGAGCCCAGCTGTGTTTTTTAGAACTGCCTTTTCTCATAGGTAAGCAGAATTCTCAAATTCTGTTCCCCATTTTTTTATAAGTCCATTTGATTTAAAACTTCAATTTCATATCTGAATTAAAGCCTTGCCCTTCATCTAAGATGAGCTCAAAGTGTCACTGTTGTTCTGCCACATGATAGTTGTTCAGGCTACTCCATTTGACTCTCCTGCTCTCCCCTCTCCTACTTCCTACCTACTTAACTCCTGCTGCCATTACTCTCCAAATCTCCCTCCTCAAATACACACAGGAGGCAGATCAGCAAGGATACCTCATAAACACATGTCCAGCTAGGCAGTGAGATGCTGGACTCCCCCATTCATGCAGGCACCTCCTATCTTTATGGATGCTTTTCTTGATACCTTATCTGTTGGCTTAGGAGACAAGGAACAACCCATCTCTTCTCACATGGGAGCCCTTTTCAGAATATAGGTTACTTAATTGCCGTTGATCTACCACAGCTTTCGACACTATTCACATATCAATTCAGGGCAATTAAAAAATGTCCCCGCTCACCATGCTATTATTTTTTCATGTGTGTTGGTGTAAGGTTGCCTAAGGGTCTTTCTTTGGAAGTACTTCACCTTATGCTAAGATCATATTCTTTCTACTTTTAAAATTCTTTTCTGTATGAAATGGTGATAGAAGATTGTAATTGTTTTTTTTTGTTTGTTTTTGATGGAAAAATTAAAAGCTGCCGGCCCCTTTTACCTCACACATCCTGGTTGGTAAGCCCAAATATTCTCTAGGCATTCTTTTTCCCCTTTTTTCACTTTGATTACACTTAAGGTCTGAATAAGGTGCACCCACTATTACCCTGAAGGCAATTTAAAAAGAGAGAAACAGCAGTTATGGCAGGTTTTACAGCTTTCTCCAGATCACTGACCATCAGTGAGCTTTCCAGGTATCTGGCTTGTCTGGCTGGTGTGGGGGGAGGAGAGGCTGAGAGAAGGTCCTTAAAGTGGGTGGGGAAGGAAGTGGTGAAGTGCTTCTTGTTCACCAAGCCAATTAGGGAGCTGCCCACAGCCTGAGGAGACCTGAACCAGGAAAGAAAGACAGTTCCCGGGCAGCTGTCTGAACCAATAAGAAGGCACTGTTGATCACTACTTGGAATGATTGACAGGGAATTAGCAGGCCTTGGGGTTCCTTCATCAACCAGTGAAACATTATTTCACATGTATAATAAACACAAAAACGTCTTCTTTTTTTAAAAATTAATTTATTTATTTATTTACTTTTGGCTGTGTTGGGTCTTCGTTTCTGTGTGAGGGCTTTCTCTAGTTGCGGCGAGCGGGGGCCACTCTTCATCGCGGTGCGCAGGCCTCTCACTATCGCGGCCTCTCTTGTTGCGGAGCACAAGCTCCAGAAGTGCAGGCTCAGTTGTTGTGGCTCACAGGCCTAGTTGCTCCGCGGCACGTGGGATCCTCCCAGACCAGGGCTCGAACCCACGTCCCCTGCATTGGCCACTGTGCCACCAGGGAAGCCCAAAAAACGTCTTTCAGATGATGCTAATAGCCGTTAATGAAATGTATAACTAAATGAATGCATAAATGAATGAATGAGTGAATTTTGATGGTGGGCAGCAGAAGATGAGGTGGAGGGAGGGAGAAATGGATGCTGCAGTGATGGAGAAAATAGAGAAGATTTAGGCCTTGATGCTTAGGTTTATAAATTTAATACAATTGAGACTAATTTGTGTGTGGAGGGGGAGTGTAGAGATTTAAGAAGTAATAATATTTTGGCTTTTACTAAAGGTTTTATTATAGAAACAATTGGCATTGCTTAAAGTTTTTAAACTGTGATCATGTTATATAATGCATACATTAAGTATGGGTAATAATACATTGAAGTGTCCCAAGCACAGCTGCCACGAGAGGACGACAGAAAGCCTCAAGTGTCACCTCTGTGAGGCAGAGACACCTAGTTACCGCCCTGAAACCAGGGTTGCAAGAATCCCTTTGCTTTCTTTGGCCCTGTTTCTCCAACCACTATATCATCAGAGCAACCTTTTCCCAGACTTTATGCTTCATCTAATATGTGCTGAGATACTATTCCCAGAGGTGGTAAAGCCAGAAGTGCAAGTGAGGACACAATTCTACTTGTACTTTTGATGATGTCGTTAAGGAGAAGACCTCTTACTCAGGAGAAAATGTACTGCTAAAATACGTGCTGGAAGTTAGTCTTAACTCCCTGTGTGAAACATTCATTTATTTATTACTTGAATTTTATTTATTTATTCATTGAACATTTATTGATTGCTCTGTGTGGTTGGCACCTATCAGACCCTAGGGATACTGTGGGAAAGATAGACAAGTCCCTACTCTGTTTGAAGGATTTTACTTTCTAATGAGAAGGTAAGAAATAAGCAAGAAAATACATAAATATGTGTAAGGCAATTTCAGATAGTAAAATGAGGTAATATTTGAGAAATATGATTTCAGAGTGCATGGCCATAGGTATCAGTAGAATAGATTTTCCATAGAACTCTGAAGTGCTACATATTGAGTACTTTTTTCTTCTCCTTTTATTTACTTTTATTTTAAAAATTATAATATTTACTTTTAAGTAAATAAAATAAATAAATTTTATTTATATACTTTTGGCTGCATTGGGTCTTTGTTGCTGTGTGCAGGCTTTCTCTAGTTGTGGTGAGCGAGGGCTATTCTTAGTTGCAGTGTGCAGGCTTCTCATTGCAGTGGCTTCTCTTGTTGTGGAGCATGGGGGTCTAGGCACATAGGCTTCAGTAACTGTGGCACGTGGGTTCAGTAGTTGTGGCTTGCGGGCTCTAGAGCACAGGCTCAGCAGTTATGGTGCATGGGCTTAGTTGCTCTGCGGCATCTTCCTGGACCAGGGCTAGAACCCGTGTCCCGTGCATTGGCAGGCAGATTCTTAACCGCTGTGCCACCAGGGGAGTTCTGGTTTCCTTTCTTAAAATCAGAGCTATAGTCCTATCATATAGGGAAAATTCTAGGAGAATAAAATTGAAATCTTACAGCGAAAAAAAACATTCGAGGCAATAATAAACAGATTACTGGGAGTACGTTTATATTATTCAGGAGCTTAATATATTTTATAGTAATTTCTTATCTGTAAAATTTCATGAGAACTGTGGTAATTTTCTTATTGCTAATCTGTACCCTGATTCTTTTCTGGATCGTGGGGATTAATTTCTTTCCTGGGTTTTTTCGCAGTTGGAAAGTTAATAGTCTTTCCTACAATATATTCTTCTGCTTCAAGATTTTGTGGAAAATGTTGCACATATGACAATGATATTTTTAGCCCTTTCTGTATCAGACAAGCTTGAATCTTTCAAGACTTAGTTTCAGTATCATCTGTTTTGTGTAAATCTGTCCCTGATACTCCCCATAAACAACTGGAGCAAAGTATCCAACTTTGATTATTCATTCATTCAGAAAATATTTTTTGAATGCCTATTACATACCAGGCACAGTTCTGGACACTGACGATTTAGCAGTGAACAAAAGGAAACCTTAAAGTTTTCTTTCTAGTAGAGAGAGGTGACCAATGAACACGTAAACATATGAATAACAAGTGTTAATAAAGAGCGATGGTGATAAAAATTAATGAGCAGATGAAGGATGGTAGATGACAGTGGGGCAAAGTGGTTGCACTTTTTTAATAGGCTGTTTCAGGAAGGTCAGAAAGGTGGCATGTGTTCAAAAGGCTAAAATAAGTTAGGAGAGTGAGCCATGCAGATACCTGAGCCAGCATGGCTAAAGCACAATGACCTGGAAAGTTTTAGGAGGTAAGGTCAGAAAGAAGAGCAGACTATGTAGGGACTAAAAGGATTTAGGCTTTTTTTCTGAATGAGAAGGGAAGCCACTGGAGGGTTATGAGCAGAGAACTAACGCAACTGACTTCGGTTTAGAAAAGTTCATCTGGCTCCTGTGCTCAGAATAGACAGTGGAGAGACAATGGTGAGACAATGGTTGAATCAGGTCCCTGGAATTGAAGGCCACTGGAATAACCCAGAAACAAGAGGTCTAGGCCTAGGTGATTGCTGGGGGTGGGGTGAGGGGTGAGAAGTGGTGGAGTGTAGAATTGACAGTATTTGCTGATGCACTGGAAATGGGTTATAAGAGAAATAGAGGAATTAAGATGACCTGACGTTTTTTGGCTCGAGCATTGTAAAAGTTAGGGCAACCATTAATTGAGAGAGACAGTGAAAGCAGCAGGTTGTTATTATTATTATTTGGGGGAGGGGAATTAAGAGTTTGCATTCAGCACCCTTAGTCTGAGATGTTTCCTAAAAGTAATCTTCTGGTCTACAACTCATCTATGCATCAAATACTTAACCTTGTTTCTTAGCTTCTGGAGCATTTTTACACCTTTCCTTTATCTTTTTGACACTTCAAAAGGAAATTATCAGAAGACACACTGTGAATTAATAATCATTTTGGTCAGTTCGTTAATACTTTCCTTAACCATTTTTACCTCCCATGAATAATTTTATTTCATTTTTATTAACAAGCAATGGTAATATGCCTCAGAGAATGCAATTAATAGCTAACCTGGTAATTTCAGAAAAAGGAAATAAGCAGCTGTGAGGAATAAAAGTAAAGGGAAGCTGTGGGAATTTTATCAAGCCATCTGATAATAAGCAACAAACAGCAGGATGAGCAGTATACACAATAAAGCACCAGGAAGAGAAACAGGACCATAAGAGTAGTTCCTTCTGGACAATGACTCTGGAGATTGTCTCCCCTGTTTTTCATTTTTTGGAACTTTCCAGATTATCAACATTAACTGTATATTATTATTATTATAAAAATTTTTCCATATAGTCCTCCCCCAAACATATAAGTAAACTAACTACAGGTTGAAGAAGCAAGTTGGTGGATTTGGTATTCTAGTTTTGATGTTCTTGCTTTTGAAGAGCTTAAAAATTATTGTCAAACTTCTTCGTGATTTCCCCAGTGACATCCTATAGAATGCTTCTTCCATCTTTGCAAAGATATGTGACAGCAAATCTCTGGCAGTTAATGAGCATGTGAAAAGCTATTTGTCTAAGAGCTGTTTGCTTTGCTACTTTCAAAGCCATAAAGATGTTAACAAACATCTTTCAATCCCTATAGAATACTCTCAATTTTTAGTCAACAAGGACATCAGCCACTTGAAAAATTAACTGAAAGAAACTATTGGCTACTTTTTATGAAACATTATAAAGAAGTAAATGGTTTGATTTTTAAATAATCACTTTAAAAATAATAAATGGGATTATTTACTGGTTGTTAATAATCCAGAAATTTCTGCATTAAACCTTTATAATCAGTGGTAGTAATGGTTTTCTAATCATTTACTTTCTATTATACTATTTTGTGAACAGTTTATTAAAGAGAGAGTGTGACTCTAAAAGTAAAAATTTCTTAATCAACCAAGAAGAATTTACCTATTCTCTCATTTTGAGGGAGGACTGTGTTTTAGTGATACTGCCATTTGTTGCTCAGAAGACTTCTACTTTTATTAGAATTACCTTGAGAGCCAGTTCTTGAGTCACAAACCAATGTTTCATTCACTCACTCAACAAAAATTTACTGTATTCTTACTCTTGTATCAGTTCTCTCTAGATGCCAGACATACTGTGGTGACAAAATCACATGGTTACTGAGCTCAAAAGCTTATAATGTAGTAGGGGAGACAACATTAATAAAAACACACAGTAAATACTTTAAAAAGTAGTAATAAGAACTATAAAGAAAACAAACGTGCTTATGAAAGATAGTTTAGATAGAAGAGGGGTGGGTATTTAAAACAGGTGAAGAATACACAATAGCTTGGCATAGCTTGTTAATTTATTGGCACCTCTTTTTCATCTCAAATGCTTTTACTCAACTAAACAAGCCATCTTATCCATAAGGCTTGCCTTTGGATGACTCCACTCTCAAAAGCCAAATTCTTTTGCAAAGGATGAAACTTTGTGACCACTGAGGATATTCATAGTGTGCCACCAGTGCTGAAGATGATTCTAAAAGATTTTCAGAAATACGTTGATCTGTAACATCATCACTGAAATGATTGTATAATTTCCTTCCCAAGGTGATTTTGAAGGAAACAGATTTTGAAGTTCTGATGTGTTTCTTCAAAAATGAGTCACATTACTTCATAACCATTTTTTTTACTTGAAAGCAAATATTTATTAACTTTTTTTGAAAAATTCCTAATGGTTCAACATGTAAGAAAAAAAAAAAAAAGGCCAGCACTATTGCAGAACAAGTCAAGAAAAGTAAGCCTGAAATGGTCTACATATAATAGAAAACTTTATTCTGGACTGCTCTAGATGCTCTGTAGCTCTGTACTGTATACATCATTCATCTCGGTCTGCAAGCCCCATTTCTACTAATGACATATGAAATGCTTCTTCCATAACCATTTTTAATGTAATAAGAATAGTAAAAGGCTGTACTTCTTTTTAGAGACGGCCACTTTTTCTTCTAGGGAAAGTGAAGATTGAGACAAAACAATCTCTGTAATCATGAATGAAGTTCTGTTTGCCTCAGTTGCTTGTTCAATGTCTGAAATTAGAGAAACAGTTTGATATGTGGAAAGATTAGGGACTTTTTGGAACTTTGAAGTCAGATAGGCATTGACCTTAGCATTTACTAGTTCTTTGATCTTTAAAAAGTTACTTTGCCTCTCTGAGCCTTTGTTTTCTAATCTGCCAAATGAGATTAATATTACAAATCTCTTAGGTAGCAGTGCAGATTAATTTGCATAGAGCTTGAATCTAGTAGGAGTTAAATAAATATTAGTCCATGCCAACCTTCCTCTCTCTAATCCCTTCAGCCCCCAGTTTTACCATAGGCATCAAACCTAATGAACTCCAGTCATTACCTTAAAATATATATGTTGTTTTCATGCTTTTCTTTCTGATTTTTTAAAATTTAATTTTTAGTAAAACATGTTAGTATATTACCTGAGATAGCAATAGTAGGATTGGGGTAGAGAAAGACTAAAGTTTTTCTAGAAGTAGATTTTATTCTTCATCTAATAAGGCTAGGAAGCTTCAAGAGATGTAACTGTCTAGAAAGATGGGAGTTTGGGCTTTGGTAGATGGAAAATATACAATGAAAATTTCTTATATAAAATATTTGATAAGGTAAGTCAGTTTGGTCCTCCACGCTCAAATGATATATTTCTGATTTAAAGTTAAAACACTGTTATACATAGGAAACACCATAAATTACATTTATGAAAGTTAATGATTGTAACTTGGAAATGAATCATGGAACTAATAATCACTTTAAAAATAATGAATGGGATTATATATTATATACGTGTTCATATATAGTCTACTTCAGCTAGAATAGCTCTCTTCTGTTCTCAACTCTCAGGTCATTTATTCACCTTTGATAGCTCTTACCTTAGCCTACTGTGATCACTGCCATCTGCAGTGTAAGTTTCTTGAGGATAAGGAACATGTCCAATTTATCTTTGAGCCTAGCAGTTATTACAGTCCTGATGATGATGATAAATTGCATTTGATGGTAACTAGAAAGAACTTACTTTGGTGTGGTCATAATGGATACCTGAGACTTTTTTTTTTTTTTTTCTTTTTGCGGTACGCGGGCCTCCCACTGTTGTGGCCTCTCCCGTTGTGGAGCACAGGCTCCGGACGCACAGGCTCAGCGGCCATGGCTCACGGGCCCAGCCGCTCCGCGACATGTGGGATCTTCCCAGACCGGGCACGAACCCGTGTCCCCTGCATCGGCAGGCAGACTCTCAACCACTGCGCAACCAGGGAAGCCCTGAGACTGTTTTTTAAGGGAGCAGCTATTTCAGGGTCTGTTTTCAGCCCTATTAGAAACAAGAAGATGCACTCCTGAGCAAGGCTGACACCTATGACAATTGTGTGATTTCACATTTCTGAATGGTGTCATTGTTCTGATGGTGCATGAGTTGTTATATTTGGATACTTAACTTAGAAGGAAGCACTCCTAGTCTGCTGTTAGTACATAATTATTTAGAATGTTCAAATTTAAGAACATGGTTGAACTTTATTTATGACTCAGGATTTATAAGGAATATGCTTTGTTGAATATTTATATACTTTGACTTTTTAGAGTTGCTGTATGCATTTGTGATGCATGTTAATAGAAAATGAAATAAAAACAGTTGTGTTTAAAGAGCTACATCTGTTCTGTGCATGGGTTGTTTGAAGTTTGGAAAGCTATTCTGATCAAATAAGTAAATCTTCAGACAGGTGGCTTACTTGAATACTTATAAGTTATTTTCAGATTCCTCTTGGGAAATCTTATATTTGGCTGCAATTTCTAAACTGTTTTATCTTCCAAGGATAAACAGGGAATGGGAAGCTTCAATTAAAATTAATGGAATCTATCATGGAGAAATTTAGAAAAATTTCACTACCTTTCAGTGGCACAAATACAGTAAAAATATAGGCATTGTCCAAGTAGTCACTTGAATAAAGCTTATTACATGGACTTATTTTTGTATGGAAATTCAAAATGTAGATAGGATGTGTGTAGTTAAAATTGCTGTATTTGTTTAATATTAGGAAGTACAAACCTTTCTCGGTCCCCTCCTTGGGGCATTACCTCCTCCTATTCCATAGCAAATTAACAAAGTGTAAGCCAGGTGGAGGGGATAATTTTTTTCCTCTACCTTAATTTTTAACACTTACTGTTTAACAGAAATATATATAGTTTGCCTACATGAAATGTGCTCTCCAAATCTGTCTGTTAAATGTCTGTCTAAACTGGAGGCATGGGTAAAAAGGATCTCCATGGTGAGCAGCAGTTCAGCCCTTTCCAGGCATAGCAAAAGTATTTGGTTATGTGATATAAAAGAAAAATCTTGGAGAGAAAGAATGCATGCTTTTTGATGCTACTGTGAAATTTACAATTTCTGAATAGCAAAGTAAAATTGAGCTATAATTTGTTTATAACACGTAAAAGTGCTTGAACACAAAACATTTGATTAATTTGACATTTAGGAAATGTTGACAACAGAAATGAACTTTGCCTCTAAGTTTTCTGTGAAAAATTATGTAAAAGTTTACAGAGAAAATGTATAGTGTAATTTATCAGAATTCATAATGTGAAACTTCTCAGATAGTTTAAAGGCTATCAGTGATGTTCATCATTGTTCCATGCCATTTTTCTAAAATTGTACAAATTGCTGTATAATATGGTACTTTAATAAGTTTGAACGTATCTTGTAAAATAATTTTGTAGCATTTACACTTAGATTCTCAATGAAGAAGTGCTTCAAAAATACTGGAAGATAATGCAGGGACTAAAAACTTTTGGAAATAATGTGAAGCTTTTGAAAATGCAGTCTAGTGCATACAAGTGTCAGAACTCAGGACAGGGGGCTAGTAGCTGCTGACTGCATACCTTGTCCAGGCAGTGTGCATACATCATCTTGATTTGTGTCATCATTACCATGCTCTATAGATGAGGACACTGATTATATCAGCACAGTAAGAACATGAGTTGGGGTCAGATATGGCCTGAGTCCTCTCTGTGCTATTCATAACTATGCAGGAGGCTTTGGGCAATTTGTTGAACTGGGGTTGTAGGAGAACATATTGATTAAGAGGAGGAGCTTTGGAATCAGATCCTCAACTAAATTCTGGGTATACCAGTTAGCATTTCTGTGATTCATGAAACAGGAATGATAACACTTGCCTCATATATTTGTTGTTATAATTAAATGATGTGTATGAGGAAGTTAACATAGTTTGTGGAATATAGTAAGTGCTGAATAAATGATGTCACTGACAAGGATAATGATGCTGGTCGGGGTGGGGTAGTAGAGCAGAGCTCACACAGACACTCAGTCATATCTATAATTCCAGAATACCTGCTTTTTCCACTGACTCTGATACTGGAAAGATCGGACAGAACGGTATGGAAATATGCCTTGAATCAAAAGCAGTTGTAGTTTTTGAAGCAAAAGAATTCTCTCAACAAATATGCAAGGCATGGACTGTTTGGGGGATAGGCATTAGAGTTGAGGACCCCACCCACATAGAAACTTGTCTGGTGAGAGAGATAAACAGTACACTAGAAAACAAATATATTGTGCTATGGAGAAAAAAGCAGCCTAAGTGTATACATTTTATTGACAGGTGTGAGGGAGAGATGCCTCTAGTTGCTTAAGCAGCTGGGTGAATGGAGGTTTTATTTTGTGGAAAGGGGAATGCTAAAGAAGTAAATTGCTAGGGAATCAAGAGTACTGTTTTGGCTAGTATCATGTGAAGTGATGATTATATATTCAAATGCAGATGTGGGATAAAAAGTTGAATGCGTAAGTTTGGAGCTCAGAGGTGAGGTTGGCATGGCAATGTTAATTTGGGAGTCGTGGGATTGGAGGAGATCCATGGAGAATGCATACATGGAGAGAAAAGAAAGGATCTGGGCCTTAGGGCATCCCAAAATGTGGATCCAGCAGAGGAGACTGAGCAGAGGCATCCAGTAATGGAGGAGTAAATCTAGGAGAAAGCGGCTTCTAGAAGTTAGTGATGGAAGTGTTTCAGGAAGGAAGTAAAAACAGCTGTTTTCTATGTTGCTCATAGCTTAGGTTTGATCATTGAATATGCAAAGCGGAGGTAGCTGGAGACCTTGACAAGAACAATTTCAGTGGATTAGTGGGCATGAAAGCCTGCTGAGAATGGGGTTGAGAAGAGAGCAGGAGGTAAGGAAGCAGAGATATAAGATGACTCTTGAGATTTTCGGTAAACTAGGTCAGAAAAACTAGGCATGAACTGGAGGAGGATATGGATTTTCTGAAAGATGATATTTCAGTTTTATTTTACTGTGGATATTACTACATCAAGATTATATGCTAATGGGAAGGATCCAATTGACAGGGAAAACTGATGTTGGGATAGAGGGAATATAATTATTACAGGAGCAATGTTCTCTGTGGGCTCGAAGGGCTAGGATTCAGATCTTAAGTAGAGAGGTTAGCCTTGTACTGAGGAGATGGCAGAGTATACATATGGGTCAAGATACAGGGGGATTGCTTTTCTGGTGGTGAGAAGATGAATTAGTTCTCCTCTAATTGCTTCTCTTTTCTCAGTAAAATAAGAACCAAGGTCATTAGTAAGTGCAATAATTATAATGGATGAGTCATGTTAATTAACCAATATCTGCATAAACTGCATTCTTGGGCAGCAGGATCCTGGGAGATATGTTTCCCAACAGAAGGGCTTTAGACTTTATGGACTATGTTCTCTGCCCTACTTTAGCCATAAATGCTGTTGCTTTGTTTCTACCATATGATTCTTACAGATTTCAATTGACCAGTGAGGTGTGAATGAAAGGTCCCAATGAGCAACATATTTTATTCCTTCAGTTTTTCACTGTGTTTTTATCAGATAATTTCCTAAGAAGCAGGGCATCACAGTCAATCTTTATACATACACAATATCTTCATTTTTCATTGTAGACATGTATATTGTTCCAAACCCCTAATATAAATTATAATTATAATTTATAACTATATATAGTATATGTAGTAAGTCATAAGGTAATGAGAGGAACCACCTATTTATTTACTCACTGCCATAAGAATCTATAGCTTAGAGATTTTCATCCATCCAGAGATGCTGACATGATGCAAGCCAATTCTGAAATGATGGAAAAGCTTATGATTAATAAGCTTCTTGTACCTTTTGACAAAGGTTACCACATTTAAAATTATTTGTTAATGTTAGACCTTAAAAGAAATAAATGTTTATTAGATGAAAACCATTTAAAGGAAATGTTTTATATAAACCAAATTCTTTTTAATAATTCAGTTCAATAATCTCTCAGTGAGCACATGCTGTAAGCCACACCGAGGAGACAGATATATCTGTAACACACTAACTAAGCTGTTAAGGAGCTTAAACACCTGATAGATAAAGATATGTACAAAAATGGTCATTGTACAAGTCAAAATATAAGTGATATGAGAGGAGTGTGAAAAATAGGAGCAAGCAAATAATTCTGACATTTGTGTCACATTAGAGAAGGACTCCATGGATAAGATATTATTTGAGCTGGACCTCAAGGGATGGGTAGGATTTGGGAGGAGGAGATTTGGGACTGGTTTAAGCACTCCAGGAACATGAAGAACTTGGAATAAGGCATAGAGGGGTGGCAGTGTATGTGTTACTGAGTGGTGACAGGTTCAGTGTGGTTATATTATGGGAGTTTGATTTGAAACTATTTTGAGCACCATAATAAGGAGTCTCTAAGCATCGGGGGAAACAATGAAATTATATCTTGAAGAAGGGAGTGAAATGCTTACGGCTGCTCATTATTTGATAATTGGTCACAAAGTATGAAATGGAAGTAGGGGATAGTCTGAGGCCATTTGACAAACATATTTGTTGATCAACCCAAAGTAGTATATAAGGAGCAGAGAAACTAAAATGAGCTGATATTTCTAGAAAGACTTTTTTTTTTAAATGCCTTTTACCCCCAAAAAGGAACACAGAGCAGGGATATCATATTTATTTGTTTTTGTGTGTATAACTATGAGTGATGTAATGAATTTGATTTTGAATTTGCTGAGTACCTACAGTTGTTCTATTTTATTTGTTTGCTTGTTTTGTTATGTCTTATTCCCTAAATGATTTGGGGAAACTTATGGTAAATATATTAAATAAATTGAGCTAAAATAAAAATAAAAACATAATGATATGGGAAATTGAAAATTAGAAGAGAAAGTCAATACCAGGGGGACAACTAATGTGTAGATATATATTGACCATAGAAGCATAAACAGTAACGATTGGTTGCGTACTTGATTCTGAGCCTCCTATCAGCCATAACAGGAAGAATAATGCAATCAGGTACATGATTCTCACTGTCCATGAGGAAGAAAAATGGAATGATACTTTCACTGGTATTTACATATTTTCTTACATGAGGCTTCATATAGGGGATACCCAGTGTGGATAAGAAAAAACGTCCTCCAGGACAGCAAACGCAAATTTTTTTTTTTTAAATTAACTTATTTTGGGCCATGTTGGGTCTTTGTTGCTGCATGCAGGCCTGCTCTAGTTGTGGCAGGCGGGGGCTACTCTTCGTTGCGGTGTGCAGGCTTCTCGTCGTGGTGGCTTCTCTTGTTGCGGAGCACAGGCTCTAGGTGTGCGGGCTTCAGTAGTTGTGACTCACAGGCTCTAGAGCGCAGGCTCAGTAGTTGTGGCACATGGGCTTAGTTGCTCTACGGCATGTGGGATCTTCCCGGACCAGGGCTCAAACCCGTGTCTTCCGCATACTTTCACTGGCATTTACATATTTTCTTACATGAGGCTTCATATAGGGGATACCCAGTGTGGATAGGAGAAAATGTCCTCCAGGACAGCAAATGCAGTAATGTGGTTTATAAAGTTAGTTCCTGAAACATCAGGGCACTTATTATATTAATATAGTACTTTAGTGATCAAAAAGTATGGAATTATCGGTAAAAATTTTGGGGTGTGCATTTTTAAATTTTTTTAAATTAAAAGATGGAGTTTTAGAAGTAAAAAAGACTGGCTACAATAGAATTTAAAGGACTTGGGGAAGAACCTTGGAGAATGCCTACATGAAGGATAAGAGAAGAAAAGGATCCAGCAGGGGTCAATGAAATAAAACAAAGAAATGTTAGAGGAGAAACAAAATTCTGTAGTATCAGAGAAAGCAAAGGATAAGAGAGTTTTGCAGAAGAACTGGACAAAACATGAAATGTAAGGAGATCAAAGAGAATGACTACTTTCTTATTAGAATTAGCAATTAGAATATCATTAATGACCTTTTGAGAGAGTTGTTTCAGTAGAATGGTGAGGGATGGGGGTGGGGGAGCTTACAGTGGCAGAAATCGAGAAAGCATGTGTAGATATTCTTTCACAAATGATAAAATTGTATTTGGCATAATTCGGATAGAGGAATTGATTGAAAGGGAAGAAAGGGGAATAATGGTGTCCAAGATCTCAGAGGAGGAAGGAGACAGGACCATATAAATGGAGGCTCAGGAAGTAAAGGATTACTTTCAGTGAGCTGGAAGGGGAAGAGAAACAGGTAATGGTATTGAGGAACTTTGTATTGGAAAGGAGCTAAGTAAGTTACAGGAATTTACATCACATGGCTTCACAATTGCTTGAAGATTTGAGGTAATTTGCAAAGTGAGTTGAAAGTATGTGTGGATGGGGATCCTATTTAAGTCATGACTCTCTTAAGTCAAAACATCATTTTAGAACAGATATTTTTGAGGTTATGAAAATGCCATTTCCTGGTTTTAAATGTCAGTTTTTTGTTTTATCAGGAATAATTTAGTTTGCTTTGTCCCTTTAGAAGCACTCAATTCCCCCACAGATGTGTTGCTTTTTCCTTAAAATACCAAATGGATATATAGCAGTAAAGTGAAAGCTTTATACTAATAGGCTAAATAGAATATTTATGGAGAGTAGTTTTTAGGAGAGTGCTGAAAAAATGACTTTTCACTATTTTCCTAAAACATTTATAGTAACTTGATGAATAATGAATGGGAATAATTCATAATAGCTACAGACCTCACTCAAATACAACTTTTGTTTATACTCCTGCGTAACAGCTACATCATGGCTATATTTCACATGAAGAGCCATATATTTTTTAACATAAATGTTGCTAAAATAGTTTCATTTAACAGAGTCTTAGAATCTTTTTGTTTTAAGGGACCTCAGAGGACAGGATGTTCTAGAACATCCCTGAAAAGCATTCAGCCACACATTGCTTCACCCCTATTTAAATTTTGTATTCAAATGATCACAAGCCATACAAGGACATGCTCTAAGTAAGCTATAAACAAGTTGAGTATCGAGATTAGAATCATTTCCACATCTCTGATAATGAATATAATGCTATGCTTTTTATATATGTATAACTGAAAAATATATAGAAATGAGTTTTATTTTGTAATTGAATTTTGTGGTACAGTGAGCAGGTTGCATTTTTAAAAGACTAAGTTTCAGCATTCAGAAAAAGTAGAAGGATCAAAGCATTTCTAAGTAGAAACTCAAATTTCAGTCAGTATTTTAAATAGACACATCCTGACTCCCTTCACAGACTGCTATTGACCATATGGTAACTAAAGACATGCCTCAAAATAAAACGGCCATATGTAGATTTGCAATACTGACCTCATCCCTAGAGAGCCATATTTATCTAGAAGAGCATCTTAAACCACATCAAGTAAAATTAAGGTTGTGTCATGTTAAAAGATTGGAAGAATCTGCCTAATGAAAAAAATCACAAGTTAAAAATATCAAGGAAATAATGTTAGATACCCACAGACATCTAAAAGCAAGGGCATCTGGAGAAATGTCTTTCGTATTCTCTTAGCCCAGGCGTTATACACAGTAGCTTAATACATAAAAGCAGCATTAAAAGCTATCTTGTGCTATGGTCATCAGAATGGATTTAGTGAAAATACTGAAGGTGTGATCAGCAGGGATGCTCACTGTGTGTATCTGTTTTCAGGCTAGCAGGCTCTGCTGGCTGTGCTAATCAAACACCAATATTTTTTTTTTTCTCATTCCTACCATACAGTTTCTAGAGCAGGACATGTGGAACTCACTTCTCCCATTTCCTGCTGCCAATTGTTCTCTGCTGAAATTCTGCCACGGTTTTTCAGAAGTTTTAGTCTTGTGGGCATGTGCCTATGAATTAAACAAAAGCAAGGAAGAAGGAACAGAATTGTTGTAGCCATTTGAAAAAATGTATTTATATCTTTAACGATACCTCATTTTCCTCATCTAAGTAGGAGTGAAGAAGAGGTCAAAAAGGGGGATGAGGAACTAAATTTCCGTTAAGTAATAAGAGATTCTGTAATGGTGATCACTGGATTGCAAAATCTGTGTGTGTGTGTGTGTAGATAATATATACACACACACATACATTATATATTTATATATCCATAAACATACATATGTCTGTGTGTACATGTATATATGTATGAGGGAAAAAGGAAGATTTTAACAATTTTAACATCCTTGTAGTGTACAGGAAAGCCCTGTTTCTCGTAGGTGTTGTATTACACTAGCATACCTCTCATGTCCAAGATTTGATTTAAACAAAACTCCTGCTGATCATCCCTTCAGCATTTTCACTAAATCCATTTTGACCACCATAGCACAGGATAGCTTTTAATGTTGCCTTTATGTGTTATCCTGCTGTGTATAACGACTAGGCAAGGAGAATTCAAAAGACATTTCTCCAGATGCCTAAGTAGCCCTGGGTACTCAGAGATATGCTGTGTGCCTAAAGTTAAGAAAATAATATTAATCACTCCTAAATGTTATTTGAGAGCTTTAGTTTCCCTTTGCCTTCCTTTGGATGTAATACTATTTTATTGGGTTTCACTGAGTGATGAGTTATGTTTCAGGTAGTGATATGTCAGATTTATCTTAAAATAAAGTTGTGACCTTGAAGGAAACCGCCCTCATAGACCAAGAACTCTGAAAATTACACTCTGTGTAAAAGGTCACTGAAATTTCTGAACTAATCTTTATAATATATGAATAAACCTAAACCATAGACTTACAAAGCTGAGCCCCCTCATATAGATGGATGGATGGATGGATGGATAGAGTTAATATATCACTGTATTTATAAGTAGAAATTAGTGAAAATTTATTTTTGAAATTCTTTTTTGTTTCTTGTTAATTTAGAAGATTACTTCATTCTAACCCAGATTTATAAGTGGTTTTTTAAAGTATTTTGAACTCACGCAGATTTATCAATCTCTCCACCTTTTCTAGTTATCTCATTTTGTTCTTTCAGCTTTGCTAAAAGTAACAGGATGAGTTGTTAGCAGAGAAACAATAAAAAGATTGATTCATTATGGAAATCCAATAGCTTTTTAAAACTAAAACTAATATACCAGCCTGTTAATGTGCATAAACTTCCTTTTCAATATTGATTTGCCTTAGGTATTGATCACATGAGGAGGGGGTGTTTAGTTGATCACTTTAGGCCATAAAATGTTTTGTGGAAAAGAAAGTTAAAGTGATTATTGTGGTACTGTATTGTTCTTAGCATATCCTTCTGGAATAAATGAAGCTGTGTTTATGCCAGTTAACTGGTCTTACTGTTATTTAAGTTATTAGATTTGGGAAATACTATGATTATATTTCTCATTTGTATGGAACATTTTACTGGTGATTGTTTTCTTCTGAAATTTTGTAAATAAAGACGAGAAGACTAAATGGCATATATAGTGAATTTTTCTATGGAAATCCAGGGTTTGATTCATACTTGCTCTATAGATCAACCTTTTCTCTAGGTCTGCAGAAGTGACTGGTATCCTTTACTAACTCAAAGCAAGCTCAGCAGCCATGCAGAGCTTTGGCGGAAAGACCTTTAGTTGCTGAGATGCCATGAATAAAAGCATCCCTAAGAAGACAGATTTGTTTTATTTATATGCTACGATATAGGATGTTTCTTGAATGACACTGTGAGCAAAATACATTCTAGAATCCATCATCGACCTTGTGGCCTTCAGGATCCTGTGTACCAACTCTTGCATTTAGGGACCAAACACATTTATGGAGCTCCCTTGTAGGATCTGTCTGTTGTGTTCATGGTGTGGTAAAGACATTTTAAATCTCATGTGTCCTAGCATACCTGAACAAATGGAAGATAAGGTTATTGCTTTATTCCTTTTTCAGCAGCATTTACATTCTGACATAGGTTTTATTTATTTTAGGAGTTAAACCTATAAGTGAAAGATGAGAGTACTGGAAAATCCATATTTTTAATCAACTCTTCTTTTCTATGAACCCAAAGCTCTATTTAAAGATCATTCTATTTTGGAGAACTTAGCACTAAGTTCTTTTTACAGAATATCTTTATTTCTTTTTTTTGAAATTTTCTTCCAGTTTTATTGATATATAATTGACATGTATCACTGTGTAAGTTTAAGGTATACAGCACAATGATTTGATTTACATACATCATGAAATAACTACCACAGTAGGTCTAGTGAACATCCATCATCTCATATAGATACAGAGTTAAATAGAAAAAAATTTCCCTGTGATGAGAACTCTTAGGATTTACTCTCTTAACAACTTTCATATATAACACACAGCAGAGTTAATTATATTTATCACGTTGTACAGTGCATCCCTAGTACTTATGTATCTTATAACTAGAACTTTATACCTTTTGACTGCCTTCATCTAATCCTCCCCCCCAATCCCCTGCCTCTGGTAACCACAAATCTAATCTCTTTCTATGAGTTTGTTGTTTGTTTTTGAAAGTTTAATTGACCTACAACACTATGTTAATTCCTATTATACAGCATAGTGATTCGCTATTTCTGTACATTTCAAAATGATCACCAGTGTAACTCTAGTTACAGATGTCATCGTACAAAAATATTACATAATTACTGACTATATTCCTTATCCTGTACATTTCATCCTCTTGACTCATGTGTTTTGTAACTGGAAGTTTATACCTCCAGATCTTCCTTACCTATTCCTTTCTTACTCCCAACTCCCTCCCCCTGGCAAACACCTGTTTATTCCTTATATCTATAACTCTGTTTCTGTTTTGTTATGTTTGTTCATTTCTTTTGTTTTTGTAGGTATAACATATAAGCAAAATCACACAGTTTTGTCCTTCTCTGTCTGTATTTCACTTAGCATAATACCCTGTAGGTCCATCCATATTGTCACAAATGGCAAGATTTCTTTCTTTTTTTTTGATGGCTGAGTAGGCCGAGTAATATTCCATATATACATATATATACCACATCTTCTTTATTCATTCATCTGTCAGTGGGCATGTAGGTTGCTTCCACACTTTGGCTATTGGAAATAATACTGGAATGAACAAGGGCTGCATATATCTTCTCTAATTATTATTTGTTTTATTTGGATAAATACCCAGAGTGGAATTGCTGGATCACATGGTAGTTCTATTTTTAATTTCCTAGGAATCTCCATACTGTATTCCGTAGTGGCTGCACCAGTTTACATTCCCACCAACAGTGCCTTTTATCCACATCCTTACCAACACTCGTTATTTTTTGTCTTTTTGATAATAGCCATTCTGACATATATGAGGTGATATCTCATTGTGGTTTTGATTTGCATTTCCCTACTGGTTAGTGATGTTGATCATCCTTTCATATGTCTTTTGCCCATCTGTATATCCTTTTGGAAAAATGTCTGTTCACATTCTCTGCCCATATTTTAATTGGGTTGTTTGTTTTTTTGATGTTGAGTTGCACGAGTTCTTTGTATATTTGGATATTAACCCCTTATCAGATATATCATTTGCATATATCTTCTCCCAGTCAACAGGTGACCTTTACATTTTGTTGATAGTTTCCTTAGCTGTGAAAAAGCTTTTTAGTGTTTGATGTAGTCCCATTTGTTTCCCTTACCTGAGGAGACATATCCAAAAAATATATTAATAAGACCTATGGCAAAAAGCTTACTTTCCTATGTTTTTTTCTAGTAGGAGTTTTATGGTTTCAGGTCCTACAGTTAAGTCTTTAAGGCACTTTTAATTTATTTTTGTGCATGGTGTGGAAGAGTAGTCCAGTTTGATTCTTTTACATGTAGCTGTCTAGTTTTCCCAACACCATTTACTGAAGAGGGTGTCTTTTCCCCACTGCATATTCTTGCCTCCTTTGTCATACATTAATTGCCCATATAGGTGTGGATTCATTTCTAGTCTCTCTGTTCTACTCAGTTGATCTATGGGTCTGTATTTGTGCCAGTACCAGACTTTTCTGATTACTGTAGCTTTGTAATAGAGTTTGAAATCAGGGAGCATGATATCTCCAGCTTTGTTCTTTATCAAGACTCTTTGGGCTATTTGGGGTCTTTTGTGTTTCCATATAATTTTAGAATTATTTGTTCTAGTTCTATAAAGAATGCTATTGGTGTTTTGATAGGGATTGCATTGAATCTATAGATTACCTTGGATAGTGTGGTCATTTTAACAATATTAAGTCTTCCAAACTGGACACAGTATCTCATTCCATCTGTTTGTGTAGTATTCAATTTATTTCATTAATGTCTTATAGTTTTCTGAGTACAGTTCTTTTACCTCCTTAGTTAGATTTATGCCAGGTATTTTATTCTTTTTGATGTGATTGTGAATGGGGTTGTTTTCTTAATTTCTCTTTCTGATAGTTTGCTCTTAGTGTATAGAAATGCAACAGATTTCTGTATATTAATTTTGTATCCTGCAACTTTACCGAATTTATTGATGAGCTCTAGTACTTTTTTGGTGGTGTTCAGGATTTTCTATGTATACTATCAGGTCATTTACAAACAGTGACAGTTTTACTTTTCTCTCCAATTTGGATTCCTTTTATTTCTTTTTCTTGTCTTAATGCTGTGGCTAGGACTTCCAATAATACGTTGAATAAAAGTGGTGAAAGTAGGCATCCTTGTCTTGTTCCTGATATTAGAGGAAATGGTTTCAGTTTTTCACCATTGAGTATGGTGTTAGCTGTGGGCTTGTCATATATGGCCTTTATTATGTTGAGATATATTCCCTCTAAATCCACTTTGTTGAGGGTTTTTATCATAAATCGTTGTTGGATTTTGTCAAAACCTTTTCCTGCATCTATTGAGATGATCATAAGATTTATATTCTTCAGTTTGTTATTGTGGTGTATCACATTGATTGATTTATGAATATTGAACCCTCCTTGCATGCCTGGGATAAATAACACTTGATCATGTTGTAGGATCCTCTTAATATATTGTTGAATTTGGTTTGCTAATACTTTGTTGAGGATTTTTGCATCTATTTTCATCAGTGATATTGGTATGTAATTTTCCTTTTGTTGTAATACCTTTGTCTGGTTTTGGTTTCAGGGTGACACTGGCTTCTTAGAATGAGTTCAGAAGTGGTTCCTTCCTCTGCAGTTTTTTGGAATAGTTTGAGAAGGATAGGTGTTAACTCTTCTCTAAATATTTGGTAGAATTCACCTGTGAAGCCATCTGATTCCGGATTTTTGTTTGTTGGGAATTTATTACTGATTCAGTTTTATTACTGATAATTGGTCTGTTCATATTTTCTTTTTCTTCCTTGGTTCAGTCTTGGGAGATTATACATTTCTAGGAATTTGTCCATTTTATTGGCATATAAATGTTCATAGAAATCTCTTATGATCCTTTGCATTTCTGTGGTGTCAGTTGTAACTTTTCCTTCTTCATTTCTGATTTTCCTGATTTGGGCCTTTTCCCTTTTTTTTCTTGCTGAGTCTGTCTAAAGGTTTATCAATTTTGTTTATCTTTTCATAGAACCAAGCTCTGTTTCATTGATCTTTTCTATTGTTTTTCATGGTCTCTATTTCATTTATTTCTGCTCTGAACTTTATCATTTTTTTCCTTCTACTACCTTTGGATTTTGTTTGTTCTTTATGTAGTTCCTTTAGGTGTTAAGGTTATATTATTTATTTAAGATTTTTCTTTTTTCCTGAGGTAAGCTTGTATAGCTCTAATCTTCTCTCTTAGAACTGCTTTTGCTGCATCCGATAAATTTTGGATCTTTGTGTTTTTGTTTTCATTTGCCTTAAATTAGTTTTTGATTTCTTCAGTAATCCATTGTTTGTTTAATAGCATATTGTTTAGCCTCCACGTGTTTGTGTTTCTTTGCATTTTTTTCTTGTAGTTGATTTTTTCTTGTAGTCTAATATCACTGTGTTAAGAAAAGATGCTTGATACGATTTCAGTTATTTTAATTTACTGAGACTTGTTTTATTACCTTTCATGTGTTATATCCTGCTGGAAAATGTTTCATTTGCCTTTGAAAAGAATGTGTAACCTGCTGTTTTGGATGGAATGTTACACACATTACACACACACACACGCATAAATCCATAAGGTGTAATGTGTCATGTAAGGCCAGTTATTCATTACTGATTTTCTGTATGGACGATCCGTTCATTGATGTAAGTGAGGTGTTAATGTTCCCTACTATTATTGTGTTACTGTCAGTTTCTTCCATTATGTCTGTCAATATTTGCTTTCTGTATTTAGGTGCTTCTGTGTTGGATGAATATATATTTGCAGTTGTTATGTCTTATTCTTGGATTGATCCCTTGATCATATTGTAATGTCCTTCTTTGCCTCTTGTTACGGTCTTTGTTTTAAAGTCTATTTTGTCTGATACGAGTATTGATAACCTGGCTTTCTTTTCATTTGCATTTGCATGGAATACCTTTTTCTATCTCCTAACTTTCAGTCTGTGTTGATCTTTAGATCTGAAATCAGTCTCTGTATATAGCAATCTCTCTCTCTCTCTCTCTCTATATATATATATATAATATATATAATATATATACCTATATATATTATATATATATTATATATATATATAAAGTTGCTGATCTGTTAAGTTCAAATGCATATATATAATATATATAAATATATATTTTTAACATATATAATATATATAAATGTAAATATATACAAAATATATTCATATTATATATAATAAATATATTTATAAGCATGCTATAAATATATATAAATATATATTATATAACTGTGATATAAATATTTAAGAATATATTATATATATAAATATGATAAATATAATACATAAATATGATATAAATATAAAACATATTTACATACTTAATTTATATATATTATAAACCCAAGATAATGAGAGAATATTAAAAGCAGCAAGGGAAGAGCCACAAGTTATATACAACAGAACCCCCTTAAGGGTATCAGATGACTCTTCGGGAGAAACACAGCAGGCCAGAAGGGAGTGGGATGATATATTTAAAGTGATGAAAGGGAAAACCTAAAACCAAGAATACTTTACCTGGTAAGGTTTTCATTAAGATTTTATGGAGGAATAAAAAGTTTTACAGAGAAGCAACAGCTAAAAGAGTTCAGCATCACAAAACCAGTGTTACAACAAATATTAAAGGGACTTCTCTCTGTGAAAAGGAGACAGTAATTTCTTTTAATAAGTAGTTAAGGTACAGACAAAACAAAAAGATATAAAATATGTCAAAAGCAGTAAATGTAGTGGAGGGATAAAAATGCAGGGTTCTTAAAATGCATTTGAACTTAATAGATCAGCAACATTTTATATATGTATATATATAAGTAATAAACATTTATAAATTACATACATTTATATAATTTATATAAATATATATTATATAATATATATATAACTACTTATTGCAGATACAGATGATTTTACTACTTTTGTCTTTTAACCTTCCTACTAGCTTATATGTGGTTGATTTACCAACTTAACTGTGTATTGCCTTTACCAGAGGGATTTTTCTTTTTGTAATATTGCAGTTTCAGGTTGTGGCCTTTTTCACTTAGAGTACTGCCTTTAATATCGGTTGTAAAACTGGTTTTGTGGTGCTGAACTCTTTTAGCTGTTGCTTCTCTGTAAAACTTTTATCTCTCCATAAAATCTGAATGAAAACCTTGCCAGGTGAAGTATTCTTGGTTTTAAGTTTTCCATTTCATCACTTTAAATATATCATGCCACTCCCTTCTGGCCTGCAATGTTTCTCCTGAAAAGCCTTCTGATAGCCTTAAGGGGGTTCTGTTATATATAACTCGTGGCTCTTGCCATGCTGCTTTTATTTTTTATTTTATTTTATTTTATTTTTTGGCATGTAATAAATTTTTTTAACATCTTTATTAGAGTATAATTGCTCTGCAATGTTCTGTTAGTTTCTGCTCTATAACAAAGTGAATCAGCTATATGTATACATATATCCCCATATCCCCTCACTCTTGTGACTCCTTCCCATCCTCCCTATCCCACCCCTCTAGGTGGTCACAAAGCACTGAGCTGATCTCCCTGTGCTATGCAGCTGCCATCCACTAGCTGTATATTTTATACTTGGTGGTATATGTATGTCAATGCTACTAACTCACTTTGTCCCAGCTGACCCTTCCCCCTCCCGTGTCCTCAAGTCCATTCTCTACATCTGCATCTTTATTACTGCCCTGCCCCTAGGTTCATCAGAACCAATTTTTTTTTTTTTTAGATTTCATATATATGTGTTAGTATATGCTATTTGTTTTTCTATTTCTGACTTACTTCACTCTGTATGACAGACTCTAGGTCCATCCACCTCATGACAAATAACTCAATTTCATTTCATTTTATGGCTGAGTAATATTCTGTTGTATATATGTGCCACATCTTCTTTATCCATTCATCTGTCGATGGACACTTAGGTTGCTTCCATGTCCTGGCTATTGTAAATAGTCCTGCAATGAACATTGTGGTACATGACTCTTTTTGAATTATGGTTTTCTCAGGGTATATGCCCAGTAGTGGGATTGCTGGGTCATGTGCTAGTTCTACTTTTAGTTTTTGAAGGAACCTCCATACTGTTCTCCATAGTGGCTGTATCAAGTTACATTCCCACCAAAAGTGCAAGAGGGTTCCCTTTTCTCCACACCCTCTCCAGCATTTATTGTTTGTAGACTTTTTGATGATGGCCATTCTGACCAGTGTGAGGTGATACCTCATTGTGGTTCTGATTTGCATTTCTCTAATGATTAGTAATGTCGAGCATCCTTTCATGTGTTTGTTGGCAATCTGTATGTCTTCCATGGAGAAATGTCTATTTAGGTCTTCCACCCATTTTTGGATTGGGTTGCTTCTTTGTTTTTTTTTTTTTGATATTGAGCTTCATAAGCTGCCTGTATATTTTGGAGATTAATCCTTTGTCAGTTGCATCATTTGCAAATATTTTCTCCCATTCTGAGGGTTATCTTTTCGTCTTGTTTATGTTTTCTTTTGCTGTGCGAAAGCTTTTAAGTTTCATTAGGTCCCATTTGTATATTTTTGTTTTTATTTCCATTTCTCTAGGAGGTGGGTCAAAAAGGATCTTGCTGTGGTGTATGTCATAGAGTGTTCTGCTTGTGTTTTTCTCTAAGAGTTTTATAGTGTCTGGCCTTACATTTAGGTCTTTAATCCATTTTGAGTTTATTTTTGTGTATGGTGTTAGGGAGTGTTCTAATTTCATTCTTTTACATGTAGCTGTCCATTTTTCGTAGCACCACTTATTGAAGAGGCTGTCTTTTCTCCATTGTATATTCTTGCCTCCTTTATCAAAGGTAGGATGACCCTATGTGTGTGGGTTTATCTCGGGGCTTTCTATCCTTTTCCATTGATCTTTATTTCTGTTTTTGTGCTAGTACCATACCGTCTTGATTACTGTAGCTTTGTAGTATAGTCTGAAGTCAGGGAGCCTCATTCCTCCAGCTCCGTTTTTCATTCTCAAGACTGCTTTGGCTATTTGCGGTCTTTTGTATTTCCATACAAATTGTAAAATTTTTTGTTCTGGTTCTGTGAAAAATGCCATTGATGGTTGATAGGGATTGCTTTGAATCGGTACATTGCTTTGCATAGTATAGTCATTTTCACAATGTTGATTCTTCCAACCAAGAACATGCTATATCTCTCCGTCTGTTTGTATCGTCTTTAATTTCTTTCATCAGTGTCTCACAGTTTTCTGCATACAGGTCTTTGGTCTCCTTAGGTAGGTTTATTCCTAGGTATTTTATTCTTTTAGTTGCAGTGATAAATGGGAGTGTTTCCTTAATCTTTCTTTCAGATTTTTTGTCAGTATATAGGATAGCAAGAGATTTCTGTGCATTAATTTTGTATCCCGCTACTTTACCAAATACATTGATTAGCTCCAGGAATTTTCTGGTAGCATCTTTAAGATTCTCTATGTATAGTATCATGTCATCTGCAAACATTGACAGTTTTGCTTCTATTCCAATTTAGATTCATTTTATTTCATTTTCTTCTCTGATTACCGTGGCTGAAACATCCAAAACTATATTGAGTAATAGTGGTGAGAGTGGACAACCTTCTCTTGTTCCTGATCTTAGAAGAAATGGTTTCAGTTTTTCACCATTGAAAATGATTTTGGCTGTGCGTGTATCATATATGGCCTTTATTATGTTGAGGTAGGTTCCCTCTATGCCCATTTCTGGAGAGTTTTTATCATAAATGGGTGTTGAATTTTGTCAAAAAATTTTCCTGCATCTTTTGAGATTATCATATGGTTTCTCTCCTTCAATATGTTAAGATGATGAATCACATTGATTGATTTGTGTATACTGAAGAATCCTTGCTTTCCAAGGATAAGCCCCACTTGATCATGGTGTATGATCCTTTTAATGTGCTGTTGGATTCTGTTTGCTAGTATTTTGTTGAGGATTTTTGCATCTATGTTCATCAGTGATATTGGTCTGTAGTTTTCTGTTTTTGTGACATCATTATCTGGTTTTGGTATCAGGGTGATGGTGGCCTCGTAGAATGAGTTTGGGAGTGTTCCTCCCTCTGCTATATTTTGGAAGAGTTTCAGAAGGATAGGTGTTAGCTCTTCTCTATATATTTGATAGAATTCACCTTTGAAGGCATCTTGTCCTGGCCTTTGGTTTGTTGGAAGATTTTTAATCACAGTTTCAATTTCAGTGCTTGTTCTGTTCATATTTTCTGTTTCTTCCCGGTTTAGTCTCTGAAGTTTGTGCTTTCCTGAGAATTTCTCCATTTCTTCCAGGTTGTCTATTTTATTGGCATATAGTTGCTTGTAGTAATCCTTCGTGATTCTTTATATTTCTTCAGGGTCAGCTGGTCCTTCTTTTTCCTTTCGAATTCTGCTCATTTGAGTCTTCTCCCTTTTTTTCTTAGTCTGGCTAGTGGTTTATCAATTTTGTTTATTTTGTCAAAGAACCAGCTTTTAGTTTTATTGATCTTTGCTGTTGTTTCTTTGGTTTCTTTTTCATTTATTTCTGACCTGATCTTTATGATTTCTTTCCTTCTGCTAACTTTGGGTTTTCTTTGTTATTTTCCCTTAATTGCTTTAGGTGCAAGGTAAGGTTGTTTATTTGAGTTGTTTCTTGTTTATTGGGGTAGGATTGTATTGCTGTAAAATTCCCTGTTAGAACTCCATTTGCTGCATCCCATAGGTTTTGTGTTGTCATGTTTTCATTTTCATTTTTTTCTAGGTATTTTTTGATTTCCTCTTTGATTTCTTCAGTGATCTCTTGGTCATTTAGTAGTTTATTGTTTGGCCCCCATGTGTTTGTATTTTTTACAGCTCCTTCCTTTAATTGATATCTCGTCTCATAGCATTGTGGTCGGAAAAGATACTTGGTACCATTTCAATTTTATTATAAATTTATCATGGCTTGATTTGTGACCCAAGATATGATCTATCCTGGAGAATGTTCCATGAGCCCTTGAGAAGAAAGTGTATTCTGTTGTTTTAGGATGGAATGTCCAATAAATATCAGTTAAGTCCATCTGGTTTAATTTGTCATTTAAAGCTTGTGTTTCTCTATTTATTTTCATTTTGGATGATCTGTCCATCGGTGAAAGTGGGGTGTTAAAGTTCCCTACTGTTATTGTCTTACTGTCAATTTCCCCTTTCATGGCTGTTAACATTTGCCTTATGTATTGAGGTGCTCCTATGTTGGGTGCATAAATATTTACAATTGTTATAACTTCTTCTTGGATTGATCCCTTGATCATTTTGTAATATCTTTCTTTGTGTCTTGTAATAGTCTTTATTGTAGTCTATTTTGTCTGATATGAGAATTACTACTCCAGCTTTCTTTTGATTTCCATTTGCATGGAATATCTTTTTCCATCCCCTCACTTTCAGTCTGTATCTGTCCCTAGGTCTGAAGTGGGACTCTTGTAGACAGCATAATTAGGAGTCTTATGTTTGTATCCTTTCAGCCAGTGTATATCTTTTGGTTGGAGCATGTAATCCATTTACATTTAAGGTAATTATCCATATGTTTGTTCCTATTACCATTTTCTTAATTGTTTTGGGTTTCTTATTGTAGGTGTTTTCCTTCTCTTGTGTTTTCTGGCTAGAGAAGTTCCTTTCACATTTGTTGTAATGCTGGTTTGGTGGTGCTGAATTCTCTTAACTTTTGCTTGTCTGTAAAGGTTTTAATTTCTCCATCGAATCTGAATTAGTTTCTTGCTGGGTAGAGTAAACTTGGTTGTAAGTTTTTCCCTTTCATCATTTTAAATATGTCCTGCCACTCCCTTCTTGTTTGCAGTTTTTCTGATGAAAGATCAGCTGTTAACCTTTTGGGAATTCTGTTGTATGTTATTTGTTGCTTTTCCCTTTCTGCTTTTAATATTTTTTCTTTGTATTTAATTTTTGATAGTTTGATTAATATGTGTCTTGGCGTTTTTCTCCTTGGATTTATTCTGTATGGGACTCTGTGCTTCCTGGACTTGATTGACTATTTTCCTTTCCATGTTAGGGAAGTTTTCAACTGTAATCTCTTCATATATTTTCTCAGACGTTTTCTTTTTCTCTTCTTATTCTGCAACCCCTCTTATTCGAATGTTGGTGCATTTAATGTTGTCCCAGAGGTCCCTGAGACTGTCCTCAATTCTTTACATTCTTTTTTCTTTATTCTGTTCTGTGGCAGTTATTTCCACTATTTTATATTCCAGGTCACTTACCCGCTCTTCTCCCTCAGTTATTTTGATCTTGTTTCCTTCTAGAGAATTTTAAATTTCATTTATTGTGCTGCTCATCGTTGTTCGTTTGCTGTTTTTTCCTTCTAGGTCCTTGTTAAACGTTTCTTGTATTTTCTTCATCCTATTACCAAGATTTTGGATCATCTTTACTATCATTACTCTGAATTCTTTCTCAGGTAGACTCCCTATTTCCTCTTCATTTGTTTGGTCTGGTAGGTTTTTACCTTGCTCCTTCACGTGCTGCATATTTCTGTGTCTTCTCAGTCTGTTTAACTTACTGTGTTTGGGGTCTCATTTTCTCTGGCTGCAGGTTCGTAATTTCCGTCGTTTTTGTTGTCTGCCCCCAGTGGTTGAGGTTGGTTCAGTGGCTTGTGTCGGCTTCCTAGTGGAAGCGACTGCTGCCTGTGTTCTAATGGGTGAGGCTGAATCTTGTCCTTCTGGTAGGGAGGGCTGCGTCTGGTAGTGTGTTTTGGGGTATCTATTAACTTAGTATGACTTTAGGCAGCCTCTCTGCTAATGGGTGGGGTTGTGTTCCTGTCTTGCTAGTTGTTTGGCATGGGGCGTCCAGCGCTGGAGCTTGCTGGCCGTTGGGTGGAACTGGGTCTTAGTGTTGAGATGGAGATCTCTGGGAGAGCTCTTGCTGATTGATATTACGTGGGGCTGGGAGGCCTCTGGTGGTCCAGTATCCTAGACCCAGCTCTCCTACCTTGGAGGCTCAGGCCAGACACCCGACCAGAGCACCAAGACGCTGCCAGCCACACGCCTCAGCAGAAAAGAAAAAAAGGAAAACAAACAAACAAACAAAATGAACAGATAGAACTCCAAACCAAATGGTAAAAGTAAAGCTAAACAGACAGAATCACACAAAGAAACACACACACACACTCATAAAAAGAAAACAAACCACCACAACAACAAAATGAACAGTCAGAACCCTAGGACAAATGGTAAAAGCAAAGCTAAACAGAGAATATCACACAAAGAAACATACCATACACACTCACAAAAAGAGAAAAAAGGAAAAAAATATTTTTAATATAAAAATATAAAAAAAAGAAGAAAACCACTAAACCAATAAACAAATCCACCAATGAGAACAAGCACTAAAATCTAATCTAAGATAAACCTAAAAACTAGAAACAAGTCAGATGCAGAAAGCAAACCCCGAGTCTACAGTTGCTCCCAAAGTCCACCGCCTCAATTTTGGGAACATTCGTTGTCTATTCAGGTATCCCACAGATGCAGGGTTCATCAAGTTGATTGTAGGGATTTAATCCGCTGCTCCTGAGGCTGCACGGAGAAATTTCCCTTTCTCTTCTTTGTTCACACAGCTCCTGGGTTTCAGCTTTGGTTTTGACCTTGCCTCTGCATGTAGGCCACCCTCAGGCATCTGTTCCCTGCTCAGACAGGAGGGTAGGTTAAAGCAGTGGCTGATTAGGGCTCTCTTGCTCACTCAGGCCAGAGAGAGGGAGGGCTACGGTAGTCATAATTGGAATGCAGGCAAGTCTGCAGTGGTAGAGGCCAGCGTGACATTGCAACAGCCTGATGCATGCTGTGTGTTCTCCTGGGGAAGTTGGTTGTCCCTGGATCTTGGGACCCTGGCAGTGGCGGGCTGCACAGGTTCACCGAGGTGGGTGGTGTGGGTAGTGAACTGTGTTTGCACACAGGATGCCTGGTGGCAGCGGTGACAGCGTTATTGTTTCATACCTGTCTCTGGGGTCTGAGCTGATAGCTGTGGCTCGCACCCATCTCTGGACCTTCTTTAGGCCGTGCTCTGCCTTCTGTGGGCAGACAGGGAAGGAATCCCCTCCTCTTGCGCACCCCAAAACAACGGTCTCTTACCTCTGAGTCAAGTGCAGACTTTTTCCTGGACTCTGTCCCGGTTAGCTGTGGTTCACTAGCCCCCTTCAGGCTGTGTTCACGCAGCCAACCCCAGTCCTCTCCCTGGGGTCAGACCTCCAAAGCCCGAGACTCAGCTCCCAACCCCCACTCTCCCCAGTGGGGAGCAGACAATCCTCTCAGGCTGGTGAGTGCCGGTCGGCACTGATGGTCTGTGTGGGAATCTCTCCGCTTTGCCCTCTGCATCCGTTGCTGTGCTCTCCTCTGTGGCTCCGAAACTTCCCCCCTCCACCACCCACAGTCTCCACACGCGAAGGGGCTTCATAGTGTGTGGAAACCTTTCCTCCTTCACAGCTCCCTCCCACTGGTACGGGTCCTGTCCCTGTTCTTTTGTCTCCGTTTTTTCTTTTTTCTTTTGCCCTACCCAGCCAGGTACGTGGGGATTTTCTTGCCTTTTGGGAAGTCTGAGGTCTTCTGCTGTGTCAGTAGGTGTTCTGTAGGAGTTGTTCCACATGTAGATGTATTTTGATATATTTGTGGGGAGGAAGGTGATCTCCACATCTTTCTCCTCCACCATCTTGAAGGTCTCCTTCCCCACCCGCCACCGAGGACCACACTCTCCACTCAGCCCTCTCGAGTCATCCTCTGGCTGAAGCAGGAGAGGACGGCGGGGGGGGGGGGCTCCACTTTTGTTCCCTGGGGCTAGCAGGTCCATTTGGGGCCAGGGTGTGCAGGCGATGCTGCAACGGTGGGTATCCCAGACGGGATATGCCCACTCCCAGCAGCTCTGCCGACAGCAGTAGCAGCGGTGGCAGTGGCGGCAGCAGCAGTAGCAGCAGCAATAGAGATAGTCCTTTGCTGCTTTTAATATTCTATCATTATTTTGGATTTTTGCCATTTAATTACAGTGTGTCTTGGTGTGTTCTTCCTTATACTGAATCTGTTTGGGACTGTATGTGCTTCCTGGACCTGGACATCTGTTTCCTTTCTCAGGTTAGTGAAGTTTTCAGCTATTATATCTTCAAATATATTCTCTGCCCCTTTCTCTCGCTTTCTTCTTCTCCCTGTAATGTGAATATTAGTACACTTGATGCTGTCACTGAGGTCTCTTAAACTGTCCTCATTTTCTTTTCTTCTTTTATGCTTCTTCTGTTCAGCTTCAGTGCTTTCCAGTACTCTGTCTTCCAGTTGCTGATATCATCTAATCTACTGTTGATTCCTTCTGGTGTATTTTTTATTTCAGTTATTGTAGTCATCATCAGTTTTTGGTTCTTTGTATTTTCTAACTCTTTTAAAAGCTTCTAACCTCTTAATCTGTTCATCCAATCTTCTCTTGAGTTCTTGGAACATCTTTATAATCATGACCTTAAACTCTTTATTGGGTAGATCTCTTATCTTCACTTAGTATTTCTTCTGGGGCTTTATTTTGTTCCTTTGTTTGGAACATATTTGTCTGTTACCTCATTTTGCCTAAGCTCCTGTTTTTATCTCTATGTATTTAATAAGTTGATTATGTTTCCCAGCCTTGGAGAAGTGACCTTTTGTAGGAGACATCCTATGTGTCCCAGCAGCCACTCTGCTCTGGTCATTAGAACTATATGCTCTATGGGTGCCCCCCATGTGGGCTGTGTGGGTCATCCTGTCATGGCGAGCTTAGAAGTGTGGGTGTTCTGGTAAGTGTGTCTCGCTTCTGACCTGGTTGGTTGCCAGGCCCTTCCTTGTGTGGAGGCTGTTGGCTGCTGGTGAGTGGGGCCAGGTCTATTGCTGGCCCACTGTTAAGCAGTGCTGGTATCTGGGATGGGTAGTTGTTGTGCCAGGGGTCCCAGATCTAGTGTCAGCCTGCTAATGGGTTATGCTAGCTCCTTACATAGCTGTCTGCAGAGGCCAGGGTGTCCTGAAGCTTGTGTTGGCCCACTGGTGGGGAGGGGAGGAATCTTAGGGTGGCTTACTGAGGGACCCAAAGTGTCCCAGAGTTGGTGTTGGCATACTGGTGGGTGCGGCCAGGGTTCAAGAGTTCCCTGCTCTGGTGCCCACCTGCTGTTTTGTGACCTGGGTACTGATAGTCTGTGGGTCCATGGTTGTCCTGGGGCTCATATTCACCACTGGTGGGTGGGGTCAGAGCCCAGGGGATTCCACAGCTGGTACCCACCCATTGGTAGGTGAGACCTTGACCTGGGACTAATGCCTGCCCATTGTTGGGCAAGGCACATTCTGGGGTCTCTGGCTGTAGGGCCCTCGGGGTCCCAGAATTGATGTGTGGCCTGCTGGTGGGTTGGGCCTGGGTCTCTGGTATCCTGGGGCTGGTGCCTGCTCACTGGTGGGTAAAGCTGGTCCTATGTCTAGTATAGGCACACTGGTGGGCTGAACTGCATCCTGGGGTCTCTAGCTGCAGGGCTCTATGGGTCCTGGGCCTAGTGTATTGCCTGGTGTGCAGGGCTGTGTCCTGGACCCTCTGGTGGACAAGGCCATGTCCCAGGACAGCTGAGGGCTCAGGGGGTCTTAAGGCAACAGGTCTGCTGGTGGGTGGGTAGATGCTGTGTCCTTGCCTGGGTAGATGCTTGGCCTGAGGCATCCCAGTACAGGTGGTAACAGGCTGGTAGGTGGTGTCATGTCCTGGATCTAATAAGCTGAGGGAGGATTCCAAAATGGTGCTTGCCTGCAGTAGTGTCCTTGTGGTAGAAGAAGCTCCCAGAAATGGCTGCTGCCAGGGTCTTTGTCCCCAGTGTGAGCTCCAGTTGCCTCCTGCCTCTCTGGAATGCTCTCCAAGATCAGCAGGTAGGTCTGACCCAGGCACCTGTCAAATTACTGTTTCTCCACTGGGTCCCAGAGTGTGTGAGATTTTGTGTGCACCCTATAAAGTGGAGTCTTTTATTTCCCACAAGCCTCTGGCTCTCCAAAAATTAAAGTCTGCTGGCCTTCAAAGTGAAACACTCTGGGGCCTCATCTTCTGAGTGTAGGACTCCCTGACTGGGGAGCCCGATGTGGACCTCAGACCCCTCACTTCTTGGGGAGAACCTCTGCAGTTGTAATTATCCTCCCATTTGTGGGATGTTCACCCTGGGGTATGGATCTTGACTATACGCCTCTGCCCCTCTTACCCATCTTGTGGTTTCTTCTTCATTTCTTCAGTTGTACAGCATCTTTTTTTCTAGTCTTCCAGTCTTTCTCTTTAATAGTTGCTCTGTAAATAGTTGTGATTTTGGTGTTCCCATGGGAGGAGGTAAGCTCAGGGTCTTCCTACTCTGCCATCTTGGCCACACCTCAGAACATCTTTATTTCTTACTCTATATTTAATAACTATCACATATTTTTTTCACAGGTAGGAGACAATTATTTTTATTTATCTTTTTTCATATAGCCTTATAAGTTTGTTTTGGTTCTTTTTTGTTTCTCATTCATGGATATTTTTGAAATAAATATGGTGTTCCAAGAATCATGCTGACAGAAAACACAGTCTCTTTCCTTTAAGATGTTATATTTCAAGGTACCACATATGTTTGCAGCAGTCATGCTTCCAGAATCTGGTGGAACAAACATGATTTTAGATATTCTGCCCCACTGTAAGATCATGGGCCCTTTAATTCGTCCTGGTTTTTATCTTTTTGGTATCTTTATTCATGGTAACTATCACATGTAAAGCTAAATATAGCAAGAAAGAACAGTATGAAATACATGAATCATAGTTAGATTTTCATCTTTATTCTCAATAGTCCTTATTTGTTGAATGCTTGAATCTAAAAAAAAGTCATGTTAATAGAATATGTTCAAATATACATATAGAATTCAAATATCCATAGAAATACATACTTTTTTAACCAAGCAAATGATTAATGTTTAGAAACATAGTTCATATATCTTAAAATGTTTAACTGATAGTAATGTAGAAATACTTAGATTCTAGGAAGGCTACATGTGACCTAAAATGAAGTCAGGGGCATAAGATCATTCTGATTTATCTGTATTTGTATGAATAGTTTGGCAGTATATATAAATGAATTTGATAGAACTGCCATTCATTACAGG